>NC_054483.1:75248434-75580934 GCF_017639515.1 Carcharodon carcharias | reverse complement strand
CATGAGATGGGACATGTTCATAATTTACAGATTAACTTTATTAACATTTTTAACACCCTGCATGAAACCTTATCCCGCTGGTGGATGAGGTTTCATGTTTTTTCTATTTGCCACCAGGGCTCCTGGCCTGCCTGCCAACCTTAAGGTTGGACGGGCAGGTCCTTTAATTGTTTAAATGATCCTGTCAGTGGCCTCAATTGGCCATTGACAGGTCGGTGGGCCCACAGCTGATTTTGCTGTGTCCCCGCCTTCCTGAAAATTTAAATGGGGCGGGATGAATTCGGGGGTTCCGCCCGACGTCATCCCGCGTCATTTTAAGCGTCGGTGAGTGGGCCCTACCCCCTGCTCACTGACGGCAAAATTCTGCCCATGGAGTTTTTACTCAGATATTCTCTCCTTATAGTCTTTAATCCCAAACAGTTGCTCGTTTGGAACATCTGGACACATTGCAAATGTCCTATAGTTTCTAACGGCAACTTTAATCTTCCAAAGTTACTTCAGTTTATAATCTGGCTCTGAAAACCCATATAGCTTTGGCTAATGTAACTTTATGCCTGGCATTCTACTGTAGTGCCTTTGTGGAAATTGTGAAGGCACTAGCCATAATCTTCAAATGCTCCTTAGATACAAGGGTGGTGTGAGAGGATTGGAGAATTGCAAATCTTACATTCTTGTTCGAGAAAGGGTGTAAGGACACGCCCAGTGACTATAGGCCAGCCAGCTTAGCCTCGGTGGTGGGAAAGCTTCTAGAAACAAAATTTCAAGACAACAATTAACAACACAGATTTATTAAAGCCGAAACATGTTCAACTAACTTGAGTTTTTTAATGAGGTAACAGAGAAGGTCGATAGAGGTAATGTGGTTCATGTGGTATAAATGGACTTCCAAAAGAGCATGTAATAAAGTGGTTTGTCAGCAAAGTTAGAGCCCATGGACTAAAACAGTCAGTAGCAGCATGGATATGAAATTGGCTAAGTGACAGGAAACAGAGTACAAGGTGCTGAACAGTTTTTTCAACTGGAGGAAGGTTTATGGTGGAATTCAGCGGAGATCAGTATTGGGACCCTTGCTCTTCCTGATATATATTAATGACTTAGTTGTACAGAGCACAATTTCAAAATTTTCAGATGGCACAAAACTTGAAAGTATTGTGAAGTGTGAGGAGGATTGTGTAGAACTTCAAAAGGACATAGACAGGTTCATGGAATGGGTAGATAAGTGGCAGATGAAATTTAATGCAGAGAAGTGTGATGAGATTAATTTTGGTAAGTAGAACAGGGAAAGGCAATTTAAAATAAGAGGTCCAATTCTAAAGGAAGTGGGGACATACATTATGTGCAGAAATCATTGAAGATGGCAGGGCAGGCTGAGAGAACAGTTCATAAAGCATACAGGATCCTGGACGTTCTGATAGAGCTTAAAAGTATGGGAGTCATGTTAAACCTGTATAAGACACTGGTTCGGCCTCAGCTGCCATATTATGGCAAATTGTGTGCACCATATGTTAGAAAGGATGTGAAGGCATTAGAGAGGTTGCAGAAAAGATTCATGAGAATGGTTCCAGGGATGAGGAAGGTCGGTTAAGTGGATAGTGTTACAATATGAAGTTTGTAAGATTGTTATGTTTTGGGACTGTCTATTTAATTTAGGGTAAAATAGAGGAATGAAGAGGGTCATGTGACCAGTTCTGAAATCTAGCTGACAATAAGATTGAGTGGCTTGGTTGTTGGCTTGGAAGGTTAAAGAGGGACCCATGCTGGAAGAAGATGTGAGATATTCACACCTGTAAACAATGACCAGGACAACAGTTCTGATGGTGAATGGACTTTTAGTCTCCAGGTCTCACAGGGAAGTGTTAGGAATGTAAGGTTTTATAAATTAGTTATACTTTAAACCATCTATTTAATTCTTAGATAGAATGTAGTTGGATGTCTAAAAGATAGCTAATTAGCATTCCTACCTGGATTCAAGGCCCATGTGATTCACATTGCCATGAAGATGGGCTTTGGGAAGGGAAGACCCCATAAGAAGCAATTGTAGTATCAGCCAACAGCTTTTTAAGATATCCCTGATCCTCACAGGTCAGTCTGAGAGAGAGAGAGCCAGTCTGTATTGTTCAGATTGAGAAGACCAAGTCGTGAGGATTTAAAAAAGGTTGGAAGATTCACCTACCTTTGGCTGGAGGGAGAGACCTTCAGGGTAACAATCACCATGAAACTTCTTTTGTGATTAGAAGTTACCTGGCTGAAAAAGGGGAAAAGTAAGCAAGCCA
Source organism: Carcharodon carcharias (assembly GCF_017639515.1). NCBI lineage: Eukaryota > Metazoa > Chordata > Chondrichthyes > Lamniformes > Lamnidae > Carcharodon > Carcharodon carcharias. The sequence goes on along the minus strand of NC_054483.1, from coordinate 75,578,661 downwards.
TTGGAAGTGGCGAATGCCTTTGGAATGGATCCTGGCGAATGAAGATCCCCCTAAGGAACCAAGAAAAAATGGAGAAATTTTTCTGCAGTTTAGGGCATATGTTGCCAACTGAAATAATGGTTAGTCCATAAGACCACAAGACATAGGAGCAGAAATTAGGCCATTCGGCTCCTCGAGTCTGCCCCGCCATTCAATCATAGCTGATAAGTTTCTCAACCCTACTCTCCCGCCTTCTCCCTGTAACCTTTGATCCCCTTACCAATCAAGAACCTATCTATCTCCGTCTTAAATACACTCAATGACCTGGCCTCCACAGCCTTCTGTGGCAATGAATTCCATAGATTCACCACTCTCCGGCTAAAGAAGTTTCTCCTCATCTCTGTTCTAAAAGGTCTTTCCTTTACTCTGAGGCTGTGCCCTCGGTCCTAGTCTCTCCTACTAATGGAAGCATCTTCCCCACGTCCACTCTATTCAGGCCTTTCAGTATTCTGTAAGTTCCAATCAGATCCCCCCCTCATCCTTCTAAACTCCATTGAGTATAGACCCAGAGTCCTCAAACATTCCTCATATTTAAGCCTTTCATTCCTGGGATTGTTCTCGTGAACCTCCTCTGGACCCTCCCAAGGGCCAGCACATCCTTCCTGAGATACGGGGCCCAAAATTGCTCTCAATATTCTAAATGTGGTCTGACCAGAGCCTTATAAAGCCTCAGCAGCACATCCCTGCTTTTATATTCTAGTCCTCTCGAAATAAATGCCAACATTGCATTTGCCTTCCTAACTACCGACTCAACCTGCAAGTTAACCTTAAGAGAATCCTGAACTAGGACTCCCAAGTCCCTTTGCACCCCATATTTCTGAATTCTCTCCTCATTTAGAAAATAGTCTATGCCTCTATTCTTCCTACCAAAGTGCATGACCTCACATTTCCCCACGTTGTATTCCATCTGCCACTTCTTTGCCCATTCTATTAACCTGTCCAAATCCTTCTGCAGCCTCGCCGCCTCCTCAATACTATCTGTCCTTCCACCTATCTTTGTATCATCTGCAAACTTAGCCAGGATGCCCTCAGTTCCTTCATCTAGATCATTAATGTATAAAGTTAAAAGGTGTGGTCCCAACACTGAACCCTGCGGAACTCCACTAGTCACTGGCCGCCATCCTGAGAAGGACCCCCTTATCCCCACTCTCTGCCTCCTGCCAGACAGCCAATCTTCTATCCATGCTAGTACCTTGCCTCTAACACCACGGGCTCTTATCTTACTGAGCAGCCTCCTGTGTGGCACCTTGTCAAAGGCCTTCTGGAAGTCCAAGTCGATAACATCCATTGGCCCTCCTTTGTCTAACCTACTCGTTACCTCCTCAAAGAATTGTAACAGATTTGTCAGGCATGAGCTCCCTTTGATGAAACCATGCTGACTTTGCCCTATTTTATCATGCACTTCCAAGTATTCTGAAATCTCATCCTTAATAATGGACTCTAAAATCTTACCAACGACCGAGGTCAGGCTAATCGGCCTGTAATTTCCCGTCTTTTGCCTCACTCCCTTCTTAGACAGGGGGGTTACATTAGTGATTTTCCAGTCCTTTGGGACCTTCCCTGACTCCAGTGATTCCTGAAAGATCACCACTAACGCCTCTCTACTATCTCTTCAGCTATCTCCTTCAGAACTCTGGGGTGTAATCCATCTGGCCCAGGTGATTTATCCACCTTCAGACCTTGTCAGTTTTCCTAGCACCTTCTCCTTGGTAATGGCCACCATATTCACCTCTGCCCCCCCGACTCTCTTGAACTTTAGGGATGTTACTCGTGTCTTCCACTGTGAAGACTGATGCAAAGTACCTATTCGATGTTGCTTTTAGTTTGTTTGTTACAGTAAATGCCTTAAAGCTTGAAATCTTGTGTGATCCTTTCAGTCACGGGAAGGTCAAATTTCTTTTTAAAAGGTATCAGTCTCTATGGGAATTGTAACAATATATTGGAGAAGCTGGAGGTTATTCTCCTTGAAGAGAAGATAAAGAGGAGATTTGACAGAGGTATTCAAAATCATGAGGGTCCTGGACAGTAGATAGGGAGAAACTGTTCCTGTTTGTGAAGGATCGAAAACCAGCGGGCCCAGATCTAAGGTGATGGGCAAAGGAAGCAACACCATATGATGAAAAACCTTTTACAGAGTGAGTGGCTGTGATCTGGAATGCGTTGCCTGAGAGTGTGGTGGAGGCAAACTCAACTCTGGCTTGTAGAAGAGAATTGGAACATTAGCTGAAAATAGAAAAAATTGCAGGCTATGAGGAAAAGGCAGTGGAATGGGATAGATGAGTTGCTCATGCAGAGAGCTGGCACAGATGAGACTGGCAGAATTACCTCCTCCTGTGCTGTAACTATTCTTATGATTCTATGATTCTATGATTTTATATGATACAAAGCCTATACAGACCTCTAAAAGGCAATGGCTCTTCATGGTTAAGTGACCTTGATCAACAACTGAGCTAAGAAATATAATTGAGCTAAACCTGTTTTAAACAAATGCTAGGAAAAGTAGAAATCCAGTGGACTGGGTGAGCTAAAAGAAACAATAAAGATATACAAAGCAAGTAATAAGAGTTGTGACAAGATAATATGACAAATAACCTGCTAGGGATATCAGACAAACTGGAAAAGATTTTATGAATATGTGAAGAATCGTGAATGGGAATTTGGACCCATTAAAGATGGATAGAGGTGAGGTAATAATGGACAATATGGAAATGGCAGACTTTTTAAATGAAGTCTTTGCATCCAGTGTCACATTGGAGGAAAAGGGCAAAATACTAATGATGTGAAGGAACTTAATGTTTTTTTCATGATTAAATCTCTAAAGCATTTTGGGACAATTTTATTTCATTAATGCTATTATATAAATGCAAGTTGTTGTTGTGCTTTTGACATGAAAACTGGAAAGGATTTTAAACATGCAATTTGCTTTCATTCACTTGTCATAAACAAATGTGAAATTACATAAATGGCTTGCTATTAAGGTAGCTACAATAGCTACGATACAATGCAATACAAAAGGTAGGACAATAAGTCCTACAATACATTTTCTCTGCATGTGTCCTCACCAAAGAGAAGGTAAATATTATTACGCCTTATTGTGAACGCAAGGAAATAAGAAAATTGAGAGAGAGTAGCAACAAACAATTTCCCTGCACACAATTGTGAAAGCAAAGAATTTCAATTTCATTAATAGAACTGCTAATCACATGCTAATAGATCAACAGTTGTCAAACCATCTTTGATATCAACAAGAATGCCTATCACTGCTTTACTTCAGTTAATTTGGTGTTATTCATCCCATCTGAACATTGGCTCTTTAAATGGAAACATCAGCAGTTTTACTGTTACCTTCCTTTATGATATAGAAAGTTGACAATTGCTCCCTGCTGAAGAAACTATTTTGCCAACAGCAGTTCACAGCTTAGTAGGCCCTGGTGGCAGTGAAATATTTCCTTGCTAATTATTTTACGTTTGAGTTATTAAACAAGTGTGAAAGGTGGTCAGTTACATCAATGATTTAGAACGACAAGTGAGAAGACGTTGCTTACGCATGGTCAAATGCCAATTGACTTGGCAGTTCAATTGTTGACATCAAACAATTTCAAATGTGCAATTCAATTAAAGGTTTCAATAAAGAATTTTGACAAAAAGGCAAAGATGTTAATGGCGGCAAGTATTAGATATTAACATTTGATTATATTTACATATCTCCCAAAACCATATATGGATATTACAAAAGGATACCTTCCACTTTGAATCAAGTATAAGAAGTTAATATTTCACTGAGAATTTCTTTGACTTGTTCAGTGTGAGCTCATTTTTGTACGTTATGTAAATGGCTTTGTAATTTGTCCTGTAACATGAACTACAATTGTAATGTTTGGTTCTATATATTAGAATAAAGCAAAACACCATCCTCACAGTTTTGTGCTGACAAGTAAGCCTATTTTTTTAACAATAGAATGAATCCTATGGTCTGCTTCCCATTAGGAAGAATCGTGTTACTTTTGACTGTATCCAGATTTAATTATAGTGCAGTCAGATATAGACATTTTAAGGAGTTTGCAAACTAAGTCATCCTTTGTGGTGGAGTGCAAGAATTTTGGTTCCTTCCCTGTTTTCTTGGACGTGTGAGATAGAGGTTAGATTTTTGTCTCCTTTACAATCACAAAACACCAGCGGGGTGGAATTCAACTCGAGTGGGAATACAAAATGAACGGTATCACTATAACTGACCATTCTTTGCCCGATTCAATATTCAGTTTCATTCACTTCTTCCCTTTCTAAGGTTGGCTGTCAGTATGTTTGTGGCATTTGCATTTGTGAAGCTCATCCGATCTCTAAGCAGAGATTTGCAGAGCTTCAAATCTGTAAATTCCTCCCTTTGGAATTTGTTTTACTGAATCAGATTCATGGCCAGTCACTCCCCTAATTTCATTAAAATCCCTCTCACACATTTGTCCTAAAAGAATAGTTCCAGCTTTTCATACATGCTCGTTAGGGTCTTGGAAATTTTTTCTCTCCTGATATTCAAAGTGTTATTCCCAGCTATCAATGTGGATTTAAAAAAGATTTGGTGAACATTTTGAACCCTTAAATTTATAGCTTAGGAAGCAACTAAGAAAGTGGTAAATTCTCAAAATTCTGATGTGTATTAAGGGGACACAGACTTTGAGAGAATTTTCAGTAAGTCTTTTCCAATTAAGAAAGGAGAGCCAGAAGCCAACTATGTCGCAGTAACATCACATTAAAGTAATCATTTTGATTTCTCTTAAGTTATATGTCATTAAATGTATAAATATAAATTGAATTCCAAACACCTTTTCATAGAACAGATACCTGTAAATAACTTGGTGTGCCATTGATATGTAGTAAGTAATGATTCAAAATAATTCTTTGCTATCTTCAATACTAAATGCGCGGAAAATGTTGAGAAAATGCTAATTTTTAAAATATGTAGGGCACCTCTTGGGGAAATACCAGCTAATTGCAAATGTTAATCATTTTTAAAAATTATTCGTTCATGGGATATGGGCAGCGCTGGCTAGGCCAGCATTTATTGCCATCCCTAATTCCACTTGTTCAGAGGGCATTTAAGAGTCAACCACATTGCTGCGGGTCTGGAATCACATGTCGGCCAGACCAGGTAAGGACATTAGTGAACCAGATGGGTTTTTACGACAATCAACAATGTCTTCATGGTCATCATCATTAGACTTTTAATTCTAGATTTTTTATTGAATTTAAATCCCACCATCTGCCATGGTGAGATTCGAATCTGGGTTCGCAGAGCATTACCCTGTGTTAGGAATAAGGTATAAGTTCAATTTATATATTTTTTCTATTTGTGGGCTAAAAGGTGAAACCTGGGATCTAGTTTCATTTTTGAGTGGGGACAGCAGGTTTAAAACTGTATCCTGTATTTCTAGTGAGATTTTTACGATTCTTGAAGGAGAGTTAAAGCCAGCAGCGTAGAGAAAAAAGTATGCTGTTGCCTAGCAACAGGGGTCCAGAGAGGGAGGCCACACACACACACACACATACACATACACATACACACAGACAGAAAAAATAGTCTGGATTCAAATGGAAGCAGTTGCCAACAGAAGCAGCCTAGCAGAGGGACAGATAGCAAGTCCCAAACTGAAGTTGAAGCCAGCTGCCAGGAGAGGCTGGACAGGAGAGGGAAGTGCAGAGGAAGCAGGTTTCCCCAAAGAAACTAAAGAAGAAAGTCCCATAAATCCAGGGGAGTGGAATAAGAAAGATCCCAAGAGGACAGTCTAGTCAAAGGGCAGAAATCTGGAAAAGTTTCTGTTCTGTGGAAGTGACGGGAGCATAGAGTGAGGTCCCAAGCTTCAAGCTTTAAGGGAGAGAGCTGCAGGAAGCAGATTTAAAGCGATATAGGCGTGTGAGAAGCCAAAAGATCCAAGGAGACAGCTGAAGGTCTGTACCTCTTTACTATGGGCATGTGAATTATTTCTTCACAGTAACACTGACCTGAATGACAGTGTGACTTATGCTTCAGAACTTCTGCCACTGAATCTCATCTACTTTTGTATAACTTACAGACAGAATAGCTGCAACTAATTTTATTTTACATTACAAAGCTGTTTTGAGTACTTGCAATGCTACTACTGAACTGAAACTGAGCTGGGTTTCTGAGAAACGATATTGGCATTCTTGATTTTCCTATCTCTATAGCCATAAATGCAATTCTAGGCTCCGTCCAAGAACTTCAGTTTATATACTGTGTTAAATACTTTTTCACCTTAACATCTATAAAGGTTTACTTATAAAGCCCAACTCCATCAAGCCAACTTGCCAAAATCTCAGGAAGGGAATGGATTCATTCCATTTTGTCAACCTATCTATCTTGAAGCTACTTCTGCTCTTGGAGCTTAAGTCACGGGGTGGCAGGTTAACAGAATCACTGTGAATGCACCAATCTATTGGTGAGACAAAATACCTCCCTGCTAAACTATTGAGTAATGATAGGCAGAGAAAATGGTACAGGACATTTTGCCCTTTTCTCTGTTTACATCAATTTTTTTTAACCAGGATGACTCAAAACCAAAAAGATCAAGATGATACCCAAAATGGATAAACACAAGGCAATCAGTATGTTACTCATCCACACGTATTTGTAGCTGGGAGACATTATAATAAAAAGATATTGGTCAATAAAACTATATTGTATAATAGAATAAGCATTGTAATTCATCAATGAGCTACTAAATTGTAATTTTCATTAATCTATTTAGATTAAGTACTAAAAAATATGGGGTGGAACTTTCAACTTTAGGGAAGTGTAGGACGATTGGTACAGGACCCCCTTCCAAAAATATTTGTGTTGATGTATAATTTGTTTTATAAAATAGTACAAGTTGAGTTTAAATGGGAGACTGTATAGTCCCGTTGTTTCAGCATTCTATCACGCACAGTATAGCTGCATCAGAAGTCGCAGGTAGTGGAACAGAGAACCGAGAATCCAAAATGCTGCTAAATTGACTATGTTGTTCAGGTTTCCTGGCAGTCGTCAATCTAACCAGGTATCACCTTCAAACCACAATCTGCAGTGTAACTATGATCTTAGTTTCCATTATACAAATGAAATCTACCAGATGCTGACCTACTGAAAAGAATAAAGGTCAAAACCATGTAGAAGAAAACAGACCATTTGTTCCTTGTTGACTTAAAGGACATTACTAAAGAAAAGTACTCTTGTGTGGCACCACCTGATCACTCAGAGTAATTTGTTAGAGCTTCTTCCATGCTCTTTATATTACTACAATGCCCTGTGTAAGAAGGAAATCAGGGAAAATTCGGAGCAGAAGTAAGGTAATTGAGCACACAAAGACCTAAAATCTAGAGCAGTGACCTGCTCCTGACATTAGGTCTATCTTGTCCCTATAAGTATCATCCTAGATGAAGTAAAATATTTTCAGATATTTACACATAGTAGAGTGGTACTTCAGATTGCTATTCCTACAGGAAGAAATCTTCCCCTCCCCCCCCCCCCCCCACCACACCACAACACACTCAAATAAACCTATTTCTCATTTTTCTCCACAGTTTCACAGAATTTCTGGATCCCTTCCAGCGGGTTATTCAGCCTGAAGAAATTTGGCTGTACAAAAACCCCATTGTGCAGTCAGACCACATACCTACCCGCATTATGTTTGTAAGTACAATGCTTGATTTTTAACAACAGAAAAATGTCAGAGTATCAATTTATAGTGATTTAGGTCTGATTGTTCAGCAAGGAGATGTCACACTAGGTCATCTACTGCTTATATCTTAATAAGTGACTTTTTCTCTGTGGAAGTATTTTCTGTTGAGATGTGCATTGTAACCAATCAATACAGTTAGATAGCAAACGAGCTAAAAGTGGACTGCAATAAAAAGTTCTGTGCAGATATCGGAGAATGCAGGGATAATTTTCCAACTTTGTGCACTGGTGGGGAGTCTCATCCAGGGTAGCAAATTCCATAGGTTTTGGGACACAATTCTCTAACCGTTAATTTAAATGGTTGAAAGATCATCCACAGCATGTGTGCTAATTTTCAGAATGCGCTCTCTGTGAGTGCAAAATCAGAAAATCATCCATTTAAAAGTAGCAAATGAACACTACCATTAACATTCCATTAATACTCAAACTCTATGTTCCTTGCATCTTTCATTATATCCCTTCCATTGTTTTGTTTGAGCCTCAGACTGAGCTTTTGGCCTTTATTTCAAAGGGAATGGAGTATAAAAATAGGGAAGCCTTGCTGAAACTATACAAGGCATTAATTAGGCCACACCTAGAATACTGTGAACAATTTTGATCCCCTTATCTAAGGAAAGATGTACTGGCAGTGGAGGCAGTCCAGAGAAGGTTCACTACGTTGATCCAGGGTATGTAGGGATTTTCTTATGAGGAGCGGTTGAGTAGGTTGGGCCTGTACTCAATGGAATTTAGAAGAATGAGAGGCGACCTTATTGAAACACATAAGATTCTTCGGGGACGGATAGATGCTGAAAGGTTGTTTCTCCTTGTGGGAAAGTCTAGGACCAGAGGGCATAATCTCAGAGTAAGGGGGCACCCTTTTAAAACAGATGATTAGGAATTTCTTCTCCCAAATGATAGTCAATCTGTGGAATTCTTTACCGCAGAGGGCTGCAGAGGCTGGGTCGTTAAGTTCATTTAAAGCTGAGATAGGCAGATTTTTAATCAGTAAGGGAATCAAGGGTTAAATGGAAAAGACAGGAAAGTGGAGTTGAGGATTATCAGATAAACCATGATCTCATTGAATGGCGGAGCAGACTCAATGGGCCGAATGGCCTCCTTCTGCTCCTATGCCTTAAGGTCTTATGGAGCTGTAAAGATTTCACAATCTTTTGAAAAACAATTAAAAGCAGAGACCTTTTAATCATTGAATATTTTGTGAATGAAAAGAAAGTAACTTTTTGAACTACCCACTCGTCAGAAGGATTTTCTGGGGTACTTTGTGCTTCAGATTTACACAGCTTAGACCTATATATGTTTCTGATCATTTATCTGTTGTGCCTTTTGGTATGTAGATTGGACTGTGGACTACTTGGAGTTAGATGGGAGTTAATTTTATCTGGATCTCCTGTGGCAGAAGATTTAATAGTAACCATTGACACAGCAGTGTCAGGAAACAACTATTAACTTCTAATATTGATACTTGTTTTATTTTTAAAATAATTGATTTGGTTGATAAAACTAGCGCTGAATTTGTTTTTTTATGAATTTTTTTTATTTCACAACTGAAACATGACATTTTCCTGCTGTTGATTCAGCAGGATCCATGTAATTCAAAAGAATTTTGCCTGGTAATTGAATAAAAATGAATGGTGAGGAATTCGACTTGTGCCCAAAATGGGCACAAAGCCAGCAGGGCAGTGGCTGCATACCCAATCAGTGCCAGTGGAGGATCAAGCCAAATTCAGCTGTGAGCAATGTCGAAATGCCTCTGGCAAGCTGCCGTCACCAAATGGGACCCTGCTTTAGATTGCCAGTCGATGACAGCAGGAAGCCAATGGTTCTTACACCGTGCAATCCGGCAGGTGAGGTCCAAGAGGGGAAAGTGACCCCATGGGAGGCCTCCAACATGCTGACACTGGCCAGACTTTTTTTTATGGTCCCAGGAAGAGCATTCTGTCTTCTCCTGGGCCTACAAAAATAAAAATTATAATATGCTGTGCTTTTTTTTTTGCGAGTGGTCTCTTTAAATTCGTGATTGGGTGACTTGAATGCCTGGTACAAGTATAGGCACAGCTCTGCACAATTGCCATTGAATTTTATATTTGGGCTCCTAAGACCAGATGTAGAATCCTAGTTTACACCCCAGTATGACTTTCTTCTTTAGTCTGTTGTCTATCCTTGTGGTCAGATTGAGTAAGATTTATAGATAATTGCCACTTCAGTCTGAATTTTATGGTAGCTTTGAGCAATAGGCTTACGCTTATTGGGAACTGGATTAAATTAAATAAACCCATTTCATATGATAACCATTACAGCTGTCAAAAATAAGAGAATTTAATTAAATCTGTCTGAGTTTGAATTGAACACAGGTCAAGGGAACATTACCACCCACTGGACTATTTGGTTCCTCCAAGAACAAAGTTTAATACAAGCTATTTAATTAAATTCCAACTTCCATTGCAAAGTGTGTAATCACAACCCATCCAGCACAGCTAGAATGCAAGCCTGGCAGTTCCTGGGTATGATCTGTAACAGCTGGAAAAATAACCATTGAATGCATCAGCTATATGGTCCCAATGCACCAAAAGTAACTTGAAGAAATGAGCAGAATCAAAAGCAATTAATTATATGTCATTTTAAGTTGGCACAACCACCTAGGTATTACAACCACCTGAGACCATATTTTTGTTTTATTAAATTTTGTGGCTTGGATATTGCAATTCTAGGCTGCTTCTCATAGATCCAGTTGCACAAATTTGTAACCAAAGTGAGTATTAAATTTAGGATAACATCCAAACCTATAGACAGAAATTAAAGTGGACAATATTAGAACACTTCCACTTCCTCTCTTACTGTCAGGAATTCTTTACAAGCTAGGAGCAGCAGGGGAAGAATAAAGCAAGTCACAAGTATATTTTACACAGGCAAACTATTGTTCATACCTAGCTGCCCGAGAAGGTGTAGATGACTCTTCTCCTTGAACTACTGCACTCCTTGTGCTCTCATTGTTGTTGTCATTCAGAATCATATCTATGAGCCAACATCTCATACCAATCATAGATGGGAGCACAATGGTATACGGTCAGAAGGGCTTGGCTCAGGATGCCATTAAATCTCAAGCTTCATGTGAAACAAAGGAATGGCAGGAGCAGGGTCATGCATGCCTTAGAATGAGGTATCAATCTAGTCATGTTATTACACTAGACTACCCCTGAAAGAAGAATTAAGTGGTCCAACAACTGGCTAGAACAAAGTCCTCTAGCTCTACTATATAAATAGCACTAAAAATGTAAGGTGAAGTGATCACCCTGCATGTGAGAAGCTTGCTCTGTGAGGCACTTTTCCAAATGGTCACATGAGCACAGTTATAATTTGAATTGGCAGTTATACTGCCTTATTGCTGTATAGGTCTATATGTTCAGCATAGAAAGAGTCTCGTATGCAGCCTGAGTCAGAATTTAACAGGGTGGCCTGCATACTTTGCTCACTTACAAGGCTGGCTAACCTTGACAGATCTAATGAAGCTGTTAACCTTTTGCCATCTGCGCCAGATTCTCTGGATGTTGGAGCTACACTATTACCGGTGTGTTTCTTCTGGCTGGAGGGCACCCTGGTGAAAACAGCTCTCCTTCATTGGATTCCATTTAAGAGAAACCCCTAACAGTCATGCAAAATTCTGAGCTGCTCCTTTCTTCAGCCATTTCTTCTCTGGCTAGTGAAAAATAACCTGCCCTTTAAGTAGCAACTGCACCCTCCAGGAGCCACAATTGTGCATTATTTCCTTGCCACTTCACAAGCTCCATGGACAGCCTTGCTGGGCCTGGAGCTTGCAAAGAATATGTAATTCCCAGAATCCATGAGGGAGGCCTAAGACAATTTTGGTAGATTTTACACTCACTGTTGTAAAGTCCTGCTGTTTCAGAACTATGGATGTTTATCATTCAGTACAGAAAAGTCCCATATGCTTTGAAACCACCAGTGTAAGTGGCCTGTCAATATCAGAATGTGTGGTTAAGTTTATGGCTATAATCATACTTTACTGTCACAATTTATAATACTTTTTTTATTTTCTTCTATGGAAGTAGTCCTTAAAATCAATTAATAACCAAATTATTTGCATCAAAATATTATTGACCTGAACTTTGGGGTAAAAATAATAGTAAGGCCAATAATGTCACCATTATTAAAGATAAAATCGGAGATCAACTTTGTGTCTGCACATGTACAGTTAATTACAGAAATCAGGAAGCTGTTGTCTGAGTTTCCCTGCTTTCCGCTACACCAGTGCCTCGTTGAGAGGTTCAGTATTCAAATACATGGAATGACGTAAAGTTGTGGTACTTAGAACCATAGAAAAGTTACAGCACAAAGGAGGCCATTCGGCCCATCCTGTCCATGCCAACCCGAGGACACCCAGGTGCCCTTTCTAATCCCACCTTCCTGCACCCGGCCCATAGCCCTGCAGCTTACAGCACTTTAGGTGCAGATCCAGGTACTTTTTAAAAGTGTTTAGAGTTTCTGCCTCTACCACCAACTTGGACAGCGAATTCCAGACACCCAATACTCTGCGTAAAAAAAAGTTCTTCCTCATGTCCCCCCTACACCTTCTGCCACTCATCTTGAATCTATGTCCCCTGGTTCTAGAATTCTCCACCAAGGGAAACAATTTTATCCTGTCCACTCTATCTATTCCCCTCATAATTTTGTACACCTCACTTATGTGGCAGATACCCACTAAACCTAAAAAGTTAGGCCTTGCTTATTCCAGTTTAAGTCAATTGTTAATAGCATGATAAGCACTAATTATTGCCATGCAGTCGCTCTGGCACTGAAAATTTATGTTTACAAGTGTGGAGTCTTGTTCCTTAAGATTTTAATTATTGTTAGAGATTTAAAAATGAACATTTATGTTTTTACTTTTTCTTTCTGCCTCTTATATCTCTGAATCCCATCTTTATTTTCAGTTATTTCACTTTCTGTACTGTATTTGGCATTGAATTAATTATTCTAATTGATATTTCCTGGTTCACACTGCGTGCTAGAAATTGGATAGCCCCATTTTTTGGGCACGGGATCACAATTCACAACCATCCCACGCTCATTCAATTTGAAGTGGCAACATGTGAATTTAGTGTGCTCAAATCATCTGAATGATTGTAGTGTTGTCCGATGTGGTTTCCGTGCTGCTCTTCTTTCCCAAATGATTTCTGCCACCTCTGCACTCAGCAGCAGGACCAGGCAGCATTGTTTGGAATCTATGGTCCAGCCAGCCTGCTGGCCCTCCTAAAGGGAAGATACACTGAAGAAATTGATGCAATTTAAAATGTAAGAAAATTGAACACCAGGGTGGAGAAAGGGTTCCAGTGTGACAGATGTGATGCTGGAGGCATTAGTGATGGAAATGGGCAGAAGGAGAGACACTATGTTTCTGCGGGGGGGCAGGAGGCTCCAAAGGACAACCCTTAGAAGGGAATTAGAAGGTGGCCAGCGAGTGGAGCTGAGAACTTGGCAGCAGTGCCATAAGAAGCCTAATGATCTCAAGCATGTGGCCAAGGTCAGTGAATGCATCTTCTTCACATGACATCTTCTGCCCACCATACCATCTACCTCTCACACAGCTCAATGTACCACACTTATCCAACAGCACTCAGGACACACACCTAACATCCAGATACTACACCTCACCCTCACACACTTAACAGCCTTGCACCCACCTCTCACTGCCTTCACATACCCCCACTGTTCAGCTATGGCAGGCACATTACCCAAACACTACATAACTGCTGGTAATGCACCTTCTCTGTTGCAGCACAAGGTGACACACAACAGAAGGGAGCAGAGACAGTGCTGCATGTCCTGAATCCTACACAGAAGATGCCTCTCGACATCGTCAGGTCAGCTGTGATGGGACCCGGATATCTGGCATCACTGAGAGCATTGAGGATGATGGTATGTTCCTGCATTATGCCTCTTCTCAACTCTCAGCACATCCTCATTCTGCTAACTGTCATGATCAGCAAGCTGCAGATGGTATGACCGCAGACCTCTTGTTTTACACATCATCCCTCCAACCCTCACACCAACCTTCCCCTTTCTGAGTTCCTGCTTTTGGACTCCCATGAATTGCTGCCTGCCCAGCCTCAGCAGCCCAATGAGGAAAAGAGGGAGCAACAGCACAGCACAGAAGGGGCCTCATCAATTGATCTGACACCCTTAACCATCAGCTCGGAAACTGGTACTGCATGTATCCTAGAGGCTAGGAGAGTTGGGATCCGGATGTAGTGAGTCACCCAGGCCCAAATGAGCTGCAGCCAGCCCAGAGGACAAATCATTCTTTTGTCAGCTCCCTGGAGGGTGAGGTAAAGGACACGGTTTTCTGCAGTGGACTCAAATGAGGATCTCGATGAGGTGGTAAAAAGGAGAGCATTGATGGGCATGCACAACAAGATGCTGGGTATATTGGCTGGCCTGCCAGGCAGCTTCCTATTACTGTCCAGGAGCATGAAGAAGTCTGGCTCCATGCTGACAGAGGGCATGGTGCAGAGCTGGTGCTCTCTGCAATCTCTACTCCATCTTCCTCGAGCTGAAAATCAGAGGCACTGGAATTGCAGCCCCCATACCTGTTGTAGCCTGGCGGAAAGGTCACCTACTCTTCTGTCCTCTTTGAGGATGCAGCAACACTCCCTGCCATATCAAGGAGCTCAAAATACCTCTAGAAACACTCGAGCACCACCAGACACTTTGCAATAGAAAAAGTTGCAAAAAATTACCTTGCCTGCAATTTTGCTGATTGCTTCTTTAAGGAACGCTAGGGCCAGGCCCATTTTGCAGCCTCATGACAGACCTTTGAAGATGAATAAACACATACACAGGACCTGTGAGGTCCAAATTTGGCATCCTGGCTTTGCACCCCCTGGAAGCTGTGATGGGCTACCATAGTCCTCTCGAGGCAGCACTACACGACACAATTTCTAGCCCTGTATGTTTCAGTAAGGATTCTTCAATCTGATAACTAAGATAGACAAGTTCCTTCCCCTATTCACAGAGGTCATAGATCCCCTGTAGAGGGTGCTGCACTGAAATTGATTTCTAATCACTGCATGTTGCAAAGCAAAAGTACATAGAAAATCTGTGGGCTAGTGTAAGTATAAGTTCATTCACTGCTGACCGCACAGCACTTAATGCTTTCCTACGTTCACCGTTTTACCTGTGTGATCAGATCTAGGATGACTATCATTAGAGATAAACTGTTCAACATATTGATGACAAAACAACACATGGTAAATATCGATGACCAAGGTTACTGCCAAATTTGTATTCAATTACCTAAAGAAAAATGTTTTGTTTTTCTATAAACACACAGACAGCAGTGATGTGTTGTTTGTATACAACGTACTATAGAAACCAAATCAACCAAATCTAATCCAAAGGATTCAGAACGCATTCCAAATTGAAATTCTGTTCCCTCTGTAGCCGGGCTACAACTTTCGTAGAATCACAAATAATTGAGCAGGAACATGTACGTGGGCAACGAATGACACTGAACATAATTTCAAAACAGCAGTGCATCCATTACTTATGTCACACAAGAGTAGAAGATCTGTCTGGTGCTGCTCCTGAACTGCCTGTGGTTATTTTAATTTTAATGATTGAAACTCTACTTCTATCCCACTAACTGTATTCATTCATTTTAAGACTGTCAGCTTATCTACCAGCAGCTATGATTCTACCTAACTTTGTGCGTTCAAAATATAAATAGCAAAAATACCTTTTAATCCATTTGAACCTGAAACAACTTAGCCCAGAAGTACTGCCCGACTGAATGGATTTCAAACTGCTCGGCTACCCATTATTTCCATTTTTGGGTCAAGTTCCTTGATGTTGAAACAAACTCTGCTTACAGTCACTTAGTCATAAAGAACTTGAATATTGCTGAAAAGAGAGACATGTTGCTGAAGCTTTTTGTCTTGCACTCATCAGGACAAATGCAAGAATGCCAAATTTCAAACGATGCTAATTTATACTACAGGAGAAAAGGGTGCCAATTGGTTCGCAATTTGACTCTGGCCGAGCCGTTGCCGGGAGAAAGCGACTAGAGTAATTCAAACAAGGTAGAAAGCTTGAGGATATTTTGTTTGTTTTCAGAGAACGGCCCCCTGTGTGTGAATATATTTCACTTCTAGCAGGCAAACTGAGCCAAATTACAAATTTGACTGAGAGGTATTAGACAGTGTTTTTAAACTGAGGAAAGAGAGGTGGAAAGTTTTAGGGAGGGTACAGCTTGGGCCTAGGCAGCTGAAGGCACAGCCACCAATGGCGGAGAAATTAAAATTGGAGCTGCAGAAGAGGTCTAAATTGGAGGAGCGCAGATATCTCAGACGGTTGTGAGGCTGGAGGAGATTACAGAGTTGGGAAGCATGAAACCTTGGAGGGATTTATAAACAAGGATGAGAATTTTAAAATCAAGGGATTGCTTAGCCAGGGGCCAGTGTAGGGCAGCAAGCATAAGAGTGATGAGTGAACAACACTTGATGTAATTTAGGATTAACCCAAAGTTCATTGCAAAAGTTGGTTTTCAACTAGGCAAGAATCAGCAGTGTAATCATTGGGCATGTTCATGGCAGTATATCCTGAAAATGAGCAATGTAAAGATGGACTAAGGGAATTGAACAGTTACACGTCAAGACAGCCTGACATGGTCAGAGTGTATAGACAGCTTCTCTCAACCTAAGCTAGAGATGGCTGTGGCTAATCATATGAATTATAGATCTGGCTGGTGAGATCAGCTACACATTTAGCAACGAAAATAGTTATTGCTATGCACAGGAGTAAAAGCCCATGACTACGAGAATCAAAGGAATTTATAAAGAAACCATAGCATCCTTTGGCATGTAACAGAACTGAATTGAAGTTGCCATACAATATCCACTCGAATAGAATCTGGCTGATACAATCATTACTGAGTGACAGCTTAATGAAATAGAAAATGCAACAACTTCAGTTACAGTAAACAGATTGTTTAACTTGTAACTGCTGCATGCTTCCTATTGATTCATAACAAGTATGTACATAGAACCACAGAACCAATATCGGTTTGACATGACTGATAGTGCACAGTGTAGAGGGACCCCAAGCGAGATAGAAAACAAGGTTTTTGCAAAATTGATCCTATTCAACAGGTACAATTTACATGCATCCTGTGAAGATCAGAACAAAGTCAGAATGTGGACCACGGCCCCTTAGAGCAGGAGGGGAAATGTGATGTGGTGGCTGTAGGGAATTCAATAATTAAGGGGACAGATATCATTCTTTTGTAAGCAGGATCAGGAGTCCCTCATGGTTTATTGCCTACCTGTTGCCAGGGTGAGGGACATGTGGAACCAGCTGGAAAGGATATTGGAGAGGGAGGATCCCGTTATTGTGATTCATGTTGGGACCAACAATATAGTAAAGAGTTGGCTCCTGTTTGGAGAGTACCAGGAACCAAGAGCTAAATTAAAAAGTCAGGACCTCAAGGATTATAATCTGGATTGTTACCTGATCCACATTCAAGTTGACCTAGTGATAAACAGACTAGGGAGATGAACACGTGGCCGAGGCATGGTATGGAAAAGAGTGGCAGGAGACCTGAGGGTTGGGATGATGGTAGTTATTCTAATTGACAAGATGTGACTCTTGGCAGCCCACAGAGATCTGTGTTGTGACCTCAGCTATTCACTTTGGGAGACAAATTGGATCAGGTGGGAATTCAGGCCTGGGGATTGTCATGTGCAATTTACCTATGCCTGTTTATTGTAATGCAGCCAGCAAACACATTTAGTGCTATTTGCTAATTTAAATTAAGCAAAGTGCACTGTTGCATGGCTGCACACCTCAGCAAGGGGCCAAAAATCATGCGACACTATCACCATTTAAAGCTAGCCTTGCACTACTTAAAACTAGCCTGCAACACTTTAAGGCAGGGCACATTATGGCTGCAGCAAGTGTTGGAACTGGCTCCCAAAGAGTCTCTGAACTGTGCAACAGATCAGAGAGATTCCTTCAAGGCTCTTCAATGCAGCACTGAAGGCCCTGGTGCAGGAGATGGACAGGAAGGTCCTCTAACCACAGATAGCCAGGAGGCTCTCCAGATAGTGGAGTAGATAGCCATCATGGTCAATGCTAACAATCTGGCCTCAAGAACCAGGCTGCAGTGCTGGAAGAACTTTAATGACCTTACATGAGCAGTCAAGGTCAGCAAATGCCATATCCTTAGAAATGAATCACTAATCTCATTCACTGCTCCATTCATCACCACACCCACCTTTACTCACCTACCAACAGTATCTATCAAGCATAATTCTAATCTTAAATACATAGCCTCACCTCACGCTTTCATACTCAACATTGCTGCCAGCTGCATACTCACATCTCTCAGCTTGCACAAGTTGCCGAGCAATTAACTAAGATAGGCAAATGATTCAGAAAAGTTGCACCACACTCACAATCTTTCCTTCCTATTACAGGACAAGTTGGGCCATAACCAAAGACGGCAATACCTAACCGACAAGCGAGGATGGCGACATGTCCTCACCATAGTGGAGGACACATTGCTGGCAATCATTGGCGTGGCCATGACTAAGAACGTGGCAATCAGCACAGCACAACCTTGGTTCTGAACAAAACCTTGTCATCTTGGCTGGTTGTCATGTACATTCTGAGAGATCCTGGATGGGAACTGGTTGTCCCAACTGTAAACTTGACAATTCTATACCTTCATTTTTAGTGTGCACGTTGGTCATTTTCTCGTGCAGTTTTAAAAGTTGCTCTCTAGTTTCTGACAGAGTAGAATGGGTAAGAATAGATAGATTGGTATGCACTGGTCTGTCGAATGTGAGTTCTGCAGATGATGGAATAGTTGCACTTAAAGCTGTCACTCTCAGATGTAACATTGCAATGTATAGATCTTGCTTGGTCTGTCTACCTTTGAGAATTAGGGATTTCACGGTGCAAATTATTCATCCAGCTAGGCCATTAGATCTATGGTAGTGAGGAGGAGAAATAGTGTGATCAATATTCCACTTCTCACACATACCCTGAAATGGCTTACCAATGAATTGCAGACCATTATCCATAATGATCACTCTAGACACACCAAATAAACTGGAAGTAGCACTTAGAATGTGCATGACAGTTGTGCTTGACTTATTGTGCAACTGTCGAATGATGGGATACTTGGTAAAGTAGTCGACGATGATGATGAAGTCAGTGCCACGGACATGAAAGAGGTTGGTTGTGATTTTTGAACTAAGGATGGGTAGGAATCTCATGTGGAATCAGTGGTTCTTTGTGCTGACTTGGCATATACTCCTGACATACCACACACTGCTTAATGATGGCTTCAATGTCATTGTTCATAACCGGCCAGTAGACTATCTCTCTTGAGTTTTCTCGTCCAATCAATGTCAGTGAAGTTGCTGAAGAATGTTAGGTCGCAAAGATCTTCTGCTTTCGCTGGGTTAGGCAATCTGCTAAATGTATCCAGGGTGACCGTCAAGTTACTTGGCTTGTACCTAATCTCATAGTCGTAACCCTGAATCTTTATGAAGAGATGCTGCAATCTTGGCGGTGCACTGGTCAATGGCTACCACCAAATCATCTCCAGTGGCTTGTGGTCAGTCTCTACCACAAACCTTTTGCCAAATAAATGGGTATGAAAATGAAAGATTCCAAACACTAAAGCTAATATTTACTCGCTGTTGGAGCGATTGGATTGTGGTACAGACAGAGATTTTGAAGCAAATGTAATCAATTTGCCTTTTTGTAGTATGCATGCTTCCTGAACTTTCTGTGAGGCATCTAATTCCAGGGTGGTTGTCTCCCTAGGATCATAAAATTGCAGTGCAATGCTTCTGGCCATAATGACCATTTCGGTGCTTCAAAGAGGTTTTTGGTGGACTTTGTGCCACAGGAAAGGAACATCCTTTCTCAACAATTCCCTTAGCGAGGATGATTTTTGGGTGAAATTGGGAAAATATGGAGACAGGAAATTAAAGAGACCTAATCATCTTCGAAGATGTTCCTCACCTTGAGGAATTGGCAAGGCTTTAATATCCTCTATATTATTTGGGTCGGAATATATGTCATCCCTGGAAAAAATAGAACTGAAGAAATTGATCTGTACCCAATTGGCAGACTTCAGACTGTTGAACACTAATTGTGTTTGTTACATGCCACTTGCATCAATAAGTGCAGATTATGGTCATGTTCTTGCTTTGTTCTTCCCACAAGAGCAATATCGTTAGCAATACAGCTGCATGCTGGCACAGTGCATGTAATATGGCCCATGTGAGCATGAATGAGATCTTGGCTAACAGCCTGAAAGGAAGTCATTGAAAACAGTATCATCTGAACAGGGTACGGAATGTAGTAAGCTCTTAGGACTTCTCCACAAGATGTACTGACCAATAGCCCTGCTTGGCATCAAGACTTGAGAAGGATTTTGCAGCTGCAAATCTTGAGTTGACTCTTCTAATGGAGGTATCATGTAAGGACATTAAACGCAGCTTTGAAACAAACATCATGGATCAAGGCATACTCCTCAATGATCCACCTTTCTTTATGATACGCATAAATTGATCTGCACCAGTCTTTGTATTCTTGTACTAATTATTCCATCTTTCTCCATTTTGTCTAATTCAACCTTTAACTTGTCTTGTAAGTGGATGCTGCACTGACGTGGTGGATCAATTTATGGACTTACATTCTCCTGCAAGTGTGATGTTGCAGCTCCCTTGAAACTGCCAATTTTGTCGAAACATTCTGGGTATTTCAATGTTAGGTTGCAAACTGAGGTGTTATAAGTAGTTTCTGAGGTTGATCTGCCTTGTGATGTCTGACTAATTCTATGGATTGTCACTAATGCAAGATCACATCATGCCAGTAGACCCACAATTGCTGGGCCTTTGGTCTCCATGATGTAAGAGAGAGGTGACAAATGCTCTTTTGGCTAGGGAAGGGGCATTCATTGTGCTCTTATTGACCAGAGAGAAACAGGTGGTGTGCACAAAGGATAGCATGCATTTCCATGGTGCTGGGTACCACCAAATGTACACAGATAGCTTTGCAGTCACTGCATCTAGATACAGAGATGTGCCGCAACTGAAAAGGTTGCCACACTCCTGGAATCATACTCAGCACATCATGCCCGCTATTTTAGAAGTTGTCATTGTTGTAACATGCCTTCAAAGGATAGCAGCATGCCATCACTAGAAGGGAAATGTGTCATATGATCCAGTCTCAGTTTCACTTTGGTCTGTGAACAGAAAACAGCACACACCGCTCTGCTGCTGATGTCTTCAAGCTTTTAATCCATGTATATACGTTCTTACATACTTAGTTTAAATAAATGAACTCATGTTTTTACCATCCCTAATGAGTGATTGGTGCCTTTATATCATTATAAAAACACAACTTGGTCAAACAGCATGGCAGCAAGATTAAATACAGGTACAACATGGTGGACAGCCTTAGATCATGCTACATGGCATGAGACAATCCTTGATGTTTTGGTCAGACTGCAACAAAGCCGAAGCATCGGAGAATGTTGAACACGTGCTAACTGCGCAGAAAAGCTTTGAAGACACAGGCTCGGATAGTGCTCACATAAAGAGCTGATAAGCAGATGGATCACTTGTGGTGAGATTGTAACGCACAGCCTGTCAGTTCTATGAGTGGGATAATACATTGAGAGGGCCAGCACCGGGTTAGCTCAGTCAGGAAAGGTAAGTGGCCAGGACATGGGCCAGAGGGAGAATCAAACAAAAATAACACAAAACCATCATTAAAACAGGTCAGAGAAAGTTGCAAATATAATGGGGGCCTTCATGAGTTGTTAAACAACAAATTGAAAAAAACGAGGAAGGTCAAAGGAATATTGTCAAAATGTCCACAAAATTACCCAAGCTGGATTAGGATGCATCTCTCCTACTATCTGAATTCAAAATCTTTAAACAACACAGAGAGCTATGGTTTATTGATTCACATGTGTTTGAAATAGACAAGCAAGCCATAAAAATTCACCTAGCAATTGGGAATGAAGGTCTACAGAGGCTGAACATGTCAGGATGAACAGATCCGCAATAATTATGGACTACATTGGAAGATTGGTTCAGTATCATGTTAAACTTCTATATTCATCGACTAGAGTTCATGTAATTTTGACAACAGCCTACAGAATCCATAGATCACTGTGTCAGCAGATGCAGAGAAAAGGTTGCATACCATGATTTTTCAAATACAGAGCTAGCAGACCGGGTTGTTGAGTTGTGATCTGATCCACTTCCAGTGAAGCGTTCCAGAAAGATCTGGTAGATAAGCCCAAATCATATAGCATCAAAGACCTACTCAAGGATGGATGTAAGTATGAAGCAATCCTCACAAGTCAACGAAGCTTACAGCTCCTAAGGCACAAACGAGATTGTTGACACACTCAGTAGAACATCCAAACCTAGCAAGACATATGGAAGGTCTGGCCTTCCACATGAACCAAAGAAATGCCCAATTTTCCAGCAATTCCACGAGGCATGTGGCAGAAAGAGCCACTGGCAGAGGAAGTCTACTAGAGCAAAGGCTGATGCAGTTACACAGAGGTGTGCACTGATCCAAACAGACCGTACACAATAGGCACCTTCAAGCAATAGGAATGACCGTCCGGTATCCTGTCAGAAACATACATGAGGTGATTGACAAACCAGAAAATGATGATGATGATGTGCACGACGAGATGAAGAGTGTGAACACAGATTTCATGCCGTCAATCTTGTGGAAAACATGGATAACACCACACCGTTCAAGGTGGTTGCCAAGATTCAAGTTATCTGCCCTGAGAAGTTTGGCAATTACTGGCCAAGATTAACACAGGGCCAAATGCCAACATACTATCTTTGCGAATTCTAAAAGACATGTATTCGTGGAAAATAATGGCAAAATCTACTGCTGTGAAACTTTCAGTATACAATGGTTCACTAGATCTATAGTTCTGGAGTATAAGTGCAATCTGTGTGCATTCGATGGCACCCTGCACCACGGAAAAGCCTGCTATCCTGCTATCGATGTGTGCACGCCAGTTTCTCTCTAGTCAACAAGACCACAATGAATGCCGCTCCCCTAGCAGAAAAAGCATCTGTCACCTCTCTTATGCAACAGTGGATGCTGAACTGGTTAGAGGTGTTGCTTGTTCCAGCCTGAAATTACCCAATGAAATTAAATTTATGTTCATGATCACCTTCACTGTAGCCACTGGCAGCACTGTCCTGCCCTGCTCTGAGGTTGCAAGAGGTGGCAGAGTTCCATGAGCATCTCCTTCATAAAAGGCAGATGGCACACACACACACTTCTAGCCTAGGTGGAGGTAAGAGAAATGCCCCTGGATGATCCTAGGTGGATAAGGCCTCCTGCTGAGTGCCCTTCTCCTGCTTCGTCTCCTCGTTCCTTTGCTTGTTCGCTTTTATGTCTGCTCTTTCTCTGTCCCTTGCAGGCCAAGGAGGATGGTAACTATAACTCATGACTGGGAGCAAGTGGTCTGATCAGAATCCTTGAAGTCAGAGCCAAGGCCTTTGCAACATGCAGTGTCACTCTCTGTCAGATCTCACCAGCTTTATGCAACTCTGCAGAAATGCAAGGTGGTTTCCAAACTTGGAGAGAGTAAGTAGAAGTTTATCAGCAACAAACCCAAGAGTGGTCAATTATCCCTTTAAATAGCTCTGCTGGAGGATTCCTTCCTGCTGCTGAATGCACATTCAGCTTTGTGAGATTAAGAGAGTGCGTTAACTGGAGTGGCAGGGTCCAAAATGTCCATGCTTGTATTACACGCTGACAGAAGTCACAATCTGGCTACTGTGTATACTTCTGAGGCACACTCCTAATGCCTACACTGATCCCCACACCGCTGTGATGTTCGGCAATGGGCACACCAGAAGTGTGTGTATGCAGCACAGACTCTGCTTTGGTACCAAAACAGTACCCATAGCACCAAAACAATGGCTACTACTGAGCCCAATTTTGCAGCCTCTGTTTACTAACAGATGAAATGGTGGGATATCGAGCCGCACATCGAAGCTTTCCAGTTGCTCAAAGACTGGCAATATTGTATGCTGTGTGGATGGAAGCATAAAACTAGAGATATCAAATTATTAAGTGAATGGACAAAACTCTGGCAAATAGATCTCAATATAGACAAGTGTCATCCACTTCAGATCTAGAAAGAATAGAATAGAGTCCTTTGCAACTATTGCAAAGCCAGAAGCAATGGAAGTGCAAAGGGGCTTACGAGTTCATGTACATAACTCATTAAAGTATCACAGTATCTTTACAGTGCAGAAGGAGGCCATTCAGCCCATCGAGTCTGCACTAGCTCTCTGAAAGAGCATTCTACATAGTCCCACTCCCCTGCCTTATCCCCGTAACCTTGCACATTTTTTATTTTCAGATAGCAAAAGTATAGCGGACAAGTACAATAACTAATCAAAAAGCTACTGGAGTGCTAGGTTTATCTCCATGGGATTAGAATATAAAGGGTTAGAAGACAAGCTATGTTATATTGTTGCAATCCTTTGTAGAGACCAATAACATTCAAAAAGAGATTCAAGTTGCAGTTACTAGCTGAAAGAACGACACGGCACGATTTCATGTTTTAAAATTTCTGCTATAACAAATTATTAAAAGCACTATTGACTAAACACAATTTTCTTTTTGTAGGCAACATAAACTACATTGGGGAACATTTCCCTTTTATACTGATTACCCACTGCAGTCTCCATGGAGTTACAGTCTTTATAGCAAACAGTCCATAGTTGCTACCAGCTTCCAATTGGTCCCCATGTCCTTATTCCATTGAGTGGTAACTTCAAGTGACCATTTTCAGGTGCTTTCCTCCATTTTCAGAGTTTCGTAAACCCATCACCAGTGGTTAAGCCTGTTCTGATGATTCTTCCCCTAGCTGACCATGCCAGGAAAAATCTCCTGGCATTCATAGGCGACAGGATATACGTCTCTTTGACTAGGGACTGTCTCTCTCCGACATCCAGCTATGGTAGCTCTCAAAGCCAAGCAGTCTCTTCTCTCTGATGACCACACAACTATTCTCTGTCTGTGACTTTCATTGATTTGTAGGGAAGTGTGTAACCTGATATTAAAAATGGCTCTCTGTGCCCTCTTTTTA
This sequence comes from Carcharodon carcharias, assembly GCF_017639515.1. NCBI lineage: Eukaryota > Metazoa > Chordata > Chondrichthyes > Lamniformes > Lamnidae > Carcharodon > Carcharodon carcharias. The sequence continues at coordinate 75,553,714 of NC_054483.1, read as the reverse complement.
CTTGACAACATGAAACCTCCGATAGATTGGCAGCTCTCGGTAGGCAGCACTTCCACCCCTGGGGCCCTTGATCCTGGGGAAGGCAGGCTTGCTAGTGTTCAGTTAAGCCTGAGTGGCAATTAATTCACCAGGTCTTCCCTAAAAGAGGTGATGGGGCTGTTGCCGGCTCTCAAACCAGCGAGTGAGACCCTTATCACTTCCATTAAATACCACCCATTATTACAATTTGCTCCTTTATTCCTATAGTTTCCTCTTGCCATCTGGCTAGATTTATTTTCTCTGTTTTTAATATCCTTTGATAATAGGGCATTCAAAACTGTGCACAATACCCTAACAGTGGCTTAATAAGTGATTTGTAAATGTGATTACTTCTTTCCTTTTATATTCTTTGACCCTATTTATAAAACCAAAATTCTAGGTGGCTTTTTAATATATTTACCTCCCTGCACTCTTACTTTCAGGGAGTTATTTGAATTCCTATTTGTTTATCTTCTCTCTCTCTTTCAACATGTATTACCTTATACTTTTCCACATTAACCTGCACCTACCTGCCACCCATCTGCTTCATCTTGTAACTTATCTATTCTGTCTTAGTTTTTTTTAACAGCCTTAGCTGTTTGCTAATCCTCTCGCCTTTGGTATTATGAGTAAATTTCAAGATTATGTTTACTGTGTCCAAGTCCAAACCTTCTGTTTATGCCAAACACAAAAGTGGACCCAACACTGATCTCTGGATAACACCACTTCAAACCCTCTCCAAAACACCTATTTAGCCTTACTTTGTTTCGTATCTGTCAACTAGCTTTCTATTCCAACTGCTATATTTCCTCCATGCCATTTACCTGAATTTTTCTAGAGAGCTTCTTGGATGATGTTTTATCAAATGCCTTTGTAAAGCCTATTTACAAATACATCTTCAAATTTTTCTGATTCTGAGGAATCATCAAAAAATGGTGCGTATTTTGCAAAATAAACTGTGACTCTCAGGCTGATTTTTTTTGTATTTGCACAGAAACTCGAGCTTCAAAACATTAAGCTTCCAGTGAAGTCATTGATCTAATGGCTGCTTCTAAATGAAACTCTTTGATATTCAATCCCATCCATCAACTAAATTAATCTATTTTTCTAATGATATATTATTTTTAAGAAGGCTAAAATTAACAGAAAGAAAATGTTCAGTATTCTGAATTAAACAAAGCTGGACGTGCAAACAGGGTACCCAACAATGAAAAACCATTGTATTTCGACCCAGAGAAGGAAGAAAAGCAGGCAGTGTTGCTGTGTCATCATCAGTACAGGTGATATTTAATTTCTATTCACTGAAGTTCAAGCTACATGAATTAGAATCTGATCTTTTACATTTTGATGCAATGAATGGTGAAACCAGAGGTACCACAGCCAAAAAGAAGTTAACAGATACCTGTTTTTGATGAAGTCAAGTCATTACTTAATTATCTCCAAGCTCTTTTACCACTGCTATTTAAATAACGTTAGAATTTTGTTAAGCCTTAGGTTCCAGATCGTAACACTATTAATTTTGTGCATGATGAAGAGGAATTGGATTTGATCTTGACATTGATAGAAATTTGAATTCGTCATAGGTTTGCTTAATCCTAATATATTACACTGCATAACAATCACAAGCTTATACTGATTTGCTTTGTGAACAACCAGACAAAGGAGAATGTCTTTAACTACACAGGGAAGAGAATCCTATTTCCATGCTTTTTGAATGGCACAAGGGATTGATTTTATTAAATTAGGGATGTAGAACATCAGGCAGAAATATGCACTGTTATATCCGCCAAATTTGTACTCAATGATTTAAATGTTGTGATGACAGCCAAGAACTGGTTTGATGTCCTACAAGGGAACACTGCATGATTAGTGTGCTTCAGTAGCAACAGATTGAATAGAAAATTAACACCTTTTGCATCAGAGCTTCGAAAATGGCAAAGGAGAAAGATCCAAATGTGTAATGTGCAGCAGTTTTTAAGAACAAGAAAGATGCTGAATTTGGGAACAACCCCTCCTGTCTGACAGAACCTGAATGTTTTATACATTCGCTTGGTAAAAGTTAGCAACTGCTACTAAATGGGCTCATTATAATCACACAGCATTCTCCCTAACAGAACAATTCCAATCCTTTTAACTTGATGCACTCTCAAAGCAGCAGGTATATTGAAGAAGTCATCCCGCAACAATTGTGTGTGTTTGTGGGGAAACAAAGGCGAGGTGGGGGCTTGTATTTTTTTGTGGAAATGGAAAAATTTCAATTTAATTGTATGTAAATAGATTTTATTCACTTGTCTTATGTTTAATAGAGTAATTTCCTAAATAAACTAGCACAAAAGCAAAATGCTAGAGATACTGGAAATCTGTCATACAAACAAAAATTGCAGGATATGTTAGCAAGTCTGATGAAATGAATCTCCATAGAAGCTGTCAGACATGCTGAGCGTTTCCAGCATTTTCTGCTTTTTTTCTAAATAAAATAATGTTTGCATTAGGGGCATAGATTTATCTTTGTATTTTAAGCAGGGGAATAACTGGGAACAGGGAAGAGTCATCCCTAATAATTTGGTGGAAGATAAGGAAATTTGAGAACTTTTTACTGGATGTTCAAAGATTTCCCAGTGTGAGTGTGCAAGGCACTGGTTCCACAAAATTCCCAGGACGTGCTTAATTGACATTTTTTTAGTGACTCCCGTTGATGTTTCCATCTGGGTGGCAAGAAAGGGAACAGAAGATTCCTGATGCTGCACAAGACTGGGGCCATTCAACAGCTTAAAAGATGTCCTCAGAAATAAGCCTTTGGCTTGCTTCAGCAATCAGACCAAGATTTTTATTCTCATGGAGTAGTAGTTGGTGATCCTCAGCACAGAGTTACTGATTCAATCTTCCCAGTGTGATAACACACTATTTTATGCCTCGTCACCACTGTCCAGATCTGTCTTTATCTGTCTGCAGCAATTTAGTTGCTGTTTGCCTTTTGGGTGGGGAATTAACCACACTCTTGGTATAATCAAGGTCAGGAGTCCTGCCACTACCAATGACATCCACAGGGTCAGTGATGATAACATAAAATTGTGTAGCTTTTGTGGTAAGATGACAAACATTCATTTATTAAAACCTCAAGTTTGTGCCCACTGATTAACAGCTCAGCGGATATGGCACAAGAGGCCAGCTTCTCATGGAGACCAGGATATTATATTCTATTACAGACTGTGGAATACATTGAGTAGCGATTTGTGTTTCTGCTTCCTAGCCAGTTTACATTTCGAATAATTGAGCTTTCGGAGCGAGTAAGTGGTTCCAGGAGTGCATGATCTAATCACATGTCTGGGAGATCAGTGAAAACAAACAGTAAACAGCTGTCTAAAGGATTTCCCTCAAACATGCCTGTTAACAGCTGTTTCAGTAAACGTACTGTAAATTTACTACATGTTGCATAAGCATTTTTGCTGCTGGCCAACCTGCCCGTCATGTATCTTCTGACAAGCCTGAGATACCAGCTGTGTACCATTCTTCAAAGACAAGTTGACAAATGAGTTTACATCTCCCCAACCATGCGTTCTTGCAGTGCCAACTGTATCACAATGAGCTGTGTAGTTGTCCTACGTTCCAGCCCTGGATTTGCAGCTTGATGCAAGCCAGATTTATAATCAAATACACTGGCGTAGTTTACGTGGAATCAATTTTCTAGGATTTTTGATTTGGTCGGCCAGTTGTTCAACACACGGAGGAGACTAGCTTTGCCAAATTTTTTGGTATTATTTCTTAGTGGTTGGATGTGGGGGAATCATTGGAACTTCTGCCCTACTGGAAGTGTACCAGGTTTCTGCAGCAGCATGTGATAAAGAGGCTAGAGGCGGTAGAAATACCCCACCACCCAACTGAATATTAAACTGAAGAACCCTGCGTTTGGAGGTTGGTATCTGAGCTGCACTCAATTTCTTGCAATTCTGATGTGTGTGGACCTACTGAAAGAATTGGATATAAAAAAAACCCAGTTGAAATGGATACTCATGGTTCCCTGGAAAGAACATGGCAATATGTGGGCACTTTTGATCTGTTTCTTTTTTTTTTCTTCTTTTTCATGTTGGCTTTTGGGTCAATTGACATAAATGATTTATACTTTTCCTTCAGCACCAAGGCTGGCACTAATGTTTTCCAGTGGGATTCTCACATCTGACATGAACTATAGAAGGATGCTAGGCTGGTTGGGGTGCATGTAAGATGCTCCATGCCAATCTGCACATGCCCACCCACATACAAACGCACAAAGGGGAAAATGCTGGTGCAAATCCTCTTCCCAAAGGTAACTAGGGCACCACAAACAGCTATGACAAGAAATGCTTGACTCTCGTAAATGTTTGCTACCTCAGCACCCCAGTTACAGCATATCAACTTCTCGGGGTATTACATGAAATAAAACATGCCAGTGATCAAAAAACAGTATTTCCCAATTGTCCATGGCTACCCAACTGCTATGAGTTTTTTTCAGACTCTGAGACGCTTATCCTTATGCAGATCGGCATTCTTAGGGTCTGAATCAGCAAACAGCAGTGCAGTGTTATCCCTTGCAAGGACACACATGGTGCATGGTGTGACAGTAATGGGCAGTTAGGGCCCAAAGCCTGGTTGCAGGTCAGTGCAGGCATGTTGCAATGATGATCTTTGGGGATGGTACTATGGATTGGTACAGAGGCCAACCATTCTTGGGTCAACACCATGCAGCATCACCTCCACTTCAGCAGCAATTAAAGAGTGGATCAGGTGCTGAACTCCTTAGTCAATGGTCTGCAGACGTATCCTGCACCACGGTTTCTTTTCCCTTCACTGTTGCCTGTCTCTTCTTTTTCCCTTGGGTGCAGGTTGATAAGTGGCCAATAGATTTTCTAAAGCCTTCCAAAAAGGGTCTTTGAGCTTTTGTCCAGCTATTGTGATGGGTCTTTTAAGTTATACTTATACACAATTTGTCACACCCACAATAGTTTGCTCTTTAGATCCATCCAAATTTCTACTTGAAAAGTTGCTAATGAATTAGTCTAAGAATATTAAGGAAGCAGCCTATTTCCATATGAGTGTCTATATCTAACCAGTAACCACTCTGGTAGTGACTATGCCAAATGAGGAAAACCTTGAAATCCATCAGCAATCCTAAATCCTCCAAGTCAAACTACTGAGATATCTACACAAATTGTGTTTCTATTTACTAAATATGGAATACACACACACTCAGTAGAAGTACATTAAGTTTACTTAAACCCAGAGGATATAGGTACAGATTAGCAAGACCCATGTTTAGTGGCTTCCAAAGGTGTGTACGGATTCAGCTATAGCTTAACTAACTAAAATTATTCATCTGGGTTTGTTGCTCAATGCTTACCTAGTGATTGGATCCCATCCCCCTTTCTCCACCTTCCAAAGTTATCTTCCAGTCAACCAGGTCACCCTGTGCACTGCTTGATACTGCACCAGCCCAGAGCTGCCAAGCTGCACTGGGAAACATGTTTGGAGCATACATCTCTCTGGCAGCATTGTAGTGAGACCTGGCTCTTGAAATGAACGGACCTTCCTCTGGCCAGCTGGCCACCTGACACTTCAAACCTTCCCTTATAAGTAACTCAGAGCTACAAATGTGTTGTATTAGCATCTTTAAGCAATATTTTCCCTTACATTTAATATCAATATTTCCATCATCTAAGAAAGACATGAAGGCCTTTCAGGATTCTTGTCCCATCGGAGGATTTTCTAGTTGGTTCCATTTATTTTGGTAAAATGTAACCAGAGTGGCCTGATCTACAGCTTGGAACCAAGGTTCAGGCACTGTGATTTTACAGTAAGCTGTACAGGGATTCTTGACATGCTGCAAATAATCCGTTTCGTTCACTCTTTCCTCAATCACTGTGAAGAATGGAAAAGGCACAATTCCACTTTGCTTTGATGTTTTTAAATAATAACGCTGCTGCAAAAAGAAATTGCGGCCTTGTGGCTAAACCTGTTCTTTTTCCCCTGAAATGCACTGTTTCAAAGATACAGCTCATACTAATCCATAACTGCCTTCCTGTTTTATAATGAACCCATTCTAAATATACCGTAACTATCTGAGTCAATCTATATGTGGGAGTTGAGGAAGTTCCATCTCTTACCCGATAATTAACTCTGGCATCAACTCCCAGAATATAGAGATGTAAGGAAATTGAGAAGCTGTGCAAGTACATCATACACTGACCTAGAATGAGTTTCTCTCACCATGCTCCTTGATGGGTTTTTCACAGAATTTCAATAGCAAATGGAATTTTAAAAAAACTTTGCTTTTATCTACTTACGCACATCTCTGTACCTGTGTGGTGCATCTAAAACCAAGGAAGCCTGAAGTTTGGGATGGGGAGGGGGGCCACTGGGGGGATTAAAGTTTATTTGATGCATGGATACGTTCAAATATGTTTACTAACGTCTGATACAAATTAATGCACAGGCTCAACCCTAATTGTTTCTGGCTTAGTAGCTTATTAATCAGTGATTAACATAGAACATGCTCAGTTCTTTATTTTGTTCCCACATGACATTAGTAGCTGCTTTAATCTTCTCAGAAAATGCCTTCTGAGAGCTGCCCGGTGGCATTCATTGCTGCTAAATCGAGTTCCACACCCCAGCTGTGGATTTATCCAGATTTTCGTGGGACCATGAGAATGCTACTCACAACAGGATTTGAGTTCATAGAGTCAATTGGCTCTCAGACATCAGTCTCTTGAAATTTGAAACAATGCCAGTATAGAGACAGCTAATTCCTCATCTTTAAAGCAAGTGTTGAAGCAGTAGAGGGACCCGGCAGAATTCCATTAGTTAGTAGAGTCTGGGAGATTAGCTAATGGAGGAGCCTTTTGTGAATTCTGCAGCATGAGTATCACAGCCCATTTGTTAGTGTTACATACTTACCCAGTGGGAAAAAAAACAGTGAAACTGGGAAATAAGGGTAGTGATCTGAACTGGTATTCCATTTTAAGGTATACAGGACCAGTTCAGGCCATTACTCTTATTTCCCAGTTTTTACTGTTTTTTTTCCCTTCTGTGTAGGAACAGGAGCAGTCAGCAACAGCCATTTGGTTGAAGGCCATAGGCATACAACACATAAGCAGGCCATTCAGCCCATTGGGCCTCTGTCAGCTCTTTGAAAGAGCTATCCAAATTAGTCATGCTTTTATCGTATGATCCTGCAGCTTATTTTCCTGTACAAGTGCTTAGCTAGATCTTAACAACTTCCTGAGTAAGAAAGAGAAGTGTGATTGTACCTACTGTAGTGAGAGAACTGCCAAAATGCAAAAAGCCACACTTTAGCAAGGACTTGTGCTTAATGGAGATATATCTTGATAAGGATGTGACCTTGGACCTGCAGCTGGATCCTGGAACTTGGAAAGCAACCATTGTGCTGCACCGAGGCAGCTCTTCTGGGCAATGAGTGACCACCTCACTCAACCTCAATTTGGTATTTTCAGGGTGTCAACAGGATCCACTTCTCAGGCCAGCCAATGTGTTCACTGCATATCCAGATAACCAATCCCCTTTCTGTCACATAGCAGAGTGCATTAAATTCAAGAACAACAGACAACAATAGCTGGGGAAGAAGATCTAATTTAACCAGCCGCATGGAATTTTCCATGCACTACCTACCCATGATTGCACTCGCGGTGCCACTTATCCAATTCCAGATAGTAACTTTCCATCTAACAGCTGCTCCCTCAATGTTCAGATGCTGTGCAACCATCAGCAAAAAAGAAACAAGCCAATTAAGTTAATTTAGAATTTGAACTTGCTACGCACAGACTAATTGAGGCGAATAGTGTAATTAAGTAGAAGCTAGATAAATACATGAGGGAGAAAGGATTAGAATGTTATGCTAATGGATTAGGGGAAGTAGGATGGAAGGGACATATACACGAACATAAAACAGTTAAGACTAACTGGCTTCTGAGCTGTATGGCGTTTGTAACTCATTTTCCAAAGAGCCCTCAAATGCACACATTTTGAGGAAATCCAGATCTGCTCACTGCCTGCATGACTGAGATCTCCCCAAAACATGAACTGCAAGTGGCATTCAAGTGGTCCCTTTCACATTTTCAAATGTCCCTCTGCATTGTGGTCATAGTAACATATCCTCAAGTTACATATCAACATTTTTGGGGCAAAAATGGATATAATGCTTCATAGTGAGGTAATTAGGACCTCTCAGCTCTGTGGGTTTCAGAATGTAATAAGTTATTCAGGATCTAGTTAACATGTCATCCCCACCACTGCACCACCGCACCCCCCCCCCCACCCCTCCAATTCTCTCACCCTTGCTGTGCAGTTAGTTGCTCAACAAGATGAGGGAATAAGAAATGGCTTGCTTGGCAATGTAAAACACAAATGCAAATAGTTTCTCTGACTACAGAGTTGTGAATATTGGTAATTATGGCCACGGTCCACTATATTATCACAAACTGGTAGTGGAAGTGTATGGCTCTGAATGTCTAGTAGGCAGACTGCAATCAATACTTGTAAAAGCCTTCAGGGTATAATCAATGCTTTTTTTCACACTCCACAAAATGTCAACTGCATGAAGCTGACCTAAAAATTAATTAGCAATTTGTTGAAGTCATTCACTCACAAAGCAATTGGATCTGGATAAATAACGGAAGGCCATCTCAAACATTCACCGCAGGTCATCGCTGAAGTAAAGAAATGTAAGAATGCGCCTCCTTTGATTCCAATTATCCTATGAATTGCTGAGCCAAATAGAGAATAAAAGAGCCACACTTGATCCTCAATTTTTAATGAGCTTGTTGATCTGAGTGGTGGTGGTAGGGACATGACAAACTAGCATCCCTGAACTCATGAGAGAAAAACTGGCTGGATTTGACGCTCCTAAATATCAACCTGTGATCTATGCTGGAAGTGCAAGTGCGTGAAGATTTTGTTCAGCTTTGATGTCTTCTGACACTCAGGCTAGATTTTCCTGCAGCCTCTGGGATGCCGATGTCGGCATCAAATGAGGGTCTCGAACCTGCGCTTGTTGAGACTGGCGGTGCAATCCTCAGGAGGGTGGCCTTCAAATTAGCTGCCTCTGCACTCACTGTCCAATTAAGGTTGGTAGGCGGGCTCCTGATGCTGCAGGCCCAATCAGAGGGCTGGTAGCTGTGGAGCCTCAGACCTATAAGGAGAGGTGGGCTTTGTTTTGGCAGGTCTGAGACCATGAAGGTGCCTCAGCATGGAGGCTCTAATGAGGCTGCGGCCTTTTCAATGGCGCCATCATTTGGGTATGGAGCCACCGGTTCTGTCAGCCGTCCTGGCCTGCCCTAGGTAGTCCCCGCACATAGCAGGGACAGCTCCAGCGGTGGGAAAGTTACGGTGACACCGCAAAATCACCCCTGACTGGGGCCTGAGCCACTCTAATTGACTGCCCACTTTAGTGGAGTGAGCACAGATCCTGTTACCACCAGGAAAGTTTCCCATTGACGGGACTGTATTGGGGAGCTGTCCCAACATTACTCTCCAACTCCGTCTCCAAGGGATTGGGAAAATCCAGCCTACCTCTGGCAAAAGGAACCAGCACTTCAGCAAGATACTTCCACCCCAGTGAGGAGTCAGCAGGGGAAGAGAGTGAAAGAGAATCTTAATATGGGATCATTTACCATTGGCCCACAGTGCAAGTTGAATACCCTCCATGCTATTGACCTAATGTAGATGCTGTAACCATATCTGACAAAAGTACTTCATCACCAAGAGCTCTTGGTCCTGGAGGCCTATAAAAGCTGCTAATTAATAAATAAGCACAATCAGTTTGAATTAATTGTACACTGATGGATTTAATTACTGCCACACCATCCCTTACCATTTTGGGACTACGCTTCCTCTCTTTCTGACCTAGTCCGTCCCTCCTGAAGTACTTCTAACTTTTGAGTTGGCATTCAGTTCCGTCATTTTGTTTCTGAAATCTCTGTGCGTAGAAATTTTCTAATGCTGGATAGGACTGTGTTTTTGCCAATTTATTTGTGATATTTTCTTCATTGGCATAAAAGCATTTTAAGGATCTACATCCATTAGCTGAATTGAGGTTACTTTTTGTTTGTACCTTGCCCCTTGGCTATAGAACAGCTGAGTGTTTGATTAAAGTTACCTACCTTAGAGGAGGTATTATCAATTCTAAACCTCAACTTAATTAGTTTAAAGGCTTGATAATGACTGCAGCAAAATTGCCAGCTAATTTCTGAGCTCCCGCATAGCAGCTGTCAATTAAGGGGAAGCCAGTTTGAGTTGAAAGATTTGCGTCCCCTCCTGTATCTTGTGAAACTGTAAAAGACGGCTTTCAAAGTGCCTAGAGGGCAGTTGTTTTATGGCTTGGATTGCATTAATTGATTTTGCTTAATATAAATTAACAATCAATCTGGAACAATCATTCTGGACAGAAATAAAATCACAAACTCACTTTATAGCTCAAAGGCTTTTTTTGTTAGAAGTATTAAAGTTGCCTGCCTTGTTGTAATTGGACGGATTACCACTGTTAGTCTAAAATCAATAGAGGGTTATTTGTGGTTCACCAGGCTGATTTATAATAGGTGTATTATGATGCTGTAATTAGATTTACAGGGGTCAACACAGAATAAGACATTTGAAGAGAAAGGTCTGACTTTGTGCTCCCAGCAGAAAAACTTACCCACCCAGAATCATATAACAGATTTTCATTGATTACTGGGTGTTTTGAGATAGGTTTTAATTTTAAATTTATGAGAATCTTTTGAGCCACTCTAGCTTTTTAACCCCAACCTGTTCTTTTCAATTCCACCAATCTAACAAATTGATCTTTCTTTTTAACCGATGAAAGGCTCGAAGATTTTTAATATCCAGCTTTCCGGTTGCTCTTTTATGATAACATCTAGAATTTGATCCAACTCTTTGTTAACAGTTAACATCGCTTTGGTCCTTTTTTTTCTGCAGTCACCCTCAATCTCATCAAATTTTGGAAACATTATTAAGTCACAGTTTCTGCCCTACACACTAACATTCAGTAAATATGTCTCAGGGCAAAATTTTGTCATTTTGAAAATTCACCTGGCACTGGGTCTATCTCCATCGCTGTAGGCGCTGATTTATTTGCTTGTTTCGTTCCCAGATCTAGCCTGCAATAGGGACAGCATTTGATTCATTTGCAAAAGTCAAGCCTCTTATTTTATGATTTGAAAGATCATTGACCTGAAACTTGTTTTCTCTCTGTGGATGCTACCAGATCTGCTGAGTATTTCTGTTATTTTCTGCTTTTATTTCAGGTTCTCAGTAATTACATTATTTTGCTTTTGTATTAGGGTTTAATTCACTGCCATTTCTCTTCCAGGGACACCCATCTTCTAAAGGTTCTGGTCTTCTCTCCAATGCAATTTTTGTTTTGTCCCTTTTACTTTGTTCATCTCCATTACTTATAGTTTCCCTAGGTATCTAGCAAAACTTATTTTCACAGCCACAGTTTTTATGAAAGATCATTGACCTGAAACAAACTCGGTTTCTCTGTCCACAGATGCCGCCTGACCTGCTGAGTATTTCCAGCATTTTCAGTTTTTATTTCAGATTTCCAGCATCTGCAGTAGTTTGCTTTTGGGCTAGATTATCAACTTTGGTGGACTTTGTGCCTGGCAATATGGGGGAGATGGTGACATAGTGGTAATATTACTGGAATAGCAATCTAGAGGCCCAAGCTAATAGTTTGCAGACATGGGTTCAAATCCAATAACAGCAGGTGGTAAAATTTAAATTCAATCAATAAATCTGGAATATCAAGCTAGTCTCAGTAATGGTGACCATGACAACTATCATCAATTGTTGCAAAAACCCATCTGGTTTACTAATGTCCTTTAGAGAAGGAAATCTGCCATCCTTACCCAGTCTGGCCTACATGTGACTCCAGACCCACAGCAATGTGGCTGACTCTTAACAGCCCTCTGAAATGGTCGCAAGCCACTCAGTTCAAGGGAAATTAAGGATGGGCAAGAAACTCTGGCTTTGCTGGTGACGCCCACATCCCATGAAAGAATAAAGAAAAAACATGGTAACAGTTAACACCGAAAACCCTCCCTGGGACAAATTAGGGAGCCTTTATATTCTATTCCATACAATTTTGAAATAGTGCTAAAATGGAAGTTTTCTTCCTTCAATCAATTTCAAAATGAACACTTAGTAAGAAGAAGAGTGGTCTTGTGGTACAATGGGTAACACAGAAGCCCTGGACTCATGCCTCACTTCGGGACTTCATGGCCACCGATGGTACATTCGTAGAGTGGCCATACCTGATAGCAGACAGTAAAAGCAGGAGAATTTCCTGGTCAGCCATACTGCTGAAGGCAACGGCAAACCATGCAGTACATTGCCAAGCATGATCATGGACCAATCCAATGGAAGTCCATGGTCGCCAACACCCTCTTAGGGCGTATGGTATCTGGAGGAGGAGAAATAAGAAGGCTCTGAAAATCATTAGGACACATTAACAAAGACAGAGTACAGATTAGGATGCAAAGTTTCAAGCATGGGAACCATGGTGCCTTATCAAAATACTATTAAAAAGAGGCTTGAACTTTTACAGTCCCTTCCGCCCATCTGGCCGTTTGAAATTTGCAAACTGTTCCGGAGGCGACAGGATCCCGAGGCGACTTCCAGGAGCACAACTTTCAAATCCCTCCTGCACTGACATTGCAGCCCTTTGAAACTCTGGCCCTTGTTACCAGAACTAGACAAATCCAGCTAGCCTGGCTCATTGGTGTAGAGATCTGTCATGGCAGGGGGGGCAGGGGCTCTATCCATACAGCTCCATTTTGCATCCAAACAAATGGCCTAATAAATAGAGTTGTCCTAGGTGGACACGTAGAAACACTGCTAATCTGTGTGGTTTAAGCTGTTTAAATTCCAGCTGTGTTCCTATGTATACTCAAGACTCCCTAAGCATTGCCTCCCATCAGTTAACCATCAATAGTGCCCAAGTGCTTTGGACTTCGATGAGATAAATACATCTGTAGTGAAAGAGAAAAATTAATTATGTGGAATTCTCAGTTTAGTCTTGAGTCATTTAACCATATTGATGGGTTTTTTATGAATATCAGACGCCTGGCTGGCCAAAATAATTCTCAACATTTTGCATATTTGGTCATTGAATATTTCAGTTTTGTGCCACATTATACATGACAGTCCATTTGGATAATACACATTCCTCAGAAGTAGCTTTGTATATTGAAAGGTGAAATTGAGTTATTTTAAATTTAAGCCTTTAACCTTTACCATTAATGGTATCAAGATTTCAGCTGGATACACAATTTTTTTCTTTCATACAATAGAGTTCGTGCTATGAAGATGTTACAACAAGTACTACAAATGGTAGCTGCAGCTCAAATGGTAATGGGAGTGAAAAATGTATAGAATAAGGCCACAGCAATTAAAACTCTAGCCAAGCAAGATCTTGAGTAATGGATTTTCCAAATGTTGCAGCCATTATATTCACAGCCTGAGGAAAGCTTTTCATGTAAAAAGATTACGCTGACATATAGTATATGTAGGATTTTGAGAAACTAATTGTATTTGCTGCTATCCGTGTCTGATATATGGTAATAAACTCTGAGCAGCAGAGACTGAAGCGTGAACAGTTTTTTTTTTCTCTCGCTGCAGTGTTCCTACTGAGATTGAATTATTCCTTGTCTCAGCTTTCATCCCTTCTCATCGTATGATGTTCTGACTTCAGTTGCAATTAGGTGGCAACCAAAACTGGAAATAAGACAGTCACTCTTGTAGCCGTGCTTGTCTTAGAATACTTATATGAATGATTCACTACATACGCTAATCTACAACGTGTAAAATATTAATTTTTTATTAACAGAATTTTTACTTTTAAAACTGTAATCACACAAATAATTCTCAAATTTTAATTTGCAGACTCAAATCATTATTTTCACCTAGATAGGAACTAAACTCAAGCATGTAACATTCAGTACCTTTTAACACAGACTAATACTAAATAATACAATGCCGGATTTAGAAATGTGGAAAATATTTCTTTACAGCTAGACAATAAATTACTAACCTAATTGATATTGATAAAGAAGAGGGAGAATTTGATGGAGAGTAAGTTTCTAACATATGTCTTACATGTTTTTTTTACATTCTGTATCAAGTATAACGTGTTACAGTATGAACCTAAACACGAGATTGAGTGCTGCTGAAATAAATACTCATTACTCAATCTCCTCTGCCTGCACTTTTTCTCAGGATCTCAAAACGTAGAATTCCTACTTCCTATATTCCTAACTCTCATACAATCTTAAAGATACTCTGGATACATGGATACACTGATAGTAAACATGTTTGACATTATTCATAATAGCAAAGCATCGGTATCCTTGATCCATCAAAGAGGGTACACCTCACTGCTATGCCTCCTAACATGAAAAAAGATATAACTAACACTGAACTATCTCAGCTGTGGCTCTGTTGGTAGCACTCTCACCTCTAAATCACAGGCTTCTGAGTTCAAGTCCCACCCCAGGATTTGAGTGCAAAATTCAAGGCTGACGCTCCAGTGCAGAAGGATTGCTGCACTGTTGGAGATGCTGTCTTTCAGATGAGATGTTAAAGTGAGGGTCCCATCTGGTGGATGTAAAAGATCCTTTGGCACTATTTTGAAGAAGAGCCAGGGGGTTATCTCTGGTGCCTTGGCCAATATTTAGCCCTCAATGAACATAACAAAGTCATAATATCTGGTCATTATCACTTTGCTGTTTGTGGTAGTTTGCTGTGCCCAAATTGGCTGTTGTGTTTCCCACATTATAATAGAGATAACACTTCAAATGTACTTCATTGGCTGTAAAGTGTTTTGAGACATCCAGTAGTCATGAGAAGTGTTATATAAATGCAAGGCTACATTTTATGGCACCCCGGTGGCACATTAGGAGGCAAGGGAGCACGTAAAGTGGATGGCCAGCTCGCCACCTTCCCTCCCATCTCCAACCTGTTCCCCATACTATGGGGGGGCAGGTAAGACTTTGGGCAGCCGGCCCTCCTTGGGCCTGTTGAGGCCCTTAAGTGAACAATTACCTGCAATTTAAGGGCCACATTTTACCTCTACTGTAATTTTTTGGCCTGATAGGGAAGACAGAAGAAAGGCGAGCAGCCTGGCAGGCAGCTTAGACTGCATGGGCTGCTGTTGGGCAGGAAGGGGTTCCTCTTTTGGGGGAGCCATGTGCCCATCGGGGGCAACCCCTCCCCCCACCCGACCCACTCTCCAAAGATAGAACCCTCCTCCTTTATGCCTCCCACCCTGGCCTCTCTACATGGCCCCTAAATGTTCTTCCCCTACTCGCTGGGGTTTCGCAGCTGTGCCCCACCCATAATCCCTGGACTTACATTACATCCAGTATCCTTGCATCTTCACTTCTTCATGGTGACTGGTTGTAGTCCCAGCAGTAGCCACTACTCTCTTCTGGTACTGCTGAGGCTACAGAACCCTACAGCTTTTTCAGGCAGGACTTCCTACCTGATGGGGTCAGTCCCACTCTCAACTAATTAACACAGCCCCCAGTGAATTTATGCTGTGGGGCAGCTGGATTCCTGGTTTGTGGGATGCTGACTGACTTTTAGACTTGGGGGGGGCAGGGGCAGGCGATCTGCATCCCCTTAAAATCCACCTTAAGTCTTCCTTCAACTGAAGGTTGTGAGGAAGACATGGAATTAACAAATAAAAATATAATTTTAAGAGAAGATACCTCCAGGATTTTACCCCAACAACAGTGAGGAAACAGTGATAAGATTCCAGCTCAGGATTGTGTGTGGCTTGGAGGAGAATTTGTAGGTCATGGCATTCCCTTGCGCCTGCTGCCCTTGCCCTAGGTGATAGAGGTCACAAGTTTGGAAGGTGCTGTCAAAGCAGTTTAATGAGTTCCTGCAGTGCATCTTGTAGATGGTACACACTGCTGCCACATGTGTGTTGGTGGTAGAGGCAGTGAATTGTTTCTGGATGAAGTGCCAATCAAGCAAGTTGCTTTGTTCTGGATGACGTCAAGCTTCTTGAGAGTTGTTAGAGTTGCACTCATCCAGGCAAGTGGAGAGTATTCCATCACACTCCTAACTTGTGTCTTATAGATGGCTTTAGGGAGTCAGGTGATGAGTTACTTGCCTCAAAGTTTCCAACCTCTGACCTGCTCTTGTAGCCACGGGATTTACATGGCTGGACCAGTTCAGTTTCTGGCCAATGGTAACCCCCTGGATGTTGATAATGTGGGATTCAGTGATAGTAATGTCAAAGGAGATGGTTAGATTCTCTCTTGTTGGAAAGGGTCATTGCCTGGCATTTGTGTGCCATGGATGTTCCTTGCTACTAATAAGCTCAAGTCTGAATACATTGCTGCATATGGACACTGGACTGAGGAGCTCTGAACATTGTGCAATCAACAAAGAACATCCCCACTTCTAACCTGATGCTAGATATAGACCATGGATAAAGAGCTATCAAATATAATGACTTAAATTAAAAATCTCCAATGTAATATAAATATAGGAAGGAATCACCTGAGTCAGAATGTTCTGGCTTCAATTTCCACTCCAGGACATGAGCAGTACTGAGGGAGTGCTGCACTGTCAGCAATACTGTCTTTTGGATGAGCAATTAAACCGAGGCTTGGCCTGGCCTGCCCTCTCAAGTGGACATGAAAGATCCCATGGCACTATTTCAAAAAAGAACTGGGAAATTATTCCAGATATCCTGGCCAATATTTACCCCTCAATTGGCATCACAAAAGCAAATTATCTGATTGTTACCACATTGCTGTTTGTGGGAGCTTGCTGTGTGCAAATTGGCTGCCTATATTACAATAGTGACTACACTTCAAAACCAATTCATTAGCTGTAAAATGCTTTAGGGTGTCCTGTAGTTGTGAAAGGTGCTATATAAATCCATGTCTTTCTTTTTTAAAAGATCTAATCTTGGTGTTAGACCAATACACATTTAATTTTTTGTGCAATTTATAAATTGTTAGCACATGGTAATTGGATTTCAGCTTTGTTATCACTCCCTCCTTTCCTTATTTTCATGTGTATCTCTCCTGTATTTATCTTTCATATTGAATACTGCTAACTCATGAAGCTCATCAATGGCAGCTAAAAATGCCATGTACAAAACGCTTGTTGACATCCATTCAGTGAGACTCGTTTTCCTTGGTGAATTATATGTAATTAACACTGAGTGAGGACAAGTCATTGTTGGATCATTATGTACTGGTAAATGTGCTGACATCAGTGACCTCCATTTATCTTGAGGTGGAAGAATGTTTGAAACAATAAAAGCAGCATGCATTAGCAGTAGAGTGACAGTCACAGAAGAGACTCTACATCTGTCATGTATGGGATATAAAAGAATGACGAATGGATACATTTATTTAGTTTGCTGTTTAATTAACTCTTCCTATCATGCCCTTTATTATAGATCTAAATTACTTTAGCAACAGCACTAGGAGTGCATTAGATGACATCAGTTGACACCAGTAACAGATATCAGATGTCAGATATTGTATGTGATTTGCAGCATTCAGTGTTAATCCTGTAGGTGGAATTCTAAATCTGCCTATACCTATTGTGCACCTGTTTCCACAGGCCATTTCATTCCTCACACCCCTGGCGGTGATCTTTGTGGTCAAAATAATTCGAAGAACAGATAAAACAGAGATTAAGGAGGCCTGTTTAGGTAAAGTATTCACTCGGTGTATGTTGCCTTTTTTCAAATTCACTTTTGTATTTTTGTATTGTTCTATCTGCTTTAGTTTGAATGCATCACATAATGCCTGTGTTTCTTTTTTAATATTTAGCTGTTTCTCTGGCCCTTGCTCTGAATGGAATCTTTACCAATACGATTAAATTAATAGTGGGAAGGTAAGTTGTCATAGTTTAGTACATGTTAAGATTAGCAGTACTGTGAATTCTATCGCATTATGTAGCATTGGGTTCAGCAAAATCAATGATCCAGGTTAGCCAAACAAACAAAGAACCAGATTATATTTGAGTCAGCAGGAAATTCTACCACATTTCCCCTCAGTGGATTTAATAAGTAGAGTCCATAATAAACTAGATTGTCATGTGTGTGGCAGACAAAGGTATCAAAATGCTGGACATGTGGATTTTTTTGAACAATTAAGAGATTAATATCATGCAAGAGGACTCCTTACTCAGACTGTGTGCAAAAGATCAGGGATAATGGAAAATAAGCAAATTTGAGGCAACTGACTTCAAAGAGATCATAATATGTGGTTGAACTGGTTGTGTTTTTGCATGCGATGTTAATGGATATGAACATGCCCCAGAAATTGACAAAGTGCAGAGTTATGTGAAGGTTGGGAGGGGATACTGTCCATAAATAGGCCACTACTTTTAAGAAAAATGTCACTACAGGACCACACAGGACTTCCAAACATTGATTATTTCTATGCTCTGTAATTTTCAGTATAGAGACTGCAAAACCCCTTTAACAAGAGCTATTTCAGACTTTATTGAGATGTAGTAGAGTGAGATTTTTATCATTCAAGCCCTTTCTTATTCAGTGACATGCTCCTACCTGAAAACAAAATTGAGATTGTGCCGGGAGATGGATTTGTGTTGAATTTCTGTGTACAGTAGAAATTGGAAATATGTCCCTGGTTTCTAGTTAGCTGCTTTCTTTCTAGTTGTCCCTGAATGGAGATGTTCTGGTATTAGGGATAACCTTGAAATTGACATTGGTTTTTTGCTTTGTGGAAATTGACTGGTCAGGAGCAGTAATTTTATGAGCTCCTGAACACGTAGCTTCCCACTTGCTGAGAGCAGCTAGCGTTCGGAACTTGTGCTGCGTTTGTCACCAGTTGTTGTGTTTTTGTACATAGATTGAATCCAGCTCATTGCAAATCTGAACACTAGTTAAGAGGAGAGCTTGCAATGTTACTGGCTTCATGCACCTCATTGCCGTGTACTTAACTCAACCATTTCCAGTGGATATTGAAAGCCAGTAAGGTTCTTGTGTATTCGGAAGTGAGACTTGACACTAACTGTTTATTGTTGCTAAGCCAGGGGAACTGCTTTCAGTGACTCCTCACTCTTATTTAATGGAGGAATTTTAAAAAAGGAACCAAGCAGAGCTGCCAGATGACACTAGAGCAGGCTTGTCCATTCCCCTGCCTGCAGGCCTGATGCAGCCCACTAAGCCTCTCTGTCTGACCCACGGAGCCAGTGTTCAAAATGCTGGTAAGTGGAAGAGGTGCAATGAGCTGCTCCTTCAGTCACTAGTGAGCCTATCAGCCACAAATTTGGGAGAGAAACAGTCTGTGATTGGAGGATTGAGTAGCTAACAGTATGTTCATTCAGCCTGAGGCTCGAACACTGGGGGCAGTGGTGTGTCTGCTGGGAAGAAGAGAGCCTTTCAGAGAGGTGCAGGAGACAGACCAAGAGAAAGGGAGTGAGACTGCTAGGCGAACTTGGGGGAGAGAGACTGCCAGGCGAAGTTGGGGGGAGAGAGGCTGCCAGGAGGTGTAGGGGGGAGAGAGACTGCCGGGCAGTGTAGGGGGGAGAGAGACTGCCGGGCAGTGTAGGGGGGAGAGAGACTGCCGGGCAGTGTAGGGGGGAGAGAGGCTGCCGGGCAGTGTTGGGGGGGAGAGAGACTGCCGGGCAGTTTGGGTGGGGGAGAGAGATTGCCAGGCGGTGTCGGGGGGAGAGAGACTGCTGGGCGGTGTAGGGGGGAGAGAGACTGCCGGGCGGTGTAGGGGGGAGAGAGACTGCCGGGTGGTGTGGGGGGGGGCGAGAGACTGCCAGGTGGTGTGGGGAGGAGAGAGACTGCCAGGCGGTGTAGGGGGGAGAGAGACTGCCAGGCGGTGTAGGGGGGAGAGAGACTGCCGGGCGGTGTAGGGGGAAGAGAGACTGCCGGGCGGTGTAGGGGGAAGAGAGACTGCCGGGCGGTGTAGGGGGAAGAGAGACTGCCGGGCAGTGTCGGGGGGAGGGAGACTGCTGGGCAGTGTCGGTGAGGAGAGAGACTGCTGGGCAATGTGGGGGGTAGAGAGACTGCTGGGCGGTGTCGGGGGGAGGGAGACTGCTGGGCGATGTGGGGAGGAGAGAGACTGCTGGGCATTGTGGTGGGGAGGGAGACTGCTGGGTGGTGGCAGGGGGGAGGGAGACTGCTGGGCGATGTGGGCAGGAGAGGGATTGCTGGGCGGTGGCGGGGACTGGGGGGAGAGACTGCTGGGCGACAGGGGTGGGGGGGTGGGTGGAGAGAGAGACTGCCAGGCAGTGGGGGTGAGGGTGGGTTATCAGGAGAGAGAAAGCGCATGTGCATGAGTGAGAGTGATCGTGTGTGAGGCTCACTCCCTGTCTCAGGATGCTCAACAACCTCATCCTCACACACCAACGCACACTCACACCCCTTGTCACAGTGGGTGGGGTGAGGGTGAGTGAGAGAGGCCCCTGAGACTGGGAGTGAGCCAGACTCTCTCACTCACCCTCTCACATGTTAATGGTCATTTTCATCAATTACTCATTTTTTAAGATTAACAATTTATTGCTTTGACATTGCTTTTCTTTTTTTCTCAGCAAGTTGTTTCGTTTCTTCATACTTCAACTTTGTTTTGAAATTCATGTTTAATGTGCCAAACCTCATCTTTCCAAACTTTGCTCATCAGCCCCTTGAGTGAGAAAAAAAATTGAAAAGGTTGGACAAGCCTGCGAGAGAGGTAAACCAACCACATGCAGTCTGTTGGGCCCTGCAAAAGCAGCTGACCAGCCCTCAGCACTGCAGCTGAAGGCAAACTCCAGTCAGAAGCTTCCTGCACTTCCTTTGCCACCATCACTTGCCCAATGTAATGTTATTGTCCTGTTGCTATGTTTAGTTCACTGTCTACATCATCCAGATCATGTCGCACTGTGTTGTTACTTGTGAAATTTGGCGCGAATTATCCAGCACATTGTGAGGTGCTGACTTTCTCTGGATCACTGATATTGACTGACAGACTGTTCTACTGGGCCTTTGGGGAAACAGAATATAAGCATATGCTAAAATGCTGCCTACAAGAGACACTTAAAGGAGGCACCACAAAGTATGGCGCGTGATATTTTTGAGGCTCAAAGTATACCTTTGTTCCAATTAATATATTGGCTGTGAAAACATGACAGAAAGCAGGTGATATTAGCCTTGAGCTTTAGATGTGTTTCTGATTTCACTTTCTGTGAAGGTGTCAACAGTATCAGAGTTAGCACTCTCATAGCCCTTCAACCAGCACCACTAAAAAAAACAGATTATGTAATCATGATGTCATTGCTGCTTGTGGGAGCTTTCTATGTGAAAATTGGCTGCTGCATTTCCTACATTACCAGAGTGCTTCAAAAAGTTCTTCATTGGCTGTAAGGTACCTTGGGACACTTTGAAAGGTGCTATATAAATGCAAGTCTGCTTTTTCCTTTGTCTGCAGTCCCCCTCCTTTGACACCAGGTCTTCAAGTAAAGAGAGGTTTAAGTTAGAGAACAAACTAAGTGTTTGCAAGAATTGTTGTTAACATTGGTGGGCAGACATCCAAAAGGCAGATAACCCCACAACTTGAAACAGTATTGATCTGGTTGGGACGCACTTTATTGCTGCTAGGCTAGAGTGGCTTTTATAAAGTGCTGTAAGCTGAGAATCTAATAATGGCTGCATATAAAAGGACATATTTTTTATTGCCTGGAGAAGACAATGATCAAAAAGTGTAATGTCAGATTTTAATTTCAATGTCATTACATGCAAGTTACATGGTAATCTATTTTAGTGTGGTTTTCATCACTTGTGTTTTACCTGTGTAGCAAATGAAAGTTTTATCAAATACTTTTGTAAGCCTTTAAGTGTCCAATAACTTTACCAATATCTTGGTGAGTAAATTAATATTCTTTCAATGCTGTAAAGTGAAGAAAAATATCAACTAGGCTGCAGCCATCAGTATTTTCATTCAACAAATAATCAAGTCTGAAAAAAATATAATTTGAGTGATAGAGGGAGGAAGGTGATTTATATGAACTGACTTGGTCCTAAACCGTGATTATGTCTAAAGTAGATGCAGCCATAATGAGAAATTACATGATAGTCAAAGGTCCTGATATTTGCTGGGGGCCATGGAGAGAAGAATTTCCAACAAGAAACTTGGATGTAAGAGATTCCCAGACATCTTTCTGAAGCTAACAGCAATGCATCTTCTAAAATTTTCAGCAGGTTTCCCTCCTGATAGCCACCCTGATTGACAGGCTGACTGACTGTCGGGGGGTGCAAAGCAGTCAATGAGTGGGCTGCAGGTAAACAGGATATCATAGGGGTGACGGGGGCTGGATGGGATGAGTTGGAAAGTACTGGGAGGTTGGGAAGGACGGTGGGGTGGGGGGGCAACTGGAGATCACAGGGTTTTTAAAGACTCAGGCTTGTTGAGCCTGAGGGTAATACTCCTGTTCATCCTGGCCCACAAAGAGGGCAATAAACGCACTTTCTCATGAATCATCCTCTTACCTCTTCTATCCACAGTTTTCCCAAGTGCAGGGAAACACAATCGCCATTGGTTAGACATTAAAATCCTGTTACATAAGGGATACGCAGCCTTTTACTGACTGAGCCGCTTCAGTTAAAACCTCAAGCATACGGTTTGGAGTCCAGTGTGAGATTTAAAAATGTATTACTTACCAGCTGCCCCAAACTTACCTGTCCTTGTGGGTTAGAACTTCCCCCAGTATATTCGACAGGGTCATTATTCTAAGTTGAGCTTTAAAAGGCGGAATTTTCTGGTCCTGCCAGCAGTGGGAAGCTTGGCTGGCAGGGGAAACTTAATTTATTCGTGAGGTCAAAAATCAGTTTCCCGACAGCGGGATGAACTTTAGGAATTCTGTTCTCAGGAATTTCAAGACAGGTTAAAGGCAGGTCGAGCTTTCCTGATGTACAATGTCGCAAACACCATTTGCATGCATTAGCATGTCATGCATGCTCATTAAAAAGCTACCTTGCTGGAATTAATTTCCCCTCCAAATTAAGTTCCCTACCAGCGAGAAATTAGAACATTCCCTTTCACTTTTGTGACTCTATATAATTGGCATGCATCCGGCAAGCTTGATCACTTCCACAACTTTGAGGTCAGTAGATGCTGCTTTTGTCTTCTCGGGGACCCATTCTCAATGTGACTCATATCAGGTGCCAGTAGGACAAGCTGCATGAAGGCTGGGCACAGGAGGCAGGGGTAGGGTGCAAGGGTGGATCGGCGGCTGGCAGGGGAGGCAGGCAAAGGGTGGAAGGGAGCGTCGAGTGGAGCAAAGGCTGGATATGGGAGGCAGGCTAAGGGTAGAAGGGAGGGAGACTATACAGGGATGGAAGAGACTGTGGGGTAGGGAAGGAGACAGTGAGGGTGTTAGTCTGTTTATCCCAATCTGTATGCAAATTAAAATCCCCTTTAAAACCGCCCTGCCTTTGCTACATGCTTGTCTGATCCTGCATTTGTGCAACTTGCCACTTCAAGGCAACTACCAGGGGCCCTTTACGCAACTCCCACTAAAGTCTTAAACCTTTTCCATTCCTTTATTGTACCTATCAAGTCTCCACAGCCTGCTTACCTCTCATTACATCTTGTCTTATCATTGAAGTGACTTCACCTTTAATAATTAATGCTACTACTCCATCTCGACCATTTTTCTTATCTTTCCCATAGACATTATAACCTGGTATGTTTAGTTCACAATTCTGACCATCTTGCATCCATCTTTCAGTACTGGCTCCCATGTCACACCCTCCAAGTTGAATTTGAGCCTGCAATTTATTCAATTTGTTCCTTATACTCTGTGCGTTTGTCTTTAGAATGCTTATTTGGACCACACACCCTAACCTGCTCTTCACCTCAATTGTTTTACTCAGACATTTCCTATTCCTGTCTTCTGGTTTATTTAGTTTGATAACTTTCAGTTTTCCATTCACCTGTAAAGCATAAAGCACAATTTCTGACTGTTACTCTACTCTCTCTTTCATTTTTAAAAATTATTATTTTTACTTCCACTTCCTCCTAAACCCTCTTCCCCACTTGTTCTGAATCTGAGTGGCTGCCCTATTTATCCTTTCCACTAATTCCCAGTCCCATCTCGGTTCAGATGGAGCCTGTCCCAGTGGTAGAGTTCCTTCCTGTCGCAGTACTGACATCAGTGTTCCATGAAATGGACTCCTTCTTTCCCACACCATTCCTTCAACCTTGTGTTCACCTTCCTAACCTGTTTATCCCTATGCCAATTTGCATGTGTCTGTGGTAATAATCCGGAGATTACAACTCTTGGAGTCCTGTCCTTTAACTTAGCTCGTGGTTCCTAATACTATCAAAATAGAATGTCTTGTCTACTCTTTCCTATGTCGTTGGTTTCAACATGGACTGGATCCTTCCCCTCCAATATCCTTTCAGCGTGGGATGTCCCTACAAGATAAACTGCAGTGACTCACCAAGGCTCCTTTGACAGCACCTTCCAAACCCACGACCATTGCCACCTACAAGGATAAGGGCAGTAGATACAAGGGAACACCACTACCTGGAAGTTCTCCTCCAAGCCACTCACCATCCTGACTTGGAAATATATCACTGTTCCTTCCCTGTCACTGGGTCAAAACCCTGGAACTCCCTCCTTAACAGCACTGTGGGTGTACCTACATCACGTGGTCTTCAGCAGTTCAAGAAGGTAGCCCACTAACATCTTCTCAAGGGCAATTAGGGATGGGCAACAAATGCTGGCCTTATCAATGATGCCCAGCTCCCATAAACAAAAAATAACTACGTTCTGCCCTCAGTGACACTATCCAAAAACACAGTGTTAGTTTCCATATGTATGTTGATGGCACCCTCTAGCTCAGCACCAAATCTCCTCTCTCACTGTCACTATCTGGAAGCCTTTAGAATACCCCAGTGGCTTGATCATCCCCTTTTTTTGCTTCCCAACTCTTACCAAACTAACTCTGTCCTTGCCGCTCAAGGGCACACTTTCTTTCTAATACTACCATATCTTTCCTAATCAGTACTGCCACCCCACCTCCCTTTTTCCCTTCTCTATCTTTTTCTGAACACTTTGTTTCCCTGATTGTTAAGCAATCAGTCCTTACCCTTTTTAAGCATCTCCATTATTGCCACTACCTCATATGTCCGCGCAACTATTTGTGCTTGTGGCTCACCAACCATCTTCACCACACTTTGTGTGTGTAAACATGGAAACATAGAAAATAGGAGCAGTAGGCCGTTCGGCCCTTCGAGCCTGCTCCGCCATTCATTATGATCATGGCTGATCATCCAATTCAATAGCCTGCTCCTGCTTTCTCCCCATATCCTTTTTTTCCCTTTTGCCCCAAGAACTATATCTAACTCCTTCTTGGAAACATACAATGTTTTGGCCTCAACTACTTTCTGTGGTCACGAATTCCACAGGCTCACCATTCTCTGGGTACCCCACTAGTCACTGCCTGCCTTTCGGAAAAAGACCTGTTTATTCCTACTCTTTGTTTCCTGTCTGCCAACCAATTTTCTATCCATCTCGATACACTACCCCCAATCCCATGTGCTTTAACTTTACACACTAATCTCTTATGTGGAACTTCGTCGAAAGCCTTCTGAAAGACCAAATAAACCACATCCACTGGCTCCCCCTCATCAACTCTATTAGTTACATTCTCAAAAAATTCCAGTAGATTTGTCAAGCATGATTTTCCTTTTGTAAATTCATGCTGACTCTGTCCGATTCTGCCACTGTTTTCTACGTGTTCAGCTATTAAATCTTTTATAATGGACTCTAGAATTTTCCCCACTACCAACGTCAGGCTGACTGGTCTATAATTCACTGTTTTTTCTTTACCTCCCTTTTTAAATAGTGGGCTTACATTAGCTACCCTCCAATCTGTAGGAACTGTTCCAGAGTCTATAAAATCTCTGAAGATGACCACCAATGCATCCACTATTTCTAGGGCCACTTCCTTAAGTACTCTGGGATGTAGATTATCAAGCTGGGGATTTATCGGCCTTCAATTCCATCAATTTCTCTACTAATACTGATTTCTTTCAGTTCCTCCCTCTCACTAAACCTTGTGTTCCCCAACATTTCTGGTATGTTATTAGTGTCCTCCTTTGTGAAGACAGAACCGAAGTATGTATTTAGTTGGTCAGCCATTTCTTTGTTCCCCATTATAAATTCCCCTGTTTCAGACTGTAAGGGACCTACTTTTGTCTTCACCAATCTTTTTCTCTTCACATACCTATAGAAACTTTTACAGTCATTTTTTATGTTCCCCGCAAGCTGACTCTCGTACTCTATTTTCCCCTTCTTAAGTAATCCCTTGGTCCTCCTTTGCTGAATTTTAAAGTGCTCCCAATCCTCAGGTCTGTTGTTTTTTCCGGCCAGTTTGTATGCCTCTTCCTTGGATCTAATACTATCTCTAATTTCCCTTGTAAGCCATGGTTTGGCTACCTTTCCTATTTTACTTTTCCACCAGACAGGAATAAACAATTGTTGCCGTTTACCCATGCGGTCTTTGAACATTTGCCATTGCCTATCCACCGTCATCCCTTTAAGTAACGTTTCCCAATCCATCATAGCCAATTCGCGTCTTATACCGTCGTAGTTTCCTTTATTAAGATTCAAAGAACAAAGAAAAGTACAGCACAGGAACAGGCCCTTCGGCCCTCCAAGCCTGCGCCGATCATATTGCCCGTCAACTAAAACATTTTGCACTTCCAGGATCCGTATCCCTCTATTCCCATCCTTTTCATTTGTCAAGCTGCCTCTTAAACACCACTATCGTACCTGCTTCCACACCTTCTCGGGCAGCGAATTCCAGACACTCAATACCCTCTGCATAAAAAACTTGGCCCGTACATTTCCTCTATAGTTTTCTCCTCTCACCTTAAATCTATGTCCCCTAGTGATTGACTCTTCCACCCTGGGAAAAAGCTTCTGACTATCCACTCTGTCCATGCCACTCATAATTTTGTAAACTTCTATCAAGTCACCCCTCAATCTCCGTCACTCTAGTGAGAACAATCTGAGTTTCTCCAACCTCTCCTCATAGCTAATAACCTCCAGACCAGGCAGCATCCTGGTAAACCTCCTCTGCACCCTCTCCAATGCCTCCATATCCTTCTGGTAATGTGGCGACCAGAATTGCACGCAATATTCCAATTGTGGCCTAACCAAAGTTCTATACAGCTGCAGCATGACTTCTCAGCTTTAATACTCAATACCTCTGCCAATGAAGGCAAGCATGCCATATGCCTTCCTGACTACCTTATCCATCTGCGTTGCCACTTTCAGTGACCTGTGGACCTGTACACCTACATCCCTCTGCCCGGTCGATGCACTTAAGGGTTCTGCCATTTACTGTATAAGACCTGTATTAGACCTTCCAAATGCATTACCTCGCATTTGTCCAGACTAAACTCCATCTGCCATTTCTCCGCCCAAGTCTCCAACCGATCTATATCCCGTTGTATCCTTTGATAATCCTCTTCACTATCTGCAACTCCTCCAACCTTAGAGTCGTCTGCAAACTTACTAATTAGCTCAGTTACATTTTCCTCCAATTCATTTTCGTATACTACAAACAGCAAAGGTCCCAGCAATGATCTCTGTGGAATACCACTAGTCACAGCTCTCCATTTAGAAAAGCACCCTTCCACTGTTACCCTCTGTCTTCTATGACCAAGCCAATTCTGTATCCATTTTGCCAGCTTACCTCTGATCCCATGTGACTTTACCTTCTGGACCCTAGTCTCAGAATCAACTACGTCATTCTCCAACTTGATGAAGAATTCTATCATATTATGGTCGCTCAACTCCAAAGGGATGTGTGCTTACATACATTCTAAACCTGGCTTTATATTCTACATATTTTTTCTTAGCTTGCTCCTATCTAATATGGTACTACCTCCTTCTCTAGTACTATCCAACACTGTCACTCCTTTATACAACTTACTCCTCTTTTCTGCTTTTATACGCCGGTGCCCCTACCCCTGCTAATTTCGTTTAAACCCTCCCTAACAACACGGCTGAACCTCTTCACAAGGACACGGGTCCCAGTCCTGTCACGTAGATAAATTGGAGAAGTTGGGATTGTTTTCCTTGAAGAAGAAAAGATTGGGAAGTAATTTGATTGAGGTTTTCAAACTCATGAGGGACAGATTAGGTAGGGAGAACTGTTCCCATTGGTGGAAGGATCGAGAACCAGAGGGCAAATGTTTAAGGTAATTGGCAAAAAAAGCAATGATGACATGAGGAAAAACCTTTTCACACAGCAAGTTTCTGGAATCTGGAATGCACTGCCTGAGAGTGGTGGAGGCAGATTCAAACAAAGCTTTCAAGAGGGAATTGGATTATTATCTGAAAAGTAAGAATGTGTAGGGTCACTAGGAGAAGGGAGGGCAGTGGAACTAGATAAATTGCTCCTTCGAAGAGCCAGCGCTCACTAGTTGGGGGAGGGGTTTTCCAGGCAAGGATGGTTGGAGAGAGAGAGATGGCCCTAGAGGTCATGGCTGGTGCTGTCAACACTGGGGTCCTGGGAGTTGAACTGAGGGCACTGTGAAGCGGAGGAAGCAGTCACAGTCAGAGGGGGAAGTGATGTAGGATGGCAGGTCCAGGGTGATAATCAGGTAGCTGAGGGTTTCACCGGGGCGAGGTCACAGAGCTAGACGAAACAAGTGGCTTGGATAACAGGAGGGGTCAGAGCAGGTATGGGGATGGTAAGGACATGTGGAGGTGGATGGTAATGGGTAAAAGGATAATGGAGGGAGGTTCAAGGCTGACAGAGAGGAGAGGAATAGTTATATTGGGTAGGCCAAGGGTGATGAGGGGAAATTGGTGTGTGACAGGAACCATAAGAACAAGGAGAGGAATGGGCCATTCAGCCCCTTGAGCCTGCTCTGCCATTTAATAAGATCATGGCTGATCCGATAGTAACCTGAAAAGTGCATCCCACCCACCCCTTATAACCTATCACCCCCTTGCTTACCAAAATCCATCCACCTCTGCCTTAAAAATATTCAAAGACTCTGCTTCCACCATCATTTCAGGAAGAGAGTTCTGCCTCACAACCATCAGAAAAAATTTCACCTCATCTCTGTTTTAAATGTGCGACCCCTTATTTTTAAATAGTGACCCCTAGTTCTAGATTCTCCCTCAAGAGGAAACATCCTCTCCACATCCACCCTGTCAAGACCCCACAGGATCTTATATGTTTCAATCAAGTCACCTCTTACTCTTCTAAACTCCAGCAGATACAAGCCTAGTCTATCCAACCTTTCCTCATATGACAACCCACCCATTCCAGGTATTAGTCTGATAAGCCTTCTCTGAACTGCTTCCAATGAATTTACATCCTTCCTTAAATAAGGCGACCAATACTGTACACAGTACTCCAGATGTGGCCTCACCAATGCCCTATACAACTGAAGCATAACCTCCCTACTTTTGTATTCAATTCCCCGTGCAATAAATAATAATATTCTATTAACTTTCCTAATTATTTGCTGTACTTGCATAACAGCCTTTTGCGATTCATACACTAGGACACCTAGATCCCTCTGCACCTCAGAGCTCTGAAATCTCTCACCATTTAGATAATATGCTTCTCTTTTATTCCTCCCTCCAAAATGGACAATTTCACATTTTTCCACATTATACTCCATCTGCTAGATCTTTGCCCACTTAACCTCTCTATATCTGTTTGTAGCCTCCCTATATTCTCTTCACAACTTACTTCCCTATCTATCTTTGTGTCATTAGCAAATTTGGCAACCATCAATTCAATTTCTTCATCCAAATCATTTATATAAATTGTAAGTATTTGAGGTCCTAGCACTGATCCATGTGGCTCATTCTTACCTACTCTCTGCTTCTTGTTAGCCAGCCATTCTTCTATCCATGCCAATATGTTACCCCATACCATGAGCTTTTATTTTCCACAATAACCTTTGATGTGGCACTTTATCAAATGCCTTCTGGAAATTAAGTACAGTACATCTACTGGTTCCCCTTTATCCACATGTTACTTCCTCAAAGAACTCCAGTAAGTTGGTTAAACACGATTTCCCTTTCACAAAACAGGATGCGGATAGGAGATTGTGAAGCGAGTCTCAAAGGTAACACACACCATTTTTTGATTCTCAGCATTGCAATGCAGTTGATTTAAAGCTGCAATACCTCAAAGTGGGAGGAGCGTCTTTTCGGGTGGGTGGAGTTCAAGGTCAGTACAATTGATTGACTAAAGGGACACCCTAATAATCATGAGGCAACTGGATGACAAGCATGCTCAGTCGTGTTCTCCTCTGTATGGTGAAGCCCACATGGCAGCAGTTTTGTTCCTGATTCATGGGTCTCATAACATCAAGATCCAAGCAAGGTCTGGACCTGCTGTACAGCTCATATGTGGTCAAAGAAGGCAATCCTGTTTGTGCTCAGTTCCCAGGGAGCTATCACGACACCTACATTCTGACCCACCAGCTCCATGATTAGGAGGCCTATTGTCTGCTCAAAGATGAGATTCAGATGTTTGGGCTGCTCAGGCGATGCTCTCCAATACTCACCAGCGGTAAGTGCATCAGATCATCGTTGTCTGCTGTGCCTTGCACACCTAGCGCCATAAAGCAAGGGTTGTCTTGGCTGAGGGAGACATTGAGGACTGAGATGTCTCCTCTGACAGTGAGGAAGGGATGGAGATGATGAGGACCGGAATGTCGCTGAGTAACATGCAGAGGCCGTGGCAGGGTTACAAAACAGCAGAGAAGCCCGTGTCAATCTGATAGCTACCAGATTCCAGGCAGAATAAGCTGCCAACACATCTCTTTCAGTTTTTTTGGTTTTCTATCCTCTGCTGGCTGGAAGGCCCCAGCTCCTTTTTGGTTACAGACATGATTTTTCTCGAATGTACCTTGATTTATGATAGCTGAGTTAACTTGCACTAGTTACCATCTGACCGACTGGTGATTTGATCCTTTGCATGCGCCAAACTGTGCTGATATACAGAATCCTTGTGCCAAATGTACACATCAGAACACGCACAGCACTCCATTCCCCCACAACCTCGGGCACCTGTAAGTAGAATTGAGATTTTACCCATGCACTCACCAAGTCCATCTGCATGGCAACTTGGAAGCAAAATCAAATCTAAACTCAGGAGGGATGCATTCATATCACCCTGACACCTGCTCCTAAACGGTGGGGGGTGGGGGGCAGCCTGGCAAAGAGCTCTTTCAGGCAGAACCAGATAGATGGGCCCAAAGGGAGGAGCAGTATATGAACACAATTTGGCCCCTCAAGATCACTCCTCCATGCTGATTGATGAGGAAAGATCATGTCTCTGCACCCACCCCGATTGCCACTCGCCCAGAGTAAACCCATATCCCTTGACATCTATATTATGTCAAGAAGTTTTGAGGTAACTTTGGAGTCCACTCACTGAAATGCCTCACCTGTACTATGGGTTGCTGAGTTGCAACCACTCCGGACCTTCAATCGTAGAGACTCCTACAAGTTTTAGTCCTAAATAGCTTTAGTATTAGTGCGAGACTGTGATCCATCATTGTAGAAACCCCAGCCAAGGTAAACATCTTTCCTGCATGGACCCTGAGGAGCCCTGTTAGAGCTGCTGATGATTCACATGGATAGCCTCACAGTCCTCGGTACAGTCCAGCACACAGGCCCATTCTACTCTCTCTCACCTCATGGACTAAGACCCCTGTCCTTCAATGATGTCCAATGCACTTTGGTTGCAAGCCCTTTTTGCGAGGTCTACTGCCACCATTGATAAGGAGATGGGCAGGCCAAACAAATCTCATGTAGGGTCTAACAAAGGCTTCACTCAACTGCACACACACCTCTTCAACCCCACACTCGATCCCTCTTGCAGTCAAGGCTAACTTGCTGCTTGCCTCCTTACTTGCAGCCTTCACCTGTATATTAGCTCAAAATGATAAATCATAAAGGAAGGACATTAATTATTGAACATGCCCACCACAGCTTTCTCCTGACATGCGGAGCAGCCTCTGGTTTTCTACTGTTACGAAGACAATGTAAAGATTCACACTCTCTTAGACCTGAAACTGCATCTACAGTGTTCCTTGTCACACTCCTAGCAGATTTAACTTCCCTCGAGTACTGGTGGCATCCACCCAGATCTCACATCAGGGCAGCAGCAGCAGGAGATGCAATGATCTCACTGAACACATTTTCAGAGGTCAGAACCTGTTGAGCTGCAAGTGATGGCTTACATGCTGTTTGGCCAGGCAGCACATTCACAACTGATGGCAGGTGATTAATCCTGCACGTGTGGGATTATTGAGCAATCACTGTTGATAATGTGAGAGAAGTGAATCTATAGGAGTTCATTATTGGACTCTGATGGGGACCAAGTTCCACGCCCTTAAATGCTCACGACCATTGAATCAACTAGCAGCAAGCTAGGGTTCCAGGAAACTTTCAAACAATGCAAGTGAATGATTACTTACGAGTGCACCCATGTCACCTTTATACCATCAGTACTTCTTAATCTTTCTTTTCCTACCGCTATGTCTAGGTGCAGCCCTGACATCTGCAGCTGATGAGGAGGCAGCTGATGAGGAGGCAGCTTGCTAACTGCTTTGCCCTGTTGATTGTGATGACTTTGGTGGGCGTCCTCTGGTGGCCCGTGGCCCAGAGGGCCCCAGCCTGCCAAGGGTCTCCTGCTCAGATGCAGATGCATCCTCCTTAGTCTGACCTGATAGGGATGACGGAGTCACTGGCAGAGGTGAGGTGGAGCATCAGGGAACCTTTGGAGTGTCCTGGGATGAAGCCCCCGGGTGCCTGGCTGGCACATTTCCTCCTTGTGGGTGCCAGATGGCACCTCCCTGACTTCCTCCAGGTGCCCCTTCTCCTTAAGGAGGTCGAGGTGCCCCATTCCCCTCTCACCTATCCATTGCTGCACTGCACCTGCGGCTAGAGCGACGGGATGCAGGTCTGAGTGCATATCTGACAGGCACTGTGCATTTTGCTGGATTTGCATCTCCAAGGTGGCCGCCACCCTTTCCATGGAGGCAGCCAAGCATTCACATGTTGGAGCCACGACAACAGACAGAAGGTGAACGGGCTCCTCCAACCTTTAGTCAAGCCTGGACATAGCCTCTGGCAACTCTGCCTGATGTTCCCCTGCCTGTCTGTGCACCTCCAACATGTCTCTTAGGGCCGAGACCAGAGGCTCATCATCTGCATGGGGCTGAGTGGGGGCCTGGTCTCTAGCAGTTCTCCGAGTGTCAGAGACCTTGGCTGTCACTTCCACCACCAACTGTGGACCCATGTCAATAATGTGCTTACCAGGTTGTGACCCCAAGCCTACTCTAGAACATGGACCCTGAGGTAAGTGTACCAGTACTGGTGGAGGGTGCAGTTGAATGCCATGATGGTGCTAAGACTTCTGTGGCATCCTCCTCAGGGATGGGGTTGAACGTGGAGCAGTGGCTGGTCTGTGTTGCTGACCTCCCCCTTTTCTTGCTGGTACCTGGAATAGAGAAGAGAGAGATTTAGTGGTTGACAAAGCAAGTTCCCGAATTAAATCAATGTCTCACTCTGTGGGTGCAGCTGACAACAGCAGACTGGAGGCAGCCTCACTGGCTTCCCAGGGGAGCCCTGTCTCACCTCCAGCACAGGCATGGTCCAGTTACTCCCTAGCTATCTCTGCGGCCAGCTCCTTGAAAGCGATGAGGATTGGAATGTTTGGAATTATGCCTCCAGTCTGGGAGCGCTCCTGTGTTTGTTGTGGCTGTTCTTGTCCTGCAGAAGAACTGGCTGCCTTTCCTGGACAGCCTGGAGGAGTGTCTCTAGGTAGGCTTTGCTGAACTGTGGGGCTGCATGTTGTTTTCTTCTCTGGGTCATCCTGGATGAGTAATGCAGAGCTTCTGGCCTGCAGTGAGTGAATGTCTGTCTGGATGCTCTTTAAATGGTTATATGAGCAGTTCAGGAGCATGCATGCCTATGGCAGCTCCTGAGCCCTCTCCAGTAAGTGATGTCCTGCAACTGATATTGGATTGAGAGATTGAAGTGGCTGGCACACGTTCAGTGCAGATGTCTCATCTGCTGGCGAGTGCTGCAACCCAAACTTCTGCCTGATATCCCCATGTACTCACACACTTAGGCTGCCTGAAGCCCTTATGAGTGTCATTTGCAGTGAGCAGACAGTGCACCTACCCTGGTGGGTCACAGCAGAACATTCACCCTCTTCCAACACTGCTGGACATTTCTCTGCTGGGTCCCATGGGCGCTATGACCTCTGCCCAGGCCGCTGTGGTCAGACAGGAGAGCCTCCTTCTGCCATCCTGGGGAATCTGCACCTCTCGCCTTTCCTGGACAGCCTGGAGGAGTGTCTCTCAGCAGGCTTTGCTTAACCGTGGGGCTGCACATTGTTTCCTTCTCTGGGACATCCTGGATGAGTAGCACAGAGCTCCTGACCTGCAGTGAGTGAATGTCTGTCTGGATGCTCTTTAAATATTTTCGAACCCATGAGTTAGCAGACAGGACGGCGACTTCCTGCCCACCCCACCACGAGATTCGCTGTGCCACACACGGACGCATAGATAATGAGCTGAACAGCACAAGGTTGCGCGTGGTCAGCCATCAAAGGGAATCTCTCCAACTTCCACTCTCACCACCAAACTTAGACTCGAGAGCGGAAGATTGTGCCCAAGGAATTGCAATCTCTTATGTAGAATGTAACAGCTGGCAGCAATGTGAAGAAGTCTCCTAGCAGCTGGTAGACTATATCAAGATATGTTCTGGTTGAATGTGTAGTTAATAAGGTATGCCCAAATTCCACTGAATATGCAAGTCTCCTCTGTTTTCATTTATCAGTCTTGTCAGCTAGAATATAGAATGATTTATACAAATTAATATTATGCCACATGATTGTGTTCATTGTGTGGCTTGTTAAGAAGGGAACTGTGATTAAATCTAGCAACAAAACTTTTCCTGTCTGTTTTAATCATAAGTGAAGGCTGCTAGAGATCTAAAAACATTTCTCTAGTTTATTATTTGTAGAAAAGTATCCTAATCCTTAAAGTATTCATATCTGACTAAGTCTCAGGCTGCCAATAACAAAGACTATAAAAAAAATCTTGAAAATCCTAGAGATTCATGTAACTAATGGATAATGTGGCTTTAAGAATGTGCTGAATTTATTGCATCCTGTTTACTTATCAAATTGGTATTAAGGATAAGAACAGTTGCAGAAAATGATGAGTGAAAGAACCAGCTTTCAGTGCCTGTATTGTTCACTGATATGACTAAAAGACAAAGATTGTCATTTACCCTTGAGGTATTGATCTGGATTTGATGGGGTGCCACGGTCCCCGTAACTTCCCCAATCCCCCCTCACCTAAAAAGTCAGGGAGGTGCTCACCCACAATCCCAAAGGCTACCCCGCAGAAATTTTGTTTTGTGGTTGGAATTCTGCCCCATATCTCAGGACGAAGTCCCGTCTTAGTGAGCTGCCACCAGTTGGATGGCCAGCAGTTCTGTAGTCCCAGCAGCAGCAGCCAGGAGCGGTGGCTGCTGCTGGGATACCAGGCAGTTCTACCACTCCGAGGAGCCTTGGTAAGCCCAAGGTCGAGGGTCTTGATGATGTAGGTTGGGGCCAGGTTCAAGAGGCTGTGGCGGGGGGATAACCTTGAGGAGGGAATACCTCCGATGAGCCCAGGTGGCCTGTAAAGGAGGTTCCCCTCACCTTGCCCGTCTTTATTTTTTAGCCATATCAGTGAACAATACAGACACTGAAAGCTGGTTCTTTCACTCATCATTTTCTGCAGCTAATCTTATCCAATCAGCACAGCTTCCAATGGAGCATGAGTCTCCCTCCACTATGGGTAAGATACCAGCAAGGGTGGGATGATGCCCTTAAGTGGCCACTAATTTACCATTTAATAGATCCAAGGGTGAGCAGGCTGCCCGACGCGCCCCCCACCCCCCCACCCACCCCCCCCCCCCCCCCCCCCCCCCCCCCCCCCCCCCACTGTAAAATTTCAAACAGGTCAGGGGTGGGTAGGCAGCAGGAAGGCTAGATTTTTCATGCACCCCCCCCTCCAAACCCCCACCTTCAGACTTGCTGGTGAGGGAATGTAGAACCCATCATTCCAATTTTCAAACTGAATTCAATCCAAATGAATTCTAAGAAGTGACATCCAGAAAAAATATTTTTGCCATTTAATCAGAGCTAAAAAACTACAGAAACCTTTTCTAGAGGGAAAAGTGGAGGTCAGCAGAAAGAGGGGTTAACCTAGCTGTAGTTGGGTGCTGGAGGTCACAGCGCTTGCAGATAACCTACAGTGGGAGTGTGAGGATGGCGCAAGACAGATAAGCATGACATTCCGTAACAGCAAATCTCCTGGTAGGAGTCCTGGAGCTGCCACAAGCAGCAGCAAGCTGAATTGTAATGCCTACAGATTTCCATGATAAATTCCCTGATCCTGCCTTGTTGGAATGGAGTTTGGGTCGGAGAATTGTCACTGCTGTGATGTAAAGCTAACCTTTGACCTCCGCTCCTAATGAATGAGGCCTACAGCTGGCAGTTGTGAATCGTCAAACTTGCCTTAATAATTTTTTCCATGTTACTGCTTTTTTTTCTCTCT
Organism: Carcharodon carcharias; assembly: GCF_017639515.1. Taxonomy (NCBI): domain Eukaryota; kingdom Metazoa; phylum Chordata; class Chondrichthyes; order Lamniformes; family Lamnidae; genus Carcharodon; species Carcharodon carcharias. The sequence continues at coordinate 75,517,040 of NC_054483.1, read as the reverse complement.
CCCCTTCTTCCTATCCCATTTATAGCTTGGTGTTGTCTCACACCCTCAACTCAAACACCACACTCAGTGAAGAGGCTTGGGAACCAGAAAACTAAGCAACATGGGGGAGGGAGAACTTTAGTTTCCAAGATACTCCTTGTGCTCTCCAGCACTGTGTATATCAGGCAGTCTTCTATTTCCCGAAAGGTCTCTTTATTTGCTGATGTGACTCGGAAGCTTTGATAAATTAAATATTAAAAATAGAACTGTAAATTTTGGAAATATGAAAAAGTAGTGGGAATGGTGGAAGTGCCAAACAGGCTGGTCAGCATTGGGCAAAGGGTATAGTTTTTAATGTTTTGAATCTGGATCTGATGCAGGATCCCTCTCAAAATGTTGGCCTATCTTTCCTTCTCTTTCAGATGCTAACTGGCGAGCTGTACATTTCCATCATTATATGTTTTTATTTTTGCTAAGTTAAAAATTAAATGATAAGTTTTGTAAGATGTAATGGAGTATCGTGAATGGACAGTGGGTATAATTATGATTTATAATACTTCATATACAATCTAATAAAGCTCCAACATACAGTTTCAGAACTCTATTCAATATTTGGTAAGAATGTTCTGGCTGAATGCCTAATTAATAACAATGCCTGTATTACATTCAGTTTTCCACTCTGTTTGAATTTATCAGTACTCTCAGTTAGACTGCTTTCCTACATAAACATTCATTTTCCCTTTTTGTTTAAATTGATCATTTTGACTGTAGGCAAAACATAAAAAACATAATTAATATTTGAAAACTGAGCGAAGATGAATGAGATATGTCCCACAATTATTCTAAATTAGGCCAAGCTTTAGTTCTGCATCTCAAGTAAAAAGAATAAACTTGTATCTATGAAGTCCTTTTCACATCAGGAATCCCAAAATGCTTAACAAGCAAGGAAGTACTTTTGAAGTGTAATCGGCATCATAATGTAGGGATTTGCCAAATTTCCCCCACCAGATCTTGGTTGAGAGATAACGATTTGCCAGGGCAGCAAGGTAAACTCCCCTGTTTTTTTAATGGGGTCATGGAATCTGTTCTATCCATCTCAGAGGCTGGTTGGGGTGAGGGATCTTGGTTCATCTGAAAATCAGTGCCTCCCTTAGTATTGAAATCCTTTACATTCAGCCTGTAATATATGTGTTCAAGTCCCTGGCACGGGTTTCAAACTCACAACCTTTGCACACACAGGCAAAATTGCTATAAATGAGCCAAGACTAACAGAAATAGCCATTCAAAGGGAAGGATCATCTGAATTTTATCTTTATTCCTGTATTATCTGCTGCAAAGTGATCAAATTGATGGACTCTGACTGCTCAAATTCTTCAAAACCTTTTCACAAAACCTAAAGAATTAGACAATTGTTATCATTCACAAGCAGAACACAGAGAAGACTAACAAAAATGCAACATCGGGTTCGACATGTACGCTGACGGCACCCAGCTCTACCTCACCTACACCTCTCCACTGTCTCTAATTTGTCAGGTTACTTCTCCAAATCACATTTTGGACAAGCAGATATTTCTTCCAGTTAACTATTGGGAAAACCAAAGCCATTTTCTTCAGTCTCCACCACAAATTGCATTCCCTAGCCACTGATTCCATTCTTCTCCCTGGCAACTGACTGTAGCAGACAGTTCACAGCTGTGGCATCCTATAGGCTCTGAGCTGAACTTCATCTCCACCACCAAGACCACCTACTTCCACCCACAAGCACAGAGTGAACAGGACTTGGTGTGTGTTAGGATATGGGCAGCAGAATTTAGGGTGTGTTCAAGCTTATGGAGGGCTCAAAGCCAGGAGAGCATTGGAATAGTCCAGAGATACCAAAGGCATGGATGAGAATTTCAGTAGCATGGTATTTGTTTCCTATTGTTGTTCAATATAACTAAACACCAAGCACTCATCACATTAATTACTCTGGTGACTTATTATAACTATGTATAAAACATTACTCAGTTTGCTCACTGTGCACACTTCTGTGAACACATGACTTTCCCTCTGCCTCATTAAAATATTCCTATCTGCCCTCGAGGTTTTGGATGTATCACCAAATTACAGTGATATAAATCAATGGGATGGAGAATGAGATGGAGGCATCCAAACTCCTGGGATGAACACTGGGCAGGCTGACTCCGTGTTCTAGTTTTCAATGCAACCTGGCCCCCCCAAAGATGAAGGGGAATTCATAGAGTGCTCCTCTTTCTGCTGCTCTGAAGGGAAGTAGCTTCACTTAATGGTTCCTCTACTGGTGATGGGAACAGGATTCTGGTTACCAGGCTCATCAGGTGAATTGCCGTAATGAAAAAAGCAGAAAAATCCTTAATTTCTTGAAATTCCAGAGAAAGAGTTAACTAAGGATCCTGTAGCCTCTGAGAAATGCTTTCCCATATAATTTACAATCTAGTGGACATTGACCTCTCCAAATAGACTCATAAGACCCACAGTCCTTCATTCAAAGTCTTCACGTTGAGTTTACTGACCTGCTTAGATCTCTCTCAGAGTGGAAAAGGATGAAGATTTTCCGGGAATTGCTGCTTTCTTCAGGATGCATTATAATGACGTGACAAACCTTTGGATGTTAATGTACAGCAAAGCAGAATGCTCCACTGCCATTGCAGCATACTGGAGAGGCTTTAAATCTGCTCTCTGCTAGGACCCCATGGAGAAACCTGAGAGATCACCAGGGTAGCCAGGGTCTGACAGTCTTTAAGCCTCTGCTCAAGTATATCAAGCTCCATTCCATCCTTTGGCTTCCTTGTGCTCAGTGTCGCCCTATGTGTCTAATTCTGTAGTATTCGCAATGAACTCCCTCCCCTTCCACCCACCTAAGTGACTGTTTCTAAGTGCAAGCAGTAAGGTGAATGAAATGGTCAGTGAGTGGGTGGCAGTGCTGCCTGAGATAGAGGGGATTGAAATTTCTTCTGTTTCTGGAAGATAAAAATCAGTAATGTTAACTTATGTCTGAGCAGCATGCTATTTTATATAGACATTTTAGATCACTTAAAAGAATCTGGCAGTTAATGAGTGACTGAAGATTTCATAGAAACAGTTAAGAATAGATATATAATCATGAACCAAATGAGGCATACCGATTCTCACATCTCCATTCTCAAATGCCTGGCCAGAGTTAAGTCTAATGATTGACAATGTGTCCTCTTCATAATTAATTAATGTGTAGATCTCTGCTTCTTCCCCAGTGACCTGCTATTCCCTTCCATTATATGCTTTCTTCTCCTGCAGGAGGGATGTATTGTGCTAATTAGCTGTAGCAGTCTCCAGATCCTACAGCCAGAATCTGTCAGGATTCTCGAAATGGATGATGATAATAGTCGACAGAAGGGAACACAAAACTTGCATGTGAGATTTCAAGGTGCTGGTATGCATTACAGGGACAAGAGGCAATTGACGAGAGTGATACCAAGTTTCATGAATTCTGAGCAAGAAACAAAGGGGACGTGATACTTCAAAGGGCAATCCTTGAATTTTAAAGCTGGGAACACCCAGTTGCGTCTCTGATTTTCAGTAAACTTTCCTATTACTCAGCTGACAACTTATTATTGCTAATCCTGTGGCATTATTACATTTCCTTTGCCACTGTAATGGGATCCTTGAGGTTAGTGAGATGCCATTCAGTCACAGATATTTCTTTCTATGTGACCCGTGCTGCTGCATTTGAAGCTTCTTCCCCTTTATTCCAACAATTGCAGACCTTGTTTTGATTTCTGGCAGTATAATTTCATCTTCAGTCTCAGAAAAAAATAATATTCATCCTTTTTCCCTTTTGCAGCTGTTTTTGTATGCTTTTTAAATAGATGGTGCTCTATAAATGAAAAATTGCACCCTTTGCCATTTTCCAAATGTTCAATTTCACTCTTGTCCTAGCCAGTGTTATGTAGTGTAGATGACCGGGGAATTCTAATGTGATCCATGTCTGTGCGTAAAATGGCTATTGCTATAAAACCTTTTTTCTACATAATCGTAGACATCAGAGGTCACATAAGTATGGCAAGCCACAGTGTACAAAGGTATTTTCCAAACATTCCCCTTGCTCATAAAATAAAAAAACTGCATGCACTAGCATTTGCAAGTTACTCCACATAAATAGTCCATAAAGAAAATGATCACACATGAACAAAAACTGTTTGTTCTTTCCAGTTTTGTTTGGCCCTACACACACATTGCACACACAGGGCAGAGTTTTCCGTGCCCGCTGGCGTTGGACGTGATTGGTGGAGTGAGCTGACAATATAGCGCGATCGGTTTCACGACGGCATGAAACCAGTTCGCGATCGTCCGCTCAGCCCACCAACGGTGGGCCATGTTTCCTGCCATCGGACGTCAGGAACCTCATTGTAATACATCAGCATTTCATTATCAGGCCAGCCTGCTGGAATCGTGTCTCCCCCCGCCTCTGCCACTGGATCGTCCACCCATGTCGGTGGGAAAGCACGCTGACACGTTTTCACAACAGCACATAGGCGACGTGCACTTGGCCTGCACTTTGAGAGGAACTCAGAGGTGACTACACAGTAACGTTGTACAACGTTTGCCAGGGTCGCCTGTTGGACTTCAAGCTTGAGGGGCGCTGGGGGGTCGGGGTTAAGGGCAGTTGAAGCAGCTTGTGAGGGGGGATGGGGGAGGCAAGTGCAGCCCTGCCATTCAGGTGACTTGTGGAGGTGAGGGGGCCAAGGGCCTGCCATTGAATTTAGCGCACAAGCATTCGGGATGGGGATAGGGTGGGCAAGGGAAGTGGCCATGCATTCGGTAAACCTATATAAAGTGACCATTCCTCTGCAACTTGGACAGTTCAGGCACAGCCACATTGATATGATTGGAGCCGGGCTTCTAGTTTATCTGTTCACTCAAGCAATGCTGAAGCATCAAAGTGCTACCAAATGTTCCAAAGCGCTTCACCCCTATGGAGCATGAATGACGGAGAGAGTGACAGAGGCTCCTGGCTCCACAGAAGCAGCAACCTCAGGAAAAAGGGGTGGCTAGGGCTCCCGCACATGCCGCCCAAGACACATAGCGAGCCTTTGCAGGCCGGTGCCTAACGACACCCAGGGTTTATGGACACCGCCTTTCATTCCTGCAGCTGACCGAGAAGCAATGTCGCTGGAGACTGTGCATGTCTAGGGAACTGGTCGGTCACATCTGCCACCTGCTGCAGGATTTGGTGCCACGGGGATACAGAGGGCATCCACTGCCAGTGTCTGTGAAAGTGACCGTGGTGCTCAATTTCTACACCAGTGGCTCCTTTCAGGGCTCCACAGGTGACCTCTGTGGGATCTCACAAGCCTCCACCCACAAATGCCTCCATGAGGTCACGGATGCCATCTTTGCGAGGGCTCACAACTTTGTGCATTTCACCTGGGACCAGGACAGCCAGGATGCAAGAGCGATTGGATTTGTCCAGATCTCAGGTTTCCCACAAGTGCAGGGTGCAATTGACTGCACTCACGTGGCGCTCAGATCTCCCATCACAACACATGGTGGACTACATCAACTTCAAGGGCTTCCATTTGCTGAATGTGCAACCACCACAAACGCATCCTGCAGGTATGTGCACGGTTTCCAGGGAGCTTGCATGATTGCTACATTCTCAGTTGGTCACAGATCCCTGGCATCTTCAAGGGTCCACAGAGGCTACAGGGATGGCTCCTTGGGGACAAGGTCTACACACACAGGTGTGGCTGATTACACCGGAGCAGCGGCCTCAGACTACAGCAGAGCGACGCCATAATGGGGCTCATGCTGCAGCTCACGACTTAGTGGAGCAGACCATCGGGATGATAAAGATGCAGTTCCGGTGCCTGGACCGGTCTGGTGGACCCCTGCAATACAGGCCACAGAGGGTGTCATGCATCGCCATCATCTGCTGAGCCCTTTACAACCTGCAACAGGAAGAGGAGCTGGCTGAGGAGGAACTGGTGGTCTCCTCCGATGAGGAGGACGCCGATGGAGATGAGGGTGAGCAAGTTCTCGGAGGTGACAATCACAGGGATGAGGCTTTCGCACTGGCCAGACGAAGCAGGCACGCTCGGAGGCCCTCATAGCTGTTAGATTTGTGGGGAATGATGACGACATGCAGTGAGGAGACTCCATCGATCCTCACTTCACATCTGGGAACATTTGATTCCAGTCTGGCTTATGGCAGCGTGAATCCCTCTGTGAGAATGCTCCTGTCATGGAGATGCAGTGAAGGCCCTAACAGTCACTCGATTGCAGGAGGATGATGACAACATGCAGTGAGGACATTCCATAGATCTTCACATATCCTCTGAGAATGTCTGACTCCTGCCTGGCCGAGGGCAGCTTGTTTGTGATCTGTAATCAGGGTCATATCATAGAGACACAGCCTTGAAACTTTAGAAGTATCTGATCATTTGTCCACCTACAGCACCTGACCCCCTCAGGAGCACAGCATTACTGGTCACAGATGCTGAAGAGATGGGGACCAGCCCCTCCTTAAAGTTGCTGAGAGCACACAGAGAGAATGAGAGAACTCTGTGGCACCTGCCCACTACATTCTGGCAGCGATGACCAGCACCGTCAAGGTGCAGGCATCAGTAATGTGTCCAATGAGCATGAGGCCAGTCAATCACTTTGGTCTGAAGGTTACACACTATACAGGGAAGGGGCTCTGGACTGAGACACCTGCCTTTATCTTGTGCAGAAAGGTTTCACATCTGAGTGACAAGAACACTGCTCATCAGAACAAGGAGTCATAGGCAGGGAGGCATCTTGGGAGTTTATTGACAATAGTGAATAATATGTACAAGTGATTAACACCTGTGCCCAGGTTGTGCAACTAATTCTTCTTAACTTTCCTAACTGTGCCGCTACGTCTTGGTACTCCCCAGACACCACAGCAGAGGTGGAGGCAGCCTGCTGACTGTGATGACCTTGACGGGTGTCCTTTGGAGGACTGAGACTTGGAGGGCCCCAGCCTGCTTTCGGGGTCCTGCTGTGTGGCACTGGCACCCTCCTCAGCCTGTGGAGCTAGAGCTGCTGAGGTCACAGGGAGAGGGGAATTGAATGGGCCGGACGCTCTCAGAGTCACCTGGATGGATGGCCCCAGGGTGTGCACCTGCTGATCCTCCTCCCTACAGGTGCCCAAAGGCTTCAGGCTGACTTCTTGAGGAGCAGGGGTAGCTGGGGTGAGATCGAGCTGCCCGGCACCGCTCTCATGTACAAATCTGGAGGCCAACTATGGCATCAGCGATGGGAGTTGAGCCCACACAGCAAGGCAGGAGCAAATTCCTGAACCAAGGTCTCCATGGCGGCTGCCATCCTACCAGTGTTGACCTCGGTGTGTTAATATGCTGGCGCTATCACCTCAGTCTGAAGGCGGACGGATTCCTCCATCGTGCCTTGTAATCTGAAGAGTGCAGCAGACAGCCCTTCCTGATGTTCCCAAACTTGCCTTTGCAGCTCCAGCAACTGTGACATGACCGAGTCCAGAGGCTCATCATCTGACTTGGACTCAGCAATGTTCTGGCTCCAGCAGTCCCCCAAGTTCCAGGGACCTGGGAAGTCCCTGCCGCCACCTGCTGTGGATCAGACAGTGTGGTGTGCTCACCAGATTGTGATCCCTAGGCTATTCTATAGCTAGGTCCCACCGAGGTGTGTGTCTCTGCATTGTTGGAGAGTATGGGTGAGCACTGTGACGGGTCTTCAAGGTGGGTGCCTACACGTTCCTCTTCAGAGGTTTCTTCAGGCTTGATTGGAAGCCCTGTACCATGGACTCTATCGGCTGTTTCCCAGATGTACCTGCGGAAGCATGGGGAGATAATTAGTGCATGGCAGTGGCCTGTGTAACAGGACACATCACTCACAGCATGGTTGTCTGCTATATGTTGCACTGCTGGATCCTCACTTGGTAGAGCACCACCAGCCTCACTGTCAGCACAGGAACAGTCCAGATCCTCGCCAGTCAGCTGGATGGCTCTGTTTTCAAAGTCCCTAATGACCTTGATTTTAGGCATTCGCCACCACTCAGTGACCTCTCCCTCTTTTGTGTGCCAACTTGTTCTGCATGAATAGAGTTGGAGAAAGTGTAAGCAAGACACCTGTCAGGCCAGAAGATAAGCATGCCTGGCCTGTGTGGGTGGTGAGTGGTCCCATGGATGGGATGAGGACAATGACAGTGAGTGTGAAAGAGTGAATGGTGACGTCCCTTGCACTGGCAGTGAGCGAGGGCCCTGTGGGTGTGTGATAGGTTTTTAAGTGTGTGAGTTGAGTGATGAGAAGAGTGACTTACCCTGGTGGAGCGGAGGAGATCATTCATCCTCTTGCAGCACTGGGTGGCTGTCCTCTTTTGAAGGGCGTTGGCACTGTCTGCTGCTGCTACCGCCTCCCAAGCTGGGTTAGTGCTGTTGCTGCCCACCCAGCAGCCAGAGCGGGGTTAGAGGACATCCCGGCGGTCCTCCATCACATCTAAAAGTCACTCGAGAGATGCGTTGCTAAACCTGGGGGCTGCAGTCTTCTTCAGTTTCAGGGCAATGTCTTGCACGCAGTAGTGGTGGTCAGGAAGCACTGAGAGGTATGCTTGTGGCTGACTTTAAATATGGCACCCGGCGTGATGTAGCGGCGGGGCGATGGCGGGTGGGTGAATGAGAGCTCGCTTGCCATGGAAATGGGGATTTTCTGGGAGTGCATAAATAATGTGGTGGGTTTGGGACAATACAGCATGAAAACACCATCGCAGCCAGCAGGTAAAACGTCATTTTACCCACCCGCTACCGCACCTAGTGCAAATCTGGGAAAATTCCACCCATAATCTTTAAAGCATTCAGGTATTTTTATGCATGCATGTTCATTCAGTGTCTCGTGCTTCCTGGGGTGACAATGCTTCTCTGGGGAATGTTGTTGCCGTTGTGAGGGTTGTTGCTGTGATAATTGTTGCTGTTGATCTACTGCATTTGTCAGAGAATGGTTGGCCTCTGGGACTAATGATTGTTCAGTTCCTTGCTCAGTTGGTGGAATCAAATCTGCCTCATCAGCTATCTGCTGTGAAGGAGCAGCTTCTCCATTTGCATGTAGATGGCTGCAGTTGCGATGCTAGGTCTGGTCGTTCACTTTCACCACGTGCAATCGAGGTGACAACTTCTCCACACAGGTTCCAGGTTGCTAAGTGGGCTGACTTTTGTTGGGTGTGTTGACTGTTGCATTCTGACCGGCTCCCCAACTCTCTGCTCTGGTAACAATTTGGTAGCTTTATCATAGTGGAATTTGGCTTTCTATCATTTAATTTTGATTTTATCACTCACTCGTGTTACTACTTCTGGCTTCAATAGTTCTTTTGGCTCTTGGAAGAGTAGTCTGGGTCTGGCACTTTCTAAACTTTCAGTACATATATTTCTCCACTCTCAGATTGCATTGTACACATTGGTGCTGGATTTAGTTGATTTTTTGGCAATTTTCACCGCTCTCTCAGCCACCGTTCCATTTGACTGGGGATAGTATGGCGATGATGTCTAATGCTGAATTTTCCATGAATTCATGAAGTGTCCAAATTCTTCATTTGTAAACTGAGGACCATTGTCGCTCATCACAATGTTGGGAATGCCATAACGACTGAATTGTGCTTTCAAGCATTCTGTGATCCCATTGGTAGTTGTTGACATCAGCTGGTCAACTCCCAGTAATCTGAGTAGCAGTCAGTGGCGGTGAGATGGTTCCAGTGAGAGTGAAGAGATCTACTCCAAGCTTCTGTCTGAGATCTCATGAGCCCAGAGAAATTTGCACATTTGTGATGCATTGTTAATTGACTGATGTTGAAGTGCATCTTTTGTCATCACCTGTGGAGTCAAACAAGGGTGTGTGCTTGCACTTTACCACTTTGGACTATACTTCACTGGCATGCTTACTGAAGCCTAAGGTGTGTGTGTTTCCATGTTTCCCCACTTCCCTGAGGGTCTTCAAACTGGGCAGGCTGCAAGACTTGGCAAAGCTCACAAAGGTCATATGGGCTGAAGAAGATTTGCAAATCATTACATTCCAGTGGAAAAAAAGTAGACCTTTCTACGACTGTTTCCTTACTATTTTAGCAATGACCTTACTAGAGTTTGCAAGGTTATTGGAAGGGAGCTACATTTGCATGGGATTAAACGCATGCACCAGCTACATGCGGTGGCCAGCCTCATGCAGCCAAGAAAGCCGGTATGACAACATTTTTGGGGGACCCAGCAGCCCCACCCTTAGTGTAACTGATTCCTTGCCATTTTCAGTTCAATTCCCCTGGGAGACTGGCAGAATTGCTGATTTTCAGAACCATTATGAACTAATATTAGACAATGGCAAAATGTCAGGTAGAATGTTTCACCCAGCACAGCCTTTAAAAATATGTTGGCACGGGCATAAATAACAGGAACAAACTGTAAACGTTATTTGTAACTGTTTTCATCAGTACAGCATCACTGCAAGGAATTAATGACCCAATACATCTCTTCTCCATAATACAGTACTTGAGTAGCCTTGTCAGCCAGTTAGTTATTTAAAAGCTATGTATGTGAGAAGATTTCCAGATGCCCACACTATTATAGGATGCTTTACGTGCCTTGCTACATTTTATGATTTGTTACCTTATTTTCTAAAGCAGCACTGCTAACCTTGTTTACACATTTAAACATAGCTCGATACATTAGACGAAATCTACAATTTATTGTCACTTTTGCATTCTTAGCTCATTGCTGAGCGTAAATGGGGTTCTGGAATCAATAGTCAATGATTACATTAATCTGAGTAATCAGTCTTGTCACAGGTTTATTACATTCACTAAACAACTTCCCACAACATTTAGAAGCTGGTTTAAAAAGTCTATGATTTCCCATTAGTTTTAGTGTGACTGGACCCAGATCTGTTAATAGAATCTTTAACATTAAAAGGTACATCAGCAAAGCCAGATGCTGCCAATGGCACAGATTCAATTTATTAATTTGATTCAAAGGCACTGAGTTTCATCACAGTAATTTTCCACCTCATCCGACTGGCCCTCATTATCATTTCACTGCTTCACATTTTGTTTTGTTTCAGGTATTAGGTATTACATAGAACATATAACATAGTGGAGGATCTTCCGGTCGGCAAGTGGGGGCGGGGCCTGCTCGCCGATGTGTAAAATGATGCGGGATGATGTTAGACGGAACTCCCGACATCACCCTGCATTATTTGCATTTTCAGGTCGGCGGGGGCACAGCCAAATCAGCTGTGCGCCCGCCGACCTATCAATAGGCTTAAGGTTGGTGGGCAGGCCGGGAGCCCTGGTGGGCTTAAGAAAAAGCATGAAACCTCATCGACGGGCAGAGTGAGGTTTCATGAGGGTTTTTAAATATTTAATAAAGGTTTGAGTTAAAGTGATGGACATGTCCCAACTCATGTGACAGTGCCACACGAGTGACATGTCAGGGGAATTTTTTAAACATTTGTCTTAAAAGTTTTAATTCCGAGGCGATCTCCCTGAGGCAGCACTTAGCCTCAGGGAGATCAGTGTGCTCTTCCTCACGCATGCATCCCAGCTGAGGGAATCCTCCCACCACCACCTCCGCCGCCCGCACAGGGAGCGCATAGCGCACCTGGTGGACGTCACACTGGGTGGACTTTAATTGGCCCGCCCGCTTAAAATGGTGGCGCACCCCCAATAGGGGGCACTGATTGGAGGCACGCCTGCCCATGCCCGCTCCTGCACTTCCCCCCCAATGGGGAGGATAATTTTTCCCATAGAAGAATTTACAGCACAGAAGGAGGCTATCCAGCCCCTCATGTCTATTCCAATATTTCTAGCACTTCAAAAGCTTCAAGTAGCTATTCACATCAGGTATGTTGCATTCCTCAATTTGACCTCGTATTCTTTTCAGTTTATACTGAAGGAGATAAAAATTTCTCAGGGTTCCCAGTTTGGCTTTCTTGGGTCAGTGAGACTGAACTGTGATCATGGCCCAAAGAAGGGAAACTAGTTTGCATCAAACAGTTGCAGTGAGCTAAGTTTTTTTCGCCCGTTACCACATTAGGCTGGAATTTGCAGGCGCAGGGCATCTGTCGGTACAGGCTGTTGGCGAGACTTCTCCCTGCCCCTTCAGCTCAGGCGATCTCTGCGCTCTGATTTGCTGGAAGTTTCAGTTGATAATGGTGTGGCAAGAACGGTGGGGCATCTGGGACCTTAGTGAGCGGCAGGGTCAACAGTATAGCTCATTAACCAATGGAAGGAAAGGTTTGAGGAATAAACTGACAGTAAATTTGAGTCAAATCAGGAACTGATAGAGAAATAAAGAGAAGGAAAGAAAGACTGGATTAAGAGAGGGACGAGGCAAAAAATGAAAAATAAGAAAAAAAATTAAGATTTGTCATTTCTTCTAAATCTCCAACAACAATTCACTAACTGAAGGAATGAGACTCTCAATTTTAACTGTTCACTTTCCAGGCCAGTGAGGTTTATTAGTAGTCATTAACATCACATTGTTAAAAGGATACCTACATTATTAATTACTGGACTGATCTTTCTGTGCAGTTTAATGGGCAATTAACATGCAAATCCAGTAAGTTCTTCAAAGTAATGGGGAGGATAATGGCAAGGTGCTGTTTCTGTAATGCAAATGATGAAGCATGTAAATCAACCTGCAAATTCTAGAGATTTGCAATTCCTAGCATGTCTCTTAATCTCCTGAATTTGCACATTAATAATGGCCTGCATCATTCACATATTGTTTTCAGAAAGTTCTAATCCATTTTTCTATGGACTGAAATTCATATGTTTTTAGGGTTGCCAACTCTACTTGGATGTATTCCCGGAGACGTCATCACATGACTACCCATCTCCAACCAACCCACCTCCACCATTGCCTATCTAACACACTAAGTGGAAAACAGACTCATCACCACCTGATTGGATGATTTCTGATATTGCCTTCCACCTCCACACTCTATTTATAACTATTAAACAATAGTACTCAAAAAAAGTGGAAATTATTATCCTGGGTTACATCTTTAATATCTGGAAACTCCAGAATAATCCTGGAGGCTTGGGAACCCTATGTGTTTCCTAATCAATTCATTTCTAATGCTTCTGAGAAGTAAAGACACCTTTGTAATTAGGTCTGAGGTGGTTTCATTGAGGCAGGTTAAAACAGTCACATTAACATCAAAAGCTATAGATATTATATTTATCTACATATATATCAACATTTTTATGTCCAGATGCATTTACTGTCAATTTTTTGGTGACAAGTATCTTTTGTCCACACTTATAATCAAAATTGCCTAAGTAAACTTACCATGGTGTAATATGCTTTCCCACCAATGGAGACACTTCAGTGGGAGGAACTCATTACCATATGCCAAAATTAAATAGGCACTTTCCATCATAAATCTGGACAAGGGAAGTTATATTGGGAATAAGGATGCAATGTCTGACTTTTAAAGAGGGACTGAATTACAGATGCATACCTTGGTCCAGTCATGCCCATCCTTCAGCTTCTGCTGAAGGCACTGGATACTGCAATGGGCCCTGACAACATTCCAGCAATAGTACTGAAGACCTGTGCTCCAGAACTTGCCTCGCCCTTAGCCAAGCTGTTCCAGTACAGCTACAACACTAGCATCTAACTGGCAATGTAGAAGATTGCCCAGGTATGTCCTATATACAAAAAGCAGGACAAATCCAACACGGCCAATTACCACCCCATCAATCTACTCTCCATAATCAGTAAAGCAATGCAAGCGGCCATCAACAGTGTCTACAAGCAGTGCTTGCTTAGCAACAACCTGCTTGCTGATGCCCAGTTTGGGTTCTGCCAGGGTCACTCAGCTCCTGACCTCATTACAGCCTTGGTTCAAACATGGACAAAAGAGCTGCACTCCAGAGGTGAGGGGAGAGTGACTGCCCTTGACATCAAGGCAGCATTTGACCGAGTGTGGCATCAAAGAGCCCTAGCAAAACTAGAGTCAATGGGAATCGGGGAAAACTCTCCATTGGTTGGAGTCATACCTAGCTCAAAGGAAGATGGTTGTGGTTCTTGGAGGTCAATCATCACAGTTCCAGGACATCACTGCAGGAGTTCCTCAGGGTAGTGTCCTAGACCCAACCATCTTCAGCTGCTTCATCAATGACCTTCCTTCTATCATTAGGTCAGAAGTGGGAATGTTCGCTGATGATTGCATAATGTTCAACACCATTCGTGACTCTTCAGATAATGAAGCAGTCCATGTCCAAATGCAGCAAGACCTGGACAATATCCAGGCTTGAGCTGACAAGTGACAAGTAACTTTCATGCCAGGCAATGACCATCTCCAACAAGCAAGAATCTATTCATTGCCCCTTGACATTCAATGGCATTACGATCACTGAATCCTCCACTATCAACATCCTGGGGGTTACCATTGATCAGAAACTGAACTGGACTAGCCATATAAATACTGTAACTGCAAGAACAAGTCAGAGGTTAGGAATCCTATGGCGAGTAACTCACCTCCTGACTCCCCAAAGCCTATCCACCATCTACAAGGCACAAGTCAGGAGTATGATGGAACACTCCCCGTTTGCCTGGATGAGTGCAGCTCCCACAACACTCAAGAAGCTTGACAACATCCAGGACAAAGCACCCGCTTGATTGGCACCACTTACACAAACATTCACTTCCTTCACCACCGACGCGCAGTGGCAGCAGTGTGTACCATCTACAAGATGCACTGCAGAAACTCACCAACACCTTATACGACACCTTCTCAACCCACTACTGCCACCATCTAGAAGGACGAGGGCAGCAGATACATGGGAACATCACCGCCTGGAAGTTCCCCTTAAAGCCACTCACCGTCCTGACTTGGAAATATATCACTGTTCCTTCACTGTCACTGGGTCAAAATCCTGGAACTCCCTTCCTAACAGCACTGTGGGCGTACCTACACTACAGGGTCTGTAGCAGTTCAAGAAGGCAGCTCACCACCACCTTCTCAAGGGCAAGTAGGGCTGGGCAATAAATGCTGGCCCAGGCAGCAATGCCCACATCCCATGAGTGGATAAAAAAAGATTTAAAAAAAGGAAGTGCTTGATCTTGACTTTGAGGTCAATCAGTTACTTCATAAAAAATTAGATTTACTGCATCTGTATGACATGATCTAAAGCACAAGGTTACATTTCCTGTTTCAACTTAATTGTTCTTTCAATTGTGCATACAGCCTATAGCTATAAGCTCAAGCCTTATTTTGAAATAAAAGACTACAGAAAAACAATTCTACAGATGAGTGATGTTGTGCAACAATTCAAGAGAAATGTCAATAAGCATTTTGCTTCTGCAGTCAGTAACCTATGTGTGGACTATAGGCCAGGGCAACTACCTGTCCTGATTTAAACATTTTTCATTTCACGAGTGTGAACTTCTGTAAAATTCTTATCCTGTACCCTTAAATTCCTGCACACCTTTGTGTCTCTAATTTCTGAGAACTGCACATTTAGAATATATGCTGCTGCTGCACTAGTTCATTCACAACCTTGTACTTTGTTCAGAAGATAATGGGTACAGGAGAGGCTTTTTATCTTCACCGTCAAGAATTTTTTGCAGCACATCCAAAATCTCAGTTGAGTCACAATAGAAAATAAAGGAAGTCCTCAGTTACTCTGTACCCTCTGATGTCAATTCTAGGAAGTGGGAGCACTCAAATAGAATTTGTTTCCGTTGAGTGAATGCAAATTCTTTCTCGAGTAAATTGTTCAGTATTTTGGGCAGGTCTGAAATAATTGCTCAGCTATCAAAGTATTTTCCCCTGAAATTACTTTCTCCTTCACAAAATCATGAAACAGTTGTACTTAAATCCTCATGATGTATTTTCTTTCAGACCACGTCCTGATTTCTTTAACCGCTGCTTTCCGGATGGCGTAATGAACCCTGAGATGCACTGCACAGGTGATCCAGATATAGTGTCAGAGGGCAGAAAGAGTTTCCCAAGCAGTCATTCCTCCTGTAAGTCTGAAATAATCTTCTTGGTTTTTCCTTTGGCTTCCATTCTATAGCATTTTTCAACTCATGGGCAAGGCCACAGTGTTCTCGGTGCATTTTTTCAGCTAGGTGGCAGAAGAACAGCTAGAGATCTCTCCTTGATCTATGTGTAAATGTTACTTCAAAAAAACATTCGCTTGTTTCCCTGTGATTTATCTTGGTGCTGAAAAGGAGAAATTCACATTATGTTACTTGAAACTTCTTTTGAAACAAGCTTCTACTCCAAATCAAAACTAAACAGGTTGTTGTGTGGCCTTCCCAAAATGAAAAGTC
This sequence comes from Carcharodon carcharias, assembly GCF_017639515.1. Classification (NCBI taxonomy): domain Eukaryota; kingdom Metazoa; phylum Chordata; class Chondrichthyes; order Lamniformes; family Lamnidae; genus Carcharodon; species Carcharodon carcharias. Next base: position 75,500,745 of record NC_054483.1, on the reverse strand, counting down.
CAAACATTACACTCAGTATTTAAATTTTAAATGTAAATATTAAAGTCAACACCAGAAGGAAATCAAAGCCTAATCAACATTGTAAACTTTACAGATTTTAACTCAAATTAATATGGTAAAGTTGGGCTTCACCTGCTCTCCCATTGTAACTTTGGTGAAAGATTGGCAAAAACCCTGATGAAACACAGTTTAAGAGTATTTATGCGATATCTCCATGACTCAGGATAATCACCTTTTATAGTAGGAGATTGGAGTACCCTCAAATTCCAACTCCCATGAGTGCACTGGTTCAAACTCCTACTGTGCTTAAATCTTTATTTTTCTTTGTTAGAATTAAAAAAAACACTTGTGAAACTAGCATTATTTTTCATAAGGTTGGTGCTATTTTTCTTTTTCTGCACTACTACAGAGCCTTAGAGCATGGAAAGGGAGCATTCAGGCCAACATTTCAATGCCAGCTCTTTTTCAGAGCAATCTACAATTAACCCCACTTCCCTTCTCACTCTCCATCTTCCCCAGCTTCAGGAGTTGAGCCACCTTTCCCCTTAAGCAATAATATTTGCCTCAACTGCCTTTGGTGGCAAATAAGTACTTGCTCCAACAACTTTGTATGAAAAAGTTTCTCCAAACTTTTCTCCTCAGTCACTTATTGACTGTCTTTCAAAAGAACATGTGAAAGGATTTGAAGTAAATCCTTTAAGGTTATTTGATCCTTGAGAATAAGTAATTAATGAGCAATTTTAACTTGACTAGGTACCTGTGTCAACAAAGAATATCTATTATTAAAGATGAAGATGAGGAAGAATTTCTTCTCTCAGAGGGTCGTGAACCTTTGAAATTCCCCTCTCCAACAACCAGGGGAGGCAACATCATTGAATATATTCATGGCTGAGATAGACAGATTATTGAACTATAAGGGTGTCAAGGATTATGGGAAATAGGAAGGAAAGTGGAACTGAGTCCAAGATCAAATCAGCCATGATTTTATTGAATGGCGGAGCAGGTTCAAGCTGCTGAATGGTTTCCTAGTGCTCCATTTTTTATGTTATTATTTTAATGCACTTCCCTACACAACCAACCTAACAGATGTGTGCTGAAAGATGTAAAGTATACAAAAATCTTTGTACAACAAGAGTCTAATGGAGGGAGAGGTTTACCAATGCATACAAAATACAGCATTTCACCATATCCCATTATTCTGCACTTCAAGCTGTTGCAGCAGGTTGGTTCTGGTCATGCTACGATTATGTTCACTAGGGTGGGGGTGATATTTGGGGGTGAGGAGCCAGAATTTGCTTACTTCGGTGAAATTTGTTCAATTCCTAAAATTGCTCAATAAGAGCATTCCATGTGCGTAATAAAGCTTAGAAGAAGCATACAGAAGATAGAAAAGTCTCAATTTCTTTGTACTTTAATGCTTTAAAGCCACAGAATTTCATCTAACAAAATAATGACTATGTGGTCCCTTCAGTGACTACCAAGCTTTACAATTTCTTGCTTGAGTTAGTATCAAACCACTCAAAAAGTTAAGGTTTCAGTTGGAACTGCATTGAATTTTTAGTTCTTGATGGAAAGCGTTTACATGAGACAGCTGGAGTTAAAAATTGATATTATGTAAATATAACGGTTTGGCGAACTTATATATAAAAATTGACAGCATCATGAAATAGATTATTTCTGACCTCTACTGACTCAATGCAACATCATCAATTGATGGCATCCCATAATAAATTACACTGAAAGCATACCTTTTAGTATGGCGTTCAATCATTTCAGCAGGAGGCTGTGGTGAGGCTGATAGATGGGACACTATTGCTAAATTTAATTCTATCACATTTAGGGCATCATTTTCAACTTGGCATTTACAGTGGTATAAATTTAGATTTGTATAACCCAGCACCATTTCACATTGGAAAAAGCATACACACTTTATCCATGCTGACTCTCTTCAGTGCCACTGGCCAGGATTTTCCAGCCCCGCTGTGGCAGGTCTCACTGCAGGGGATGCGGCAGGCTAGCCAAAAGCCCATTGACTTTCAGCGGGACCAGAAAATCCCAGCCAATGGGCAGGGCTGAAAAATCCCAGCCTATGTCATTGCTCCGACATAGTACAATAAAAGGTGTGCAGGGGTGGAAAATTGGCCTCCTGGTGATTGGGATTTTCTACAAATTGTTTATTATTATATGTCATTTTTACCCTACAATTTAAGCTTAAGAATGTTAACACTGTCATGCTCTTCTGTCCCTGTCTCCTATACATTGAATGCTGTTCCACCTGTGTCCAGGTAATGGATATGTAGTGCTAATGTTATTGGACTGGTAATTCAGAGACCCAGCCTAATGTTCTAGGGACATGGGTTAAAATCACCATGGCAGCTGGTGAATTTGAATTCAATTAGTAAAAAAATCTGGAATTGAAAGCCAGTCTTTGTAATGGTGACCGTGAAACTAATATTGATTGTCAGGGGAAAACCCCATTCACTAATGTCCTTTAGGGAAGGAAATCTGCCATCTTCACCTGATCTAGTCTACATCTGACTCCAGACCCACAGCAATGTGGTTGATTCTTAACTGCCCTCTCGGTTCACTGCTACACAGTCCACCAGTTCAAGGACAATTAGGGATGGTCAACAAATGCTAATACCAGTGATGGCCACATCCTATGAAAGGATAAAGGGAAAAGAAAAAGTCTACATTCAGATACAATTGAATGGTGGTGGTTGGTGGATAAGTGCAATTGCCTGACACAATCCAAGGCTCCCATCCTCAAGTTCTGGTAGGTAGTGCAAAGATGCTTGATGAGTTGGCAATCACAGCTTGTGTAAAAGTGCTGGATGTGGAAAGGAACATTGAAGTAATATTCAGATTCAGTGCTGAAATGTTAATTACACAAGAATGCTGTGTGAGACCTGATCCATTTAAATCTGAATAAGCTGCTGCAACAATTTTTAACACTTCTGAACCTTTGACTCCCAAATATGAATATATATGTCTGTGTCACCTATTGGGTTACCTCAGCAGAAACCAGTGTAAAGGAAGTATTGCTGTGGAATACTGAAGCAGGCTTAGGGGGGTTGTTTGTGTGTGACTAATTTAATTACACTGAAGACAGTCAGACTGCAAGGTTAAAATCATCAAAGGAATTAGGTGTAAAAACAGGCATTTTGAAATAGAAATGGACGAGCTAACATTTGCATTTGTAGATAAGCTGAGAGGTTGTTTGAATTTCAAAGGGGAATTAGAAGGTGACAAGGAAAATAATTGCATCTTGCAGGAGTTGATAAGTAAACAAGTAGTGGGGATATCATATCTTTATTGACCCAAAAGCAAAGACAAGATGGAAACATGAAAGATTTTTATATTCCTGGAAAGGTATCTTCCAAAGAAGGTTTAAAACAATGGGATTTAGAGATCAAAAGGGAGAAAGTATATTTAAGGAAAGATTGAAAGCTGTATGGTGAGTAGCCATGTGAGATCTTGAAAGGTGGAATGTGTGAAACAGGACTATAAAAAAGCAGCCTCTAGCTACCCCAGAGAAGTGCTTGCTTGTTTCAGAGAGCAATGTTTTGTTAAACACATTGGAATTCCATTGTCCAGTAAGAAGGAGAGAGAAGCTGTGAAAGACCTCCCTTATAGCAACAGTAGGTGCTTGTGGTAATATTGCTGGATATTTTATAGATTAAGAATCTATTTGGACTGTTGCCTGAAAGGGGTGGGTAGTTGGGATTCTAGTTAAGTAGAGATCTTTTGGGAACTGTTATAAGACTAAGGCCAAAAATTTCCCCTCTCGGGGGGGATTGTGCGGGGGCGGGCGGGGGCAAGCGCGAACCCGATCAGCGCCCCCAACCGGGGCCACACCGCCATTTTACGTGGGCGGGCCAATTAAGACCCGCCCATCATGATGCGCTCCCAGAAGTGCTGTGTGCTCCCTGTGCGGGCGAGGGGGAATACCCTAAGTGGTTCCCTGGCTCTTTCGCGCATGTGCGCAAAAGAACGCAGAGATCTCCTTGAGGGAGATTTGTTTCAGTCTTAAACTTTAAAATAAAGGATTTTTAAACTTTTAAAACATGTCCCCTCACATGACACTATCACATGAGCTGGGACATGTCAAAGAATAAATGTATACATTTTTAATAGATTTTAAAACAATGCCCTTGGATGAGGTTACGTGAAAAATGCGAAGGCCGTCTGGGTGCTTTATCTGCCTGCCAACCTTAAAGTTGGACAGGCAGCTCATTAAATTGAGTTAATTGGTTTTTAACAGGCCTTAATAGGCCTTTGACAGTTCGGCGAGCACACAGCGACTCGGCTGCACATCTGCCGAACTGACAATCTAAATGACACGCGGTGACATCAGGGCACATGCCCGATTTCACCGCGCATCATTTTACATGTTGGCGAGCGGGCCCCGCTCCCTCGCTCACTGACGGGAAAATGCTGCCCTAAGTTTAACCGTGTATTTAACTTTTTCTTTTCTTAGTAAATGTTTTAATTTAATCCAAAGGCGGTAGTGGACCCTTTACTTATGACTTCAGTGCACAAAGCTTCTCGAAATAAACACAAATTGCAAAATTGTTGTGATATCTTAGCCAAGTTTCCCTTTGGGATTTGGTCAGCCTGGCAGATACCACCTACCGTATTATAACAGCAGAATAGAATTAGTGTGTGAGATCCTGGAGGTGAATAACATTGATCTTTTCCTACCTGATTATAAACTGTGACACTGAGATACCTCCTGAATTTCTTGTGCGATGTAGTACAATTGAAAGAACTACAAATGTCACAGACCTCCCAGAGATAGATGTATTTGCTGTAGTTTTGGACAGTCTCCCTTTGTCAGTCGGTAATAAACTTTTTTAAAAAATGTTTATAAATGTGAATAGTTCTGAAAATGTTTTGTGCACATTTCTATGTGCAAATGTATTATCAATAATAGGCCAAGTTGCAAACAATTCTTTAAGAAATGTTATATCATAAGTTTAATTATGGAGTTGTCTGTCCAACTTGGAGAAAGACCAGTTGTAATGGGTAGACTGTGATCAACAAACTTCAGTCATCAAAAACTATGTTTTCTGTGATTATTTACTGCCACACTTGGCATCATTCTCACAATCCTGGGTGATTAAATCAGTTTTCACAGCTTCTTGCTTTTTAAATGCCCTCGGATAGTTTGTTCAGCTGTTCATCTACAGTGAGTTGTTTTTCTCTGGTGCCTATCACTAGCAACACTTCATTGCTATTCTTTTGGTAACCATCTTTTCCTTAAATTGCCAGGAGACATCATTGTGTCATCTTCATCCCTTATTCTCTTCACCTGAAACATTGCATTCAATTCCTTTTATTTCCAAATATTCAGCTACAGGTCTGTTTTCCTTTTTGTGGTAATAGGAGCCTTTTTCCTTTTTAGTACCTTCTCCACAAAGGTACTATTTACAAATTGGGCATGGCATTGCCTCTGCATGGCTGCTGCTAAACCTTGTACCATTTAGGCTCTCTTTCAGGATGTTAAAATATATTTCCGCACTAAAGTGAACACATACGATTATAAAGTATTTATCCAAACTTCTCGTGGTTTGATCACGTATCAGATCAAACAGTGACACTCAGAAGGGGATCATCTCAGTTTGTTCACTGTGTTACATTTTTTGCCAATGTTAGATTCATAACATGAGGTGAAAAGTGAAAACATTAAATCTTCAAAAAGGATTGCATTTCTACAAAATCAATTACCAAGTTAAATTATTCACGATATGGGCTAAAAACATGGGGCAGAATCATCCAGTCGGCGTGCGGAAGCAGGCCCAACATGCCGAGGCGTAAAATGCCGCGTGATGACGTTGGGTGTGCATCCTGACATCATCGTGCATCATCTCGATATTTCATTCAGTGGCCGCGCAACCAGAGGTGGCTCGTGCCCACCAAAATGTCAACGGCCTATTAAGGCCATTAAGAATGTAATTAAGCTAGTTGAGAACGCTGCCCATCCAACCTTAAGGTTGGCAGGCAGCCAAAAAGCCCAAGCGGCCTTCACGTTTTTCAGGAAACCTCATCCACAGGCGAGATGAGCTTTCTTGAAGTTTTTACAAAACAAATAAATAATTTTTCCCAACTTCACAAACACATCCTAACTCATGTGACACTGCCACACGAGGGGACATGTCTAAATAAATTTTTACATCATTTTAAAAATGTTTTATTCTCTATTCAATCTCCCCGAGGCAGCTCCATGCTGCAGAGAGATTGCTGCGCTTGAGCTCAGGCCCCGACTCTCCCTCCCCCAGCTGCCTGCACAGGAAGGGCTGAGCACTATTGGCCGCGCGTTACGTTGGGCGCCCACCCACATAAAATGGTGGCGCGCAGTTGATCGCGGGCGGTGATTGGCTCCATGTCTGCCCCCACCTGCTCCCACCCAGCTGCCCGCCATAGGAAAAATTCTCCCCATAGAAACAGGAGGAGGCCATTTAGACCCCTGAGCCTAACCCACTATTTAATTAGCTTGTGGCTGCTGTGTATTTGTGTTGCAGTTAGATGGAAGATTGGATTCTTAAACTGTATAACCATACTTCCACAGCTAGAGTTGTGACCAAAATCTAGAAATAGCTATCTGGGAGTTAACAATGGGATATAAATAGTTTCTTGAAGAATATATTGCTGCTGATTTACACGCGGTTTGACTGATTTCAGTATGAGACTCTCTTTTTCTCTCTCCTGCATAAACCTATTTAAATGGGGATCTGAACAGGAACTTATCAAGGTTACTGGCACACTTCACTGGTAAAAGGTGACTTACGTTATGTATTACTGAATCGATGGGCGAAATCTTATTGAGGCGTCAGTGGTCTTGCCTGCCAGCTGGAGAGCCAACGAGAGACGTGCACTGCCTCTTTTCCAGAAGGCCCACCGAAACACGAGCCAAGCAAGGAGTGACGAGGCCAGTGGCGGGCCTTCATCTGGAATCAGGTCCCCATGGGCAGAAGTCTCCCCTGACAAGAGCTGCCAGCCAATTAGAATCCAGCAGCTCTCGTGCTCAGCAATGCTACAGAGGAGGCCGTGGCTGCTGCAAGAAGAGAGCGCCCCCCGGAGTCCCAGTTTGCTCTACAATCCATGACAAAGATAATTGATGTCAGAGGGGCGGGGGGAAGTCATGGGTGAAGGTCTTGGGGTGAGGGTTGCATGGGGATGGCTCTCAACAGGGCCCCGCCCCTCCTTCCTGCTGTCTGGTCCCTTGAACAGGCACTGAATGCCTTTGATTGAGGGATGCCCACCCTGCAACCAACACCCCCCCCCCCACCCCCAAACCCCTTGAAGGCGACAAGCTGGTGTGCACAGTTTTACCTCCGCATGGCGACAGGCCTGCTTGCATCTGGGTAAATCCCAGCGGCAGCAAGATGAGGTCCTTAGTTGGCTGCTTAAGTGCCTTAATCAGCGTTGGGGCACAGAAGCCGACCATGGGCCTTCCCAAACAGAACTTAATTCGGGCAGAAGCGGGAAAGAGGCGGGTTTCCAGTACGTCACCATCTCGCCTAAGTAAATACCCTCCCACCTCCAAGCTCACCACCAGCGAGAGCACAAGATTCCATCCATGGTTTCAAACTATAAATGTCAGCAGCAATTCTTCAATCATCTTTTCAAACCTATAATGCAGAAGTTCCAAAGACAGAGTAATAGTCTAATTGAAAGATGGAGTAGAATTTTACATCCAGTTTGAAAGGGAGAAGAGTGGGTCTAAGACTAGTATTTTAAACTTAAGTAAGGGCAACTATGTGGGCATGAAAGCTGAGCTAGCTGAAGTGAACTGGGATACTAGGCTAGGGCAAAGATCAATAGAGAAGCAGTGGCAGACATTTCAGGGGATATTTTAGAATACTCAGTAAGTATATTCCTACTATAAAGAAAAAATTCTAAAGGGAGGATCCACCATCCGTGGTTAACTAAAGAAGTTAAGAAAAGCATCAAACTTAAGGAAAAAGCATATAACTGCACAAAGATGAGTGGCAGGTCAGATGATTGGTCAGAATATAAAGAACAGCAGGGAATGACTAAAAGGTTAATCAGGAGAAAGAAATTTGAGTATGAGAGGAAAATAGCTAGAAATAGAAATGTAAAAACGGAGAGCAAGAGTTTCTACATGTATTCAAAAAGGAAAAGAGTAAGTAAGTGAGTGTTGGTCCTCTAGAGAGTGAGAATGAGGAGTTAATAGTAGATAATAAGGAAATGGCAGATGAAATGAACAAATATTTTGTTTCTGTCTTCACTACAGAGGATACAAAAAACATTCCAGTAATAGCTGGAAATCAGGAGGTGGAAGGGAGAGGGGAATTTGGTGAAATTACAATCACTGGTGAAGCAGTACTGAGCAAACTGATGGAGCTGCAGGCTGACAAGTCTCCAAATGGACTTCATCCTAGGGTCTTAAAAGAGGTGGCTAATGAGGTAGTAGATGTGTTGGTGTTAATTTTCCAAAAGTCCCTAGATTCTTGGAAGGTTCAATCAGACGGGAAAGTAGCGAATATAACGCCTCTGTTCAAGAAGTGAGGGAGACAGAAAACAGGAAACTATAAGCCAGTTAGCTTGACATCTGTCATGGATTAGGTATTAGAGTCGATCATTAAGGAAGTTATAGCTGGGCACTTAGAAAAACTCAAGGTAATAGGGAAGAGTCAGCATGGTTTTGTGAAAGGGAAATCATGTTTAACTGATTTATTAGTGTTCTTTGAAGGAGTAACATACGCAGTGGATAAAGGGGAGCCTGTAGACATACTGTACTTAGATTTTCAGAAGGCATTCAATAAGGTCCCACATCAAAGGTTATTGCAGAAAATAAAAACTCATGGTGTAGGGGGTAGCATACCAGCATTTATAGAAGATTGGCTGGTGGGCAGAAACAGAGTATGCATAAATGGGTCTTTTTCTGAATGGCAGGATGTGATGAGTGGCGTGCCACAAGGGTCTGTGCTGGGGCTTCAACATTTTACAATTTATATCAATGACTTACATGAGGGGAGCAAAGGCATGGTAGCTACATTTGCAGTTGACACAAAAATAGGTAGGAAAGCATGCTATGAAGAAGACATAAGGAGGTTGCCGATGGATATGTATAGGTTGAGTGAGTGGGCAAAAATGTGGCAGATAGAGTATAATGTGGGAAAATGTGAAGTTCACTTTGGCAGGAAGAATGAAAAAGCAGAGTATCACTTAAACGGAGAACGACTGCGGAATTCCGAGGTGCAGAAGGATCTAGGTGTTCTAGTGAATGAGTCACAAAAATTTAATATGCAGGTACAGCACATAATCAAGAAGGCGAATGGAATGCTATCCTTTATAAGGAAAGGAATTGAACATAAAAGTAAGGATGTTATGCTTCTGTTACACAGGGCATTGGTGAAACCAGATCTCAAATACTGTGTGCAATATTGGTCTCCCTATTTAAGGAAGGATGTAAATGCGTTGGAGGCAGTTCAGAGATGGTTTACTAGATTGATACCTGGAATGAGCAGGTTGTCTTATGAGGATATGTTGGACAGGCTGGGCTTCTTTCCAGTGGAGTTTAGAAGAGTGAGAGGTGACTTATATATAAGATCCTGAATGGTATTGACAAGGTGGACATGGAAAGGATGTTTCCCCTTGTCGGTGAGTCCAGAACTGTGGGGGGGGGGGTTACTGTTTTAAAATTAGGGGTTGCCTTTTTAGAACAGAAATGAGAAGAAATTTGTTCTCTCAGAGAGTTGTGTGAGTTTGGAACCTTCTGCCTCAGAAGACAGTGGAAGTGGGGTCATTGAATATTTTTAAGGCAGAGATTCTTGTTAGGCAAAGGTTATTGGGGGTAGATAGGAATGTGGAATTCAAAACAGATTTGCCATGATCCTATTGAATGGTGGCGCAGGCTTGAAGGGCCGAATGGTCTACTTCTGCCTCTATTTTGTATGTTCGTTATGTAATGGTTTCTGCCAAAATGGCACCTGTTGACAGCTTCAGTGGATTTAGCCATGGTTCTTTAATTGGGCCATAGCATTAACATCCAAGTAGACATGGACTGAAATGGCTGAGGAAGTAATCAGCAGGAGTGTGGACCATCCATCTGGCACCTACAGGATCCAGGACCCTGGAGGGTGGGAAAAATGAATGGCATAGCATATTCAGGTGCCAAGCCCAACACTCTGGCTGGGGAGAAGGCAGCACATGTTGGTGCTGCTCTTAGTGTTCTTCCTGTTGCCGCTGTTGCTGCTTCTCTTGCTTTTCATTGGAGGTGCAAGGAAAGCTGCATAAGGTGCTCTGGTGAATGGTAGCAACTGGGTAGTGTAACCAAAGTGAAGTGCAAGACAGCTGAAGTGCATTCCAAGAAGCTGGCAATCCCCTGTCAAGCACTGAAAGCACTTTGTGGCAGGGAGCCCTGGGAGCTGCAGCCTTACCTGACCATGGCTGGAGCTCTTCAGTTTCACTCTTCGAAGGCTTCTTAGCCTGTCAGTTTCACTGAGGAAGTTGTTCCTATTGTACACTCACCTCTGTTACCCTGGCAAGTTGCCGAGAGCTCAGAAAATAAGTCCCCTCACTGTTAAGATCAGAATCCTTGATTAAAATAATACGTAATTACTTATTAGAATATTTAAATGATTTACCCCATCCATGGTTCAAATTCTGCAAATAATAAAATGCAGAATACAGTCTAATTCTGTCGATTCTTTGCTTAAAAATATTTTTCATCCATCAATTTGAATTAAGCAATTTAAATAAAACAGCGCATGCTGTTCCTCCTTTAAAAAATTCACATTAGCAGACAATTTAAATAAAAGAGATTTCAGATTAAAAGGATTATGGTGCATTTTGTATTCTCACAGTTCTATCAAATAAATAAAATTGATTCATCCCCAGATTTTAGAATCTATGTTGCTTTTGGCATTGTTTTATTGCAAGTTTGCAAATTTAAAGTGACAGATTAGGAATATTATTTGGAGGAGAAACAGCAACGAAACTGCTTGGATGAAAATTGCTTTTATTTCGAAGCTACCTTAATGCGCAAAGGTCTTCATAACCTCTTGTGCCTTGTGACAGTTTGCTCCTTGTAACTGAAAAATTTGTAAGTAGAAAATTCTCTCTCAAGTCCTGCAATTTATCATCATTGGACTACTGTAACAGACTTATCAGTATGGATGGATTAAAATCTTGTTCATTTTGAAAAGCTTGAAAACTTTCCTCTGAGCTCTGATAAAATTACTTTTGTTGTTATCTTTGCAAAATTCTTTTACAGAATTTTATAACTCTCGTTTAAGATTTATTATAAGAATGTAGTGTTCAATGGTTTGATTGATTAAGTTAGTTTGGTCTATTTGATTATGTTAGTCTGTTCACTGATCTATGTTCACTCGGCTTAATTGCTTAAGCCTGCAGGTGGAGTGAGAGAGTTTAAGTAAATGACATCATTCAAAAGGTTTTGGGATATGGGCTAAGAGCATTTGTGTAGAAATCCTGTAAGTACTGAGATATTTTTAAAGTAATCTAAATAAACCATTTGTAGACTTGGAACTAATGTCATCCTACATTGCTCTAATATAAATTGGACAAAATATACAGCAAACTAGTGAATACATAACAAATATAATTCATCAATCAATCCATCAATTAACAATAGGGTTACTAAAGCATAAAGCTCACATGGAAGTAAGTCTGGTAAAGAATGAGTGAATCATAGCCAAAAGAATTGACACTTAATGAACAAACAGGATTAGAGTACCAGATATCATCTTAAAAGTGGAATGAAATAGTGATGATTATATACTAAAGTGGTGCTTGGATCTTGCATTTTCAATTTATGGATTATTCTTGCAAATTTTTATCATCTGGATCTTCATTCCTGCTACTTCACAAAAAATGTGAAATAAGTTCTAATCTCCAGTTATATTACTTAAAGCCATAATTTTAACTATGCGGTTTGTTTTGAACATGCGCACACTGCTTTGAAATACAATACTTGCTTTTAGGTTGCGTAGGCAATTTCAATGGGGTAAGAACGGATTTGGCTCAGAACAATTGGAATCAAGGGCAGGATTTTTCCTATGGCAGGCGGGCTGGACGGGGGCGGGCAGGGGTGGACACAGAGCCATTCGCTGCCTGCGATTGGCTCTGAACTGTCATTTTACACAGGGCAGGCCAATTAAGGCCCGCCCTGCATAATACACAACCAGTAGCGCTCAGGAGGAGGGAGAGTCGGGGCCAGCGCTCTTTCACACATGAGCGCAGCAATCTCCCTGAGGCATGGAACTGCCTCGGAGATTGAATGTATATTAAAATAATTAAAGAAATGATTAAAACATTTATTTAACATTTATTTAAACCTTTCCCTCATGTGACTGATTTGTGGAAATTTTATTTATTTATTTAATAAAAGCTTCAGGAAATGTCAACCCACTCATGGTTGAGGTTTCCTGAAAAATGCGAAGGCCGCTTGGGCTTTCCACCTACCCCTAACCTTAGGGTTGAACGGGCAGCATTCACAAGCGACTCAATTAATTTCTTAATGGACTTAATAGGCCGTTTACATTTCAGTGGGCGTGCAGCCGACTCTGGCGTGCGCCCGCCGAATGAAATATCACAATGACGTCTGGATGCACACCTGATGTCATCACACATCATCTTATGCATTGGCGTGTTGGGCCTGCCCCCACTCACTGCCCGGAAAATTCTGCGCCAAAGGTTGACAGGCGAAACTGCATCTGAAAATGGATTTCCTTTAGAGAAGAGATAGTTTGGGCACAGGACAGGTACATTACCATGAAGTGGAGAGGTAGGGCAAACAAATCCAGAGGTTCCTGGACAACAAAAGGAAATTCAGCTAAAGAAGAAAAACTGCTTATGATGGATGTCAGATGGACAGTGCAACTGAGAATCAGGCTGAATTTAGAAGGTTCAGCGGGGAAGTGAAAAAGCATATAAGAGAAACAGATAAAGAGTAATAGCAGCTAATATAAAAGCAAATCCTAAAGAATTCTATGAGAATTCTATAAGTAATAAAAAGGTGGTAAAAAGAGAAGTAGGATCAATTAGGGACCAAAAAGGGGATTTACCGGTGGAGGCAAGGGGCATGGCTGAGGTATTAAATGGATACTTTGCATCTGTCTTTACTAAGGAAAAAGATGCTGTGCAAATCACAGTGAAAGAGGAAAGAGACACTTAAATGTTTTAAAATTGATAAGGAGGAAGTATTGGAAAGGTTGTCTGTACTTAAAGTTGATAAGACACCAGGATCAAATGGGATGCAGCCAATGGTACCGAAGGAAGTGAGGGAGGAAGTTGCAGAGGCACTGGCCATAATTTGTCTAGTGTCTTCCTTAGACTCAGGGGTGGTGTCAGAGGCCTGGAGTATTGCAAATGTTACACCATTGTTCAAAAAAGTGTGTAAAGGTAAGTCCAGCAACTACAGGCCAGTCAGTTTAACCTCAGAAACTTCCAGAAATGATAATTTGGGACAAAGTTATGGTCACTTGGGCAAATGTGGGTTCATTAAGTAAAGCCAGCACAAATTTCTTAAGGGTAAATCATGTTTAAATAACTTGCTAGAATCTTTTGAAGAGGAAATAGAGAAGTTTGATGAGGGTAATGTAGTTGATATGGTCTACATGGACTTCCAGAAGGCATTTGATAAAATGCTACACAACAAACTTGTGGGCAAAGTTTTAGCTCATGGAATAAAAGGGACAGTAGCAACATGGACACAAAATTGGCTTAGTAACAGGAAATAGTCGTGGTTAACGGATGTTTTTCAGACTGGAGGAAGTTGCTATTGGAGTTCCTCAGGGGTCGGTGTTGGGACCTTTACTCTTCCTGATATATATAAATAACCTAAACCAATTTTTCAGAACAATTTCAAAATTTGCAGATGATACAAAACTTGAAATCATTATGAACTGTGAGGAGGATAGCATTGAACTTCATGTAGACAGGTTGGTGGAATGGGCGGAAAAGCGGCAGATGTAATTTATTTAGAGAAATGTGATGTTATTCATTTTGGTAGGAGGAATGCAAAGAGATGACATAAAATAAAGGGTAAAATTCTAAAGGGAGCAGAGGAACCTCAGTATATATTGCATAAATCACTGCATGTAGCAGGATAGGTTGACAGTGTGGTTAATGAAGCATACAAAGCTGCCTAGGCTTTATTAATAGTGGCACAAGAGTGTAGAAGCAAGAAAGTTATGGTAAACTTGTATAGAGCACTGGTTCAGCCTCAACTAGATGGACACGAGTTTAAGGTAATTGACAAAAGAAGCAATGGCAACATGAGGAAAAGCTTTTTTGTGCAGCCAGTCTTTTGGATCTGTAACATGTTGCCTGAGAGTGGTAGAGGCAGGTTCAAGAGGGAATTGGATTATTATCTGAAAAGGAAGAATGTACAGGACTATGGGGAGAAGGAAGGAGAGTGGCACTAAGTAAATTACTCCTATGGAGAGCTGGCACTGACATAAAGGGCTGAATGGCATCCTTCCATGCTGTAACAATTCTGTGCTTCTGTGAAATCCCAATTGTTGGATAAATTATGGTGACTCCATGTTTAATTGAAGCTACATTGCAGATTAATATATACCTATGCTAATAAATCCTATGTCGAATGTGACTTACAGTATATACTAAACAAGGCTTAGTCAGTTGCTATTTTGTATTTCGTGATGAACTTTTTGCACCAATTGTTATGATCCCCAGAGAGACCAATAACTTTTAAATTGATATTTAAATTCCCAGTGACCAACTTAAAGGGATCACACAAGATTTCAGGTTTTAACACTTTTACCATAACAAACAAACTAAAAGCAACATTGACTAAACACTACATAGTAGGCAATTAATATGGTTAACTATAGAGGAGTTAACCATTATTAATGTTTGACTGCAATCGATAACCCCATGCCATATTCATATACATTGCAACTCACTCTCCCCAGGATTACAGCCCTTATAGAGTCCAGAGCCACTCCCAGCTTCCAATGGGTTCATGTCTCTTTATTTTGCTGAGTTGTAATGTCAAGTGACCATTGCAGGGCTCTTTCCTCAGTTTTCAGGGAATTCCAAGCTGACTACCAGCAGTAAGGCCCATTCCAGCAATTTCTCCTCCCGTCTTTGCCAGGGCAAATCCTCCAGAGCCTTCAGATTGCCATGGGATGTGTCTCTTTGATCAAAGACCATTCTCCCTCCCACGTTCTGCTTCATGGACTCGCAGTCATCACCACCCTGCTGACTATACCAGCTGGAGACTTTTGTCTCTATGAGACCTTCCCCTCTCTCCATCTCTGTCTGTCTGCTTCACTTTCTGTCCAAAAACTCAGAGACCTAAAGTTTGTCTACAGTTAGCCCAGCTGCTCCTGCCTTTTTTTTCAGGCGTGACCATTTTGCATCTTGCCCCCAGTAAGTCTCAACCTGGACCCCCCTGTCCCCATGGTAACCAAGCTAGCCAGGCTTGTTGTTAGATGGAATTTGAAGTAAATCATCTTCATTCCTCAATTTTACCTTGAGTTACATTACAAAACATAATCATCTTATAAAATCTTGTATTCACAACACAATCAAGGTGAATCAGATGGTGACCTGCACATTTTTCCACTTTGGGTAGCTACTGTTGGAACTCTTAAGGCAGGCTCAAAATCAGTCCAAGATGTAGATCTACTCTATCCCAAGATTGTACCTTGATCCAAATCTCTGGATTATTCCATTTAGCTCCCACTCCCCCCAAAAAAACCATAGCTGCTAGAAAATAAGGAACAGAAAGTGCTGTAAATAGACAGCAGGCCTACTAACATCTGAAAACACAAAGACAGGCTCACCTGTCGAAGTAGAACATTGGTCAGACATGGAAAAAAGCTTCTTGAAAACCATTGAAGAAAATGGAGGGAGTGCTGACTCCTGTACAGATAAGCAGCTTGTTAATGGGTTAAATACCCAGCAATCATAGTTCTTGAAAAGATAGCAAGAATAGATAATGCACAAAGGAAAGGCATGGAAAAATACACAGAGAGCTCTCCAAAATGTAGGCAAATGAGACAGAAGAAAAAAAGTAGGAAATGAAATTTTTTTAAAAAGACAAATTTCTGGTGATATGAAATTTTTTTTAAAATAGCAGAATATCTTCTGGAAAGACAGGGCTAATCCTCCAACACCCAAAAAATAATTAAAGATAGGTCCATGCCCAATCTCCAATGAAACCAGTTTCCCTTCTCAGCTCCACTTTGCAGTTCGACCATTCTCCAATTGCATTGACTTCTGGCTGTTCTTCATGTAGCTCCAGCAATTGCAGCAGATTCAGGATCTGCTCAATCACTACCATTCCCACAGTCCTTCAGTATAAAACAGCAATCAATTTACATGTACTTCCTTTGACCTAATATACTGCCGTCTATGATCTAAGTACAGCATCCTCTGCAGAACCCATTAACAAGCTGCTTCTCTGTACTAGAAACACAGTACAGGAGTCAGCACTCCCTTCATTTTCTTCAATGGTTTTCAAGAAGCTTTTTTGCTTTCCAGCTCTGACCAATATTCTACTTCGACAGGTGAGCCTGTCTTTGTGTTTTCAGATGTTAGTAGGCCTGCTGTCTATTTACAGCACTTTCTGTTCCTTATTTTCTAGCAGCTATGGTTTTTTGGGGGGGAGTGGGAGCTAAATGGAATAATCCAGAGATTTGGATCAAGGTACAATCTTGGAATAGAGTAGATGTACATCTTGGACTGATTTTAGGTCAGTGGGCGGGCGTGATTATCAGGGATTGGCCGGGGAACAGACCACTGACTGCGATCGGTCCCCACCCATGATTTCACGCTAGCTGGCCAATTAACGGCCAGTGAAGCGCGCACTGAAATGCTCAGCACTGCCAGGGCTCACACCCTGAGCCTCTGTAGCTTCTCAGTTAGAAGGATGTGCAATTGAGAGGCCTCATAGGGAACATCAGAAGAACTGAGAAATCAAGGGTGGGAATGGTCTTTTTTATATATAGTTTATAAATCATCTTGAATCCCAGTCTCAAATGACATTTAATCTGAAATCCATTCAGTTGCCATATTTAATAGTTGCTGTCCCAGACTACAGGCTCGCACAGTTGTTGCTAGCAAAGGCACTTACCTCAAGGAAAAAATAGAAAGTGGATCAGAATGCATCAAGTTGTACCTTATTGTATTACAATAGCTAGAATTTCTTTCAAAGTATTTTAAATTCAGAATAGTCATGCAGTGAATTGCTGTCCTGGGGCTTCTCCTGAAAGTTAGGTGCTTTGGGAATAATAAAAAAAAATCTGCCAATGTGACTCACAGGTGCTTTTTTTAATATAGTGAGTAGTGGCTGAGAGTATTAGAATATGAATTAAGCTTTGTGTTTGCAATCTTACTAAAGATGGAATCAGCATATAACTCTCAGTATCAATCAGAAAGAGTTACAGGCTAACTTTAAAATAAAAAGAGAAAATGCTGGAAACACTCAGCAAGACACATGCAAAATTTAGTTGGATATAAAATGTAAATAAAATATTGTCAGGGAGATGGTTTTACGTTTTATAAGGAATATGCTATTAAAATTTTCATGCAATACTTCATTAACAAAATGATATTTCAACTGTTCTCTGGTAATGAGCATAGACACAATGGACTCCTTTTAGGCTGTGAACTTCCCTGACTCTATCAATCTATTCAGCAATCCCCTGCAGTGAATACCATATTATTATATTTTTACTATCAATCTCCCATAGAATTGTGTCTCTCTCTCTTTGCCAATGTCTCTCTATTTGTCTGACCATTTCTAATTGTGTTGGCTTTGTGCATAGAATCATAGAAACTTGTAGTAGAGAAAGAGGTCATTTGGCCCATCATATTTGTGCTGGGTGTTTGAAAGAACAATCATGCTTAGTCCTACACTCCCGTTTTTTTGTTGATAACTCCAGGTTTCTCATCTTCAAGTACCTGTCCAACTCCCTTTTAAAGTTATGTATGGATTCAGCTGCCACCAGCCTTTCAGGGAGAGTCTTCCAGATCCCAACAACTCTCTTTTAGAAAAAGAAGTCTTTATTTTCCCTTTAGATCTTTTTGCCAATATTTTAAATCTATGATCTCTGGTTATTGACCCAGTCACTCGTGGGAATAGTTTTAATTTGTCTACGCCATCAAAACTTCTCATCATCTTGAAAACCTCTATTAGTAACAGTGTGTTTAAAAGATAAGATTATAAGTGCTGACATGATCATCAGTTTTGGTAATGAATAGAAAAGAAAGCAATACTTAAAATGGCATAGAATTTTATATATATGGGATTAAAGATTATAGTACTGTTGAAGTCATTTGTAAGAATAAACATAAATTGAGATGACTTTAGGTGGCATTCAAATTGAGATTTAACCTGTTGAAAAATATTTTATTCATTGCTTTTGGTTTTCATGAGCTCCGTATAGTCAGTTATTTTCTCACTGGTTTTAGCTGTGGGAGAAATGCTGCTTGGACTCAGGAAAACGATAGATCCAGTGATGAGGGTGCGAGGTAGAGAGTCTCAGAGTCAAGGACAGGAGAGTGAAAAGCCAAGATCTGAGGCAGAAGAAGAGGATTCAGCTTCTCAGGAACAGTGGAGAAGATTGCATTGAAAGTGAGCTGGAAGGATGGAGCAATCTCAATTGAAGTTTTGCCGGAGAAGGTCACTGAAGGTGAGAGAGAGGTTGGCCTTTGTGCCGATGGCAGAGATTTCTGAACCACAAAACTATGTAATCCTTTCAAAAGCAGCTAACTGAAAGGTATTATTTTCCATGTTGTAGATCAGAAGCTGGTTTACTTTTAAAGATTTATATGGAGATAGATTAGGATGGTGATGGCAGGTGCATTTTTGCCATTTTCTTTTTATTTGCAAAAGATTGGAGAGGCGAAATTATTTTCCCCTTATATTAACAATCAGGAATACTTTATGCACTTATAGTGGTGCGATAACTAAAAATAGAATAATTGAACTAAGCAGAAAATTCAACAGTTGTGGCAGACACTACAAGATGCAAAACCTGTTCTATTCAGCCCTGCTGAATAAACCATTTGCTTGGAATATATTTGAATGTGGAGACCTATATGTTCATCCAATATGTCTGAAGTCTGCTTAGTTTTTAAAATGAAAACCAATCTGTAATATTTCCACCTCAGTTCATTTAATCACACATCCTGCAGCTGAATTTAATTAATTTGCTTAAATAAGTTGTTAACATGTGAATAACCTGAAAGAAACAAATGAAGTAAAGTTTATCCACGGATCAGGAATTTTACACAGAGATTAAGAAGTAATTTAATATCTTAAATATTGTGCATAAGTATGGATAGTTCTCATTTGTGCTTACCTCCAGTCAACTGTAGTTTGTAATAATGTATTTATTGCTAATGATAGGCATTTATTTTAAATGAATTAACATCTTCATTAAAATAATGGAGAGAAATTTAGTACAAGGATGTTACATGTTTGCATGATATCAAAATACGGCAGTAATTTCAGTTTATCTAAAGAATACTAGGATATGACTTATTGCCCATTTAATAACCTATTTGAAGTGATAACAAGAAAAGTGGAGTCCATTTGTTGAATTAATAATCTTTGTTTGTGTAAGCCTGAAACCCCAAATTCACAGCCAGTCAACAACTGTAGTTGAATAAGAACATAGGAGCAGGAGTAGGCCATTTGACCCTTCACGCCTGCTCTGCCAATCAATAGGTTATGGCTGATCTGATTGTGGCCTTATCTCCACTTTGCTGCCTGCCCCCTGTAACCCTTGACTTTCTTATCAATCAAAAATCTATCTAACTCAGCATTGAATATATTCAATGACTCACCCTCCACTGCTCACTGGGAAAGAGAATTCCAAACACGAATGATCCTCTGAGAGAAGAAATTCCTCCTCATTCCCCGTCTTAAATGGGAAATCCCTTATTTTTAAACTGTGCCCCCAAGTTCTAGATTCCCCCACAAGAGGAGACAGTCTCTCAGCATCTACCTTGTCAAGCGCCCTCAGAATCTTACATGTTTCAATAAGATCACCTCTTATTCTTCTAAACTGCAATGAGTTTGGGCCCAACCTGTTCAACTTTTCCTCAACTTTTCCCTTTTCCCAGGAATCAGCCTAGTGAACCATCTCTGAACCACTTCCAGTGCAAGTATGTCCCTCCTTAAGTGACCAAAACTGTGCACAGTATTCTAAGTGCTCTCACCAATGTCCTGTACAGAATTAGTAAAACTTCCCCACATTTATACTCCACACCCTTGCAATAAAGGCCAACATCCCCTTTATCTTCCTAATTACATGCTGTACCAGCATGCAGCATTTTGTGATTCGTAATCAAGGACACCCAGACACCTCTGTACATTACAGCATTCTGTAATGTCTCTCCATTTAAGTAATATTCTGTTTTTCTACTCTTCCTGCCAAAGTGAACAACCTCACATTTTACCACGTTATATTACATCTGCCAAACTTAAGCCCACTGACTTAATCTATATCCCTTCACAGACACTTTGTATCCTCCTCACAACTTGCTTTCCCTCCTATCTTCTTGTCATCAGCAAATTTGGCTACTATACAGTCGGTCCCTTTATCCAAGTCATTAAAATAGCTAATGTACTGATGATGATGACCAGAATGATGCACAATATCCCAACCAAAATGTGAATGTAGCACCACCTGCTGGTTGAGGTGATGAGTCAGACATGAGATAATGCCGATATTTGGGCTCATTAATGCCTGTTTTTTGGGCACTGTGAATGCCCTTAGAGCTCCAAAATGGTATCTGCATTGTCTGCATACTTGTGGGGCAAATTGCAGCGAACACCATACTGATACAGGCATAAGTGTGCCCACAGTGGGCATCCACCAGAAGTATGCAGAGCGGGCAGCTCTTGACATTAATCAGTGCATAATGCTAATTTGCCACCAATGCTTGATATTGCCTGAGCTGTGCTGAAACAAATAAGGAAGAAGATAGAAGTAAAAGTAAGAAGGAGAATTTGCAAAGATGGTCTGATATGTGAAATAGTGAACAACTACAGTATTCTACAAAGAGTAGCTCTGCTCAGTGATAGACTACAGCAGCCTGTTGATAACGTTCCACAGGCAATCCATCTCTGGTTCTTGGACTCTATTATATAGTCCAAAGGTATTGAGAGAAATGGATTGAGTAAAGATATTCTTTCACCTGTTGGAGTCTGTATCATTCAATGTCATGAGAAGTATCTGGGCAATCAGTCATTTACAGCATTGAAGATGAATCAGGAATGTTGTTTTGTTTCCTGTCTCACAAGGTATAGTGAGATATATAGTGTCTGTCATTTAATTTCCTCAACTGATTCCTAAAGCCTTTGTTTAGTTCAGTTTAGCCATTGAACCGCATGGTGAAGATTATAGGTGCAATGTCAGAATGTGTAGGTACCATCAACCCCTGCAGGATGCTTTAAAGATTAACCAGCATTGTGAAGCACGAGTATCCCTTTTTAATAAATTCCACTTTAACCACTTATCCTCCGTAAGAACTTCTGCATTACTGGAGTGCGGGCAACTACAAACACTATATTCTCACTATATAGCAGGCACAGGGAAAATGTGAATCCAAGAGAAGGCAACTGATTCCAAATTGTAACTGTGCTCCAATACTGGAGGCCACACACAACAGGAGAATTGCTCCTCTCTGCTTGTTAAAGTGGGAAAGCAGCATGTGAAAGTTGAAACAAAATGTGATGATGAACACAAAGTACTTTCAGCTATCCAGACTTGAGCCCTTTGTATTAACAATGCTGCAGTGCATTTCAACCCCTGATGCAAATCCAAAAGAAAAGGTTATAGAGGATACAAGTATCAAAGCTTGCCTCTGCTTGCCCCGTCGGGGAAATTCTCTCCCAAAGTGTGAACATCTGGAATTGTGTGCCTTGAATACAGAAGTTCAAATGCAGAGTTATCCATCATTTATTTAACCAGGGTTGTTGGAGCCTCACCCGTATGTGGTAGTGCTCAATTGACTTTCAGCATCTTGACAAATCATTCAGGTCTTTCTGTGCTCTCAGTCATCATGAGGCTCAAATTCACACAATCTCTGTTCTGATTCGAACTGTCTACAGCTGCATCTTGTTTTAGACCACTGAATACTCAAGAGAGAGAAAAACAGATGGATAAGAGTCAAGTAACTTTCTGACATAGAGATCTGTATCAAACCAGATAATCACAGTTCCACAGCTCAAAAATGTTTCATTTTCAGATACATTAATTTCTCTTTCAAATGAATAGAAATGGCATTCAATTACTTTTTCCATTCTGGGCCCTGACATTATTAAACATCAAGGAGGTGACAGCTGCATTATTTAGTGGAGCCAATATTCACCACTTAGCTAAAGTAGCAACATTAGCAGGCTTTGCAATTCAACAGGGCTGTTGGCTTTCTAAGAATGTAGCAAGTCATCAGTGGGCCCCCTGTAATCACTTGGATCTCTCTGCAAAGAATTATCATGCATGAGACTTACAGGGATTTTATTCCATCAGTATGGGACTAGCCTACAATTGCCAGCACAGAATTACTGCAAATTAGCGCCTACTTTCCCAGCAACTCCCACAACACTTCAATTTTACACTAACCATCTCTACCGTCTCTGGACTGCAGCAGTTCAAGAAGGCAGCTCACCACCACTTTCTCAAGGGCAATTAGGGATGGGCAATAAATGCGGGCCCAGCCACTGATGCCCACATTCTATGAATGAATAAAAAAAAGAATATGGTCACCAACTCTGGTTAAAGGTGTTCCTGAAGGTTTAGGATCATAGGAGCAGGAGCAAGCCCTTTAGCCTGTCAAGTCTGCTCCATCATTCATTACGATCATGGCTAATCATCCACTTCAATGCCTTTTTCCCCACACTATCCCCAAATCCCTTTATGTCATTGGTATTTAGAAGTCTGTCAATCTTTGCTTTAAATATACTCAGTGACTGAGCTTCCACAACCCTTTGGGGTAGAGAATTCCAAAGATTCACAACCATC
Source organism: Carcharodon carcharias (assembly GCF_017639515.1). Taxonomy (NCBI): domain Eukaryota; kingdom Metazoa; phylum Chordata; class Chondrichthyes; order Lamniformes; family Lamnidae; genus Carcharodon; species Carcharodon carcharias. The sequence goes on along the minus strand of NC_054483.1, from coordinate 75,477,745 downwards.
TGAGCAAAAAAAATCTCCTTATTTTGGTCCTAAGTGGCTTCCTCCTTATTTTGAAATTGTCTCCCCACCCAGGAGAAACATCTTACCTGCACCTACCCTGTCTATCCCTTTAAGTACTTCGTAGGTTTCAATGAGATCACCTCTCATTCTTCAAAACTCCAGAAAATAGAGGCCCAGTTTCCCCAATCTCTCTTCATAGGAGAGTTCCGCCAACCCCAGAACAAGTCTGGTAAACCTTTCCTGCGCTCTCTCTATGGCAATAATGTCCTTCCTGAGGTAAGGAGACCAAAACTGCACACACTACTCCAGGTGCAGTCTAACCAAGCTTCTATACAATTGAAGCAAACCTTTGCTATTCCTGTACTCAAATCCTCTTGCGATAAAGGCTAATATTCCATTAGCCTTCCTAATTGCCTGCTGCACCTGCATGTTAGCTTTCACTGATTTATGGACAAGGTCACCCAGGTCCCTTTGTACATCTATACTTTCTAATCTTTTACCATTCAAGAAATACTCTGCACATCTGTTCCTCTTACCAAAATGGATAACCTCATATTTTTCCACATTATATTCCGTCTGCCATGTTCTTGCTCACTTACTAACTCTGTCCTAATCCTCTTGAAGTTGCTTTTCACCTTCTTCAGAAGACCCATTCCCACTTGGCTTTGTGTCATCCTTGAACTTAGAAATATTACATTTGGTCCCCACATCCAAATCATTGATATATTTTGTGAACAGCTGGGGCCCAAGTACTGATTCTTGAGGTATTCCACTAGTCACAGCCTGCCAATGCAAGTATGGCCCATTTATTCCTGCTCTCTATTTTCTGCCTGTTAGCCAATCCTTAATCCATGCCAGTATATTACCTCCTTTCCCATGTGCTTTAATTTTTCTAACCAACCTCCTGTGGGGGACTTTATCAAAAGCCTTCTGAAAATCCAAGTATACTACATCAACCGACTCTTTATCAATTCTGTTATCTAAGAGATTCATCAAACACGATTTCCCATTCATAAGTCCATGTTGACTATGCCCAACCAGATCATTATTATCCAGGTGTCCATTTATCACATCCTTTAGACAAGCTTCTAGCATTTTCCCTACTACTGATGTAAGGCTAACATATCTGTCGTTCCCTGTTTTCTCTCTCCCTCCCTTCTTAAATAGTGGGGTGACCTTTGTTATCTTCCAATCTGCAGGAACCATTCCAGAATGTATAGAATTTTGGAAGATGATCAATAATGCATCCACTATCTCCATGGCCTCCTCTTTCAACACTCTGGGATGTAAAATATCAGGTCCTGGTGATTTATCAACCTTCAGTCCGGTTAATTTTGCCAATAAAACCTTCTTACTAATTTCCTTCAATTCCTCTTTCTCCCCAGTCCCTTGGATCTCTAATTCTGGGAGATTTCTTGTATCTTCCTCAGTGAAAACAGACACAAAGTAATCATTTAGCTTCTCTGCCATTTCTCTATTCTCCATTATAAATTCCCCTGACTCTGTCTGTAATGGACCCACATTTGTCTTAGCCAAACATTTCCCTTTTACAAACCTATAGAAGACTTCACAGTCTGATTTTATGTTTTTTGCTAGTTTACATTCATATTCTATTCTCCCTTTCTTTATCAGTTTCTTGGTCCTCCTTTGCTGTATTCTAAAATCCCCCCAATCCTCAGGTTTACTAGTATTTCTGACAACTGTATTCTTTTTATCTTATACACTCTTTAACTTCCTTTGTTAGTCACAGTTAGCTGACTTTTCTTTTTGGGTTTTTGTACCTTGAAGGAATGTACAGTTGCTGTAAATTATGTAATAATTCTTTAAAGACAATCCATTGCCTATGTACTGTACCTTTTATTGTATTTTCCAAACCCACCTCAGACAATTTGCCCCTCATACCTTCATAATTTTCATATTTGATCACATGACATTCGGAGCAAGTGATTCATGTAATTCCTGATCATGTGACATCTGATCATGTGCTGGAGAACTGCGACAGGAGATTTGAAATATGAACTCACGGGCTGCTGGGGCAGTGCTCAGGAGAGCAATCCCAATTCCGGAAAACTCCGGGTCATTCAGGGAGGATTGAGAACCCTAGCATTAACCTTCTTCATCCACCCTTGAAATTGCTTTGTTCCTAAGACTCCTTGCTGCTAATACCTGAAAATAAACCTGGCCTTCAGTACTTTGTAACGCTTCAGCAATTGTGCTCAGCTGGTACATTTCCTGCCTTCCTGTTTACTTATAGTACAGTGCCTGGATTTCTTGATCATAATACTGATAGTAACCCATTCAAAGTTGGTGTTACAATTGGAAACCTAGGACCTGCTGTTTAAAGACCTCTGAAATACTGATGAGCAACTAATTGTAACCGTTGATTATTCCTTTTTTCCACTGTTAGGACATTCTAACCAACAGACTGAAAACTCTTGTATTAACCAGCAGTGTTTGTAACCTTCGAAAAAAAGGCAGGAAATCTCCACTAAGAGCAGCAAAGATTTAGTAAATAAATCACTAATCTTGAAATTATTATTGGTGAAATGAATATTTGAACATTAAGGGTGTTTGTATGCCATTTCATAATATCAGTAATGGATTAAAAAACGTCAACATGTATAAAATAGTTGGCAGAAAAATATTATGTAAACAAATTAATCTAGATTATAAAGAACAATAAGTCAGGGTATAAATATATCCAATAAAGAAAAAAAATGGCAAAATGATACCTGTGCCAATGTAGTTTGGGGAAATCAGTTCACACATGGAGGTAAGATTTGCCCTGTACACCACATGTACCAAAATTATAAAGCGACCGATAAAGAACCAGTTTGCTGTTTTGTCCTGCTTTGATTCTTCACCTCCCGCCTCCCTTAAATTCCTGGACTCTGGTTATACTGCCACTCTTTGTCAATAGGCAATGGCTTTCACTTTGTACGTTGCTGAAAAAGTGGCAGCGTAGCTCTAGTCAGAACCTGAACCAGTTTTAGAATTGAGCAATGTGAGACTTTCTCCTTCTTTTCTTGGAGGCTTCTTATCCCAAAACAAGCTTTCATTAGTCCATTTTATTTTGTACCCTTGTCAATAGAATCTGCCTCAATGTTAATAGTGTTTGTCTCTTTTCTCACCCTGGCTCCCGGGTCCATAATATTAGTGACAGCTTTTGTTTTTATATATAACTGATCTGTCAGATGTTAGGTTAATATTTCCCTTCTCCCGTTATCTGGCATATAGCCCAACCCTTCTCAACTGAAAAGCATACTCCATCAGGAACTATTACACCTGAAACACTCACTGAAATGTTTTGGCAAGTTAAAATGAAGCATGCAGAGGTGATGGAACTGTCAATGGGAAAGCAATACACACTTGTTCTTAAATATCATAAACAGTCCTGGCTGGTCTCCTACATTCTACCCTCTGTAAGCTTAACATTATCCAAAGCTCTGCTGCCCATGTCCTAACTTGTAGCAAGTCTTGTTCACACATCACCCTTGTGCTCGCTGACCTACGTTGGCTCCTGCTTAAGTAATGCCTCAATGTTAAAATATTGCCCCTTGTTTTCAAATCCCTCCCTCTCACTTGCTATCTCTGTAATCTTCTCCAGCCCCACAACCAGATTAGATATCTGCATTCCTCTAACTCTGGCCTCTCTATCTCTCTACCTCTCTTTCCTCCTTTAAAACAATCCTTCTAACCCACCTCTTTGACAGAGCTTTTGGTCATCTTCCCTAATATCACATTAAGTGGCTCAGTGTCAAATTACGCTCCTGTACAGCACCATGGGACACTTCATTGCTTTAAAGGCAGTGTATAAATGCAAGTTGTTGCTTTTGAAAAGTGAGGAAAGAAACAATCAAGAATGTAGTTTAAAAATAAGCCAGTATTACACTCTATACGATGAACAGTAGTACTACAATGCAAAAACTTAAATGCAACTGTATAATAGGCAAAAGCTCAAGTAGGGATTACACCAAAGGATAACAAAGTGTTGTAGCAAAAATCTGAACAAGGAATACGTTGAAAAGAATAATATTTTAAGACTGTTAGAAGCAGAAATACCAACAGTGGGGCTAACCAAGGAAAGATAATAAGTCTGATTTTTCAATAGGTCAGTCCAACAATATGAAAAGAGTATTGGGACAGACATGTGGACATCATGCCAGGTATTGCTTGGGGTCAGTGGCCATCCCTTCTTCAACCTAAGAAGGCAGGAGACAGGAGCATGAGTATGTCATACACTCCCTCCTACCTGCTCCATCATTCCATGAGATCATGACTGAACATCAGCTCCACTTTCCCACCCTATCCCTCAAATAAAAGCAAAATACTGCAGATGCTGGAAGTCTGAAATAAAAACTCAGCAGGTCTGGCAGCATCTGCGGAGGGAGAAACAGTGTTAACATTTCAAGTCAAATATGACTCCTCTTTCCTCCCTTCTGAAAAAGAGTCATACTTGGCATGAAACATTGAGCTGGATTTTCATCCTAAGCTGGGTAGCTCGGTCCGCCGATCTGGAGAGAAAGTTCCAGCAGAGAAGGGATTTCCATTCTGGGGGCTGGGTGGGGTTGGGGGGGGGGGGGGGGGGGGGGGGGGGGGGGGGGGGGGGGGGGTGTGTGTGTGCAGGGGGTGGGATATGGAGGAAGCGGGTGCTTGCTTGAGTCAGGACCTGCTTCCCCCTGGAGAGAGCACGGGTCCAGCGTTAGGGGCTACCGAATGCTGGGCAGGCTGTTTAAAAGATCTATTTCAATGCTTCAAGTCTTTGTCCCAGCTGTAATATTGACAGCAAAATGAAGGACAACCCTCTAGCTCTCACCCTTACACCCCTACACCCCCACACACTCCCCATGCCTCATTTATGCCATCTCATGATGCCCAGCCACCTCACATGACTCCTCGTACCCTCCATGCTAAACTATGCCCTCAACAACCTCCCATGGCCCCTCATGCTCTTCATGCCAATCCATGGCACTTCCCTGCCTATTCACCCAATATACACTCCATACAGAATCAAAGGACCCTATCGTAACAATAGGATGTGTGAAAAAACTTTTAGTAAAACAGTCATCCATTCATTACTTTCTACTTTCTTTTTTTAAAAAGCCTTTCGCCACACCCCTATGAAAGTGCCAATCATCCAGGCCCTTTAAAATATCAATAACTGAAACTGCAAGCACTGGAAATATCTTTAGCTTGTGTAAATAATAAACATTGTGCAATTGACGTAATAGATCAGAGAACCAGAACCTTTAATCAAGCAATGTTTTCCCTTGCATGCAGCTGTTTCAGTAATCTAATTGATGGCTGGGATCTCAGCCAAGCATCATTATACATTGTTGTCTGCAAGCCCAGACATCCATTAGACTGTTAAAATGGGTGTGACTCAGGGAAAACATTGCTTGATTGACTCTAGCTCTGGTAAGCTCTAGCTCTCTGATCTATTCTGTCAATTACATAATGTTTACCTCCGGACAAGATAAAGAAGTTTCAAGTGCTTGCAATTTTTGCTATTGACACTTTAAAGGACGTGGATGATTGGCACTTTTATAGGACTGTAGTAAAAAGAGTTTTTTTTAAGAAAGTAGAAAGTTCTGAATGAATGACTTTTTTTTAAAGCTTTTTCACACATCCTGTATGGTTCTGTATGGAGTGTGTAGTGGGTCAATGGGCATGCAAGTGCCATAGATTGGCATGGAAGGTCTGAGGGCCATGAGTGGATGGGAAGTGAAGCATAGCTTGGCATGGAGGGAATGAGAGGCCATGGCGGTGGGTGGAGGGGGCATATCTTGGCATGGGGGACATGACTTTCTGCACTCATGTTTCAAAACGTCTCTCTTCCAGACTATGGTTCATGACACCTGAGGTGCCGTGAACTACGAGTTCTTTAAAAACTGACCCAACTCTAGAAAAACTGTGGAGGGTTAGGGCATGTTACCTCTTAGTGCCCAACAATCTATCAATCTCGGTCTTGAATATCATCAACTGAACAAGAACACCCTTTGGAGTAGAGAATCCCAAAGATTCACAACTTTACCTCAGTCCTACATGGCCAACCCCTTATTTTGAGGCTATAAGCAGGATTATCCGGCCCCACCCACCACTGGGATCATCTGGTCCTGCCAAAAGTCAATGGAGGTCAATGGACCTTTGGCTGGGGTGCTGAATCTGCCACGGCAAATCCCACCACAACAGGACTGGAAAATCCTGGTCTATGATTCCGAGTTTTAGACCTCCAGTCAAGGGAAACACCCGTCAGCACTGAGAATAAGGTAGAAAATCCTCATAAATTCCAGCACCATGAAGTTCAAGATGAGACAGTAGACTGAGTACACAGTGAATAACACAGCACACACATTTCCTTTTGCACAGCAGTTCAAAAGTATTTAATCAATTTAGTCTGAGGTTAATAATAGGAATCCACAATTTCTTTAATCAATTCTCCATAATCACTCTTCAATGACAAGCAAGATGGTATTTTCAACTGGAAGATACCAGGTCTATATGAACACAACAACTTGCATTTATGTAGCACCTTTAATGCAGTAAAACACCACCAAGTAACTTCACAAGAGAATAATCAGGAAATCAATTAAATGTTCCACTTAGAGGTCCAGTGGGCTCCTCCTGAACTAATTTCAATAAGATAGAAACATCTCTGATGGACTTGGCATTTTCCGTCTGAGGTGAGGTGAGTCTTATCCACATGGGAGATCAATGAGCCCCTGAACCTCCCCAAAATTGCATAGACATTTATATGGGTTTGGTATTGTAGAGGTTATGGTACTAACTAGCAACCAAAAGGCCATGAGTTAAAACTGAATAAAATAAATTTGGTAGCTTGTGGGTTGGCACCAGAAATAAATATCCATTATGTTAGATTGTTGTAAATGCAATTGGTTCACTAATGTTCCAGGGAAGGGAAACGGATTAGTGTGATGTAGTAGTGGCCCCAGTCACATATTGCTAGTGGATTCTGGGAAGCTGCTCGGTTTATATGGATGGGCAATAGATATCCCAATACCAATTGATATTCCATCTGAATAGATATTCTAAAGTCGACATTATTTTCACCCTGACAACAGCCCAAGTTTAAGACTGATATTTGAGATGAACTCCCTTTCTATCTGCTCCATAATAATTATTATTATTAAAATTCCAGATTTTTTGTTTTAAATGAATTCACATTCTCGAACTGCCAGGCATTACAATAACTTAATTTAGATAATATGGCGTTGCCATTGTATTGGTCTGTCACCATAACTCCACTTATGCTACTAGTCCATGGGGTTTTTGTTGGAGATTTGTTGGAAGATAGTGTGAGAATGGATGCTTGTTTTTTTAATATTTTAGGGGGAATATTGTGTTATTCCTTGAAGAAGGCTGTGTGAGTGTGTTTGTGTAAATGACTTAATTAAGCTGGGGAAAGGTTACTAGAGACAGATTGAGAGGTTAAGACATGAAAGGATAGAGGCGTTAGGTATGCGTTTGTAATGGGATATTGTGGTGGGTTTGAGTACAAGTAAATAGGTTGGATCTAACGTACATTTTTAGATAAATTGAGAGTTCATTTGTATATCAGAAGGAAGTCAGAGCTAACAAGAAACAGTTTCGCATCTTACAAGAGTTCCATGGGTAAATACAAGAGGATATATTACATTTTATTGAACCAAAAGCAGAGACAAAATTGAAATATGAAAGATTTTATATTTGGAAGGATTTGAGCTTCCTGGAGGTGTGAGAAAAATGGAACCTGAGATGAAAGTGGGATAAAGGTATTTTAGACTGGAGAACTTAGGGGTTGGCTGTTGGAGGTTGGCTGTTATTGGCTGTGTGAGGAAGATCTCCTGGAAACAGTCCTAGGCTTAGAGAAATTGCAGTTTGAATCAGCCATCCAGTCAAGCCAGAAAAGTCTTGGGCTGCGAAAAGCAGTCTTGTTCTGAAGTCTTGGATTTCCACAGCAGAGTGGAAGAGAGTTTAAGAGGCCATGTGGCATGCCTTTATTAAAGCTACAGCAGTTGCCTTGGATAATATTACTGGATTTTTATAGTTAAACATCTATAAGATAGTGTTGCCTGAAAGGCGTTTGCTAGTGGGTCTGACCGAGTAAGAAGTCTTTTGAGGAAATGTTTTGTAAGACCAACTGTAATCTTGTGTGCTTAAGTTTTCTTTTCTTGTTAATAATTTTTAAAATCACATCATGCTGCTGAGATCAGTATGTTTTCTTCTCATTTTCAGAATACAAAAAAAAAAGGATATGGCCCATAAGCCTGGGATTTGGTTAATTCGCAAAATGTAAAAACTGAAAGCAAAAGCTTCTACAAGTATATAAAAGGAAAGAGAGTAGCTAAAATGAATGTTGGTCCCTTGGAGGATGAGATTGGGGAGTTAATAGTGGGGAATGCAGAAATGGCAGAGACGCTTAATCAATATTTTGCCTCAGTTTTCACGGTGGAGGATACTAGTACCACCCCAATAGTAACAGGTAGTGCAGAGGGTATAGAGAAGGAGGAACTTAGAACAATCACCATCACTAGAGAAAAAGTACTGAGCATACTATTGGGATTAAAGGGTGACAAGTCCCCAGGACCTGATGGCCTACACCCCAGGGTCTTAAAGGAAGTGGCAGTGGAGATAGTGGATGTGTTGGCTATAATATTCCAGAATTCCCTGGATTCTGGAAAGGTTCCAGTGGATTAGAAATATGCTAATATTATTCAAAAAGCGGGGGAGGCAGAAAGTAGGAAACTATAGACCAGTTAGTTTAGCTTCTGTGGTTGGGAAATTGTTGGAATCCATTATTAAGGAAGTAGTAATGGGGCATTTGGAAAGTCAAAATGCAATCCATCAGAGTCAGCATGGTTTTATGAAGAGTAAATCGTGTTTGACTAATTTGCTAGAGTTCTTTGAAGATGTGACAAGCAAAGTGGGTAATGGGGATCCTGTAGATGTAGTATATCTGGACTTCCAGAAGGCCTTTGATAAGATGCCACGCAAAAGATTAATACAAAAGATAAGATCACATGGAATTAGGGGTAATATATTAGCTTGGATAGAGTATTGGCTAACCAAGAGAAAGCAGAGAGTCGGGATAAATGAGTCTTTTTCTGGATGGCAAGCTGTAACCAGTGGGTGCCACAGGGTTCAGTCCTTGGGCACCAACTATTTACAATCTATATTAATGACTTGGATTCAGGGATAGAAGGTACTATAGCTAAATTTACAGATGACGTCAAAATAGGTGGGAAAATAATTGAAATGAAGAAATAAGAAATTTACAAATGAATATGGACAGATTAGGTGAATGGGCCAAAATTTGGCAGATGGAGTTTAACGTGGATAAGTGTGAGGTTATCCATTTTGGTGGGAAGAATAAAAAGGCGACTTATTATGTAAATGGAGAGAAACTTCAGAATGTTTCAGTGCAGAGGGATCTGGGTGTCCTCGTGCATGAATTACTGAAAGCTAGTATGTAGGTACAGCAGGTAATAAGGAAGGCAAATGGAATTTTGGCATTTATTGCTAAGGGAATAGAGTATAAAAATAGGAAAGTGTTGTTGCAACTGTACAAGGGATTGGTGAGACCGCACCTGGAGTATTGTGCACAGTTTTGGTCCCCTTACTTAAGGAAGGATGTAGTTGCATTGGAGGCGATTCAGAAGAGGTTCACTAGATTGATTCCAGAGATGCAGGGCTTATCTTATGAGGAGAGATTGAGCAGTTTAGGCTGATACTCGCTAGAGTTTAGAAGGATGAGAGGAGATCTAATTGAGGTATATAAGGTGCTAAAGAGGATACACAAAGTAGACATGGACTGGATGTTTCCCCTTGTGGGGCATTCTAAAATGAGAAGCCATAGTTTTAGGCTAAGGGGTGGTAGATTTAAATCAGAGATGAGGAGGAATTACTTTTCTCAAAGGGTCGTGAATCTATGGAATTCACTACCTCAGAGTGCAATGGATGCCGGGATGCTGAGTAAATTTAAGGAGGAGATAGACAGATTTTTAATTAGTAACGGGTCGAAAGGTGATAGGGAGAGCGCGGGAAATTGGAATTGAGGCCAAAATGAGGTCAGCCATGATCGTATTGAATGGCGGGGCAGGCTCAAGGGGCTGAATTGCCTACTCCTGCTCCTACTTCTTATGTTCTTACATTCTTATGTACTCAGCAATTAACATCTACTGTGGTCATAACAGGCAGATAGAATTCCTCCACCCCTGCCCCATGACTTTCAGCATCTATATAATTACACACCAGCATACAGAAGAGAAAGATAGGCTGCAAGTACATAAAAGAGTATTGTCCTTGTACGGGGTTATTAGTTCTACACAAAGCACTTGACTCAAGACAAAAAGTAAGAGTGGTAAGAGCAAACAAAGGGATAATCCTGGTTTTGGTTTATTTGAATTTCCTTCAAAATGTAAGGGATGACATACTTGGATAAGAATATTAATTTGCTGCCTTTTGGCCTTTATCTATTTCCTGTTAATCTTACTGCATCAAAGACCACAGTCCTTAAATATGATGGTTCCTGCGATCCTAAAATCTCATCATTTATGTTTTAATGGAAATGTGCCTTTAAATAACACAGAAAACAGTTTGGAACTGAAATGTGAAAGGATCACAATTTTCAGAATTACTCTGTTTCACTATAATTATACTGTTTAAGAAAATGGAAAAACTTGCAGCGTGTAAATTATCGAGCAACTTGTGGAGCATTGCTGAAACTACTACTGACACAAAAAAACTAATTTGAAAATTCAAAAAGTTTTGACCATTGCAAAGTTTCACTTTTTTATGCTTTTACTTGTAAGACCTGAATATAGATGAAGCAACCAGACTGTTGCTACAGGAAATTGGTATTCAAGCATGTAATAACCCTTTCAGTTTACACAGTGAAAATCTGATGCAACAGTGAACCAAATCCTATTTGAAAGCTTTTCTGAGTAAATACAGAAACTTCATCTTGTCTTTTGTTACACAAGAGTGCAGTTCAACGGAATAAGCCTTTTCTTATGTACGCCCATTCACAGCAGATCTTTATTGCGTGTTGATATTTCATGAATGTTTTAATGTATAATTAAAATGGCTTGTGGTTAGTTAGGATGCCAGTCCCAGACTTATTGCTGTCGTTAGAACAAACCTGCTTTAAAAACGTGACTTCAGATTCCGGTAGGCAGCGTTACTGCGGTTACCAAAAGGAAAGGGTGCTGGCATGCCAGCCTGTTTACTTTTAAACCTGTGTATCAACAAGATTCCCTAAATTACCAATAAAACTAAAATATGCTGCTGCTCATCCCTTTCCTCTTAGTAAAACAATGAAAGGCATTCATCCTCCATGTTGCCATGCCTGTTCTCAGAGAAGCCCTACCAAAGCAACACATTTCTGCTCCTCTAACATGCACCTATGACACAGTGCAAAATTACTGCTGATTAATCATGATTTAAGGGTACTGTTTTTGCCCAGATGATGTTTAATATGAAAGAGATTTTTCTTGTGGCCTGTACCAGTTATCAGAAGAGTCCTTCACTTCTCTTCCTCTAACTTGGCAGCATTTAAAGACTGAAGAAACCCAGTCGGATGAAAGAACAATACAGCATAGAAGGATTTCATTTGGCCCATTGAGCCTTTTTGAAGAGCAAACCAGTTAGTCCTAAAAACCCCTGCAATTTTTTTCCTCCTGCAAGTATTCATTCAAGTTCCCTTTGAAAGCTGCTATTGAATCTGTATCCACTATACTGCCAGGCTGTGCATTCCAAATCCTAACCACTCATTGTAAAAAATGCCTTTTTCCTCTCGTCGCTTTTGGTTCTTGGATGAGCCATATAAATACTGTGGTTATGACAGCAGGTCAGAGGCTGGGCATTCTGCAGCAAGAGACACACTCCCTGATTCCTCAAAAACTGTCCCCTATCAACAAGGCAGAAGTTAGGAGTGTGATGGAATGCTCTCCATTTGCCTGGATGAATGAAACTCCACCAACGCTCAAGAAGCTCAACACCATCCAGGACAAAGCAGCCTCCTTGAATGGCACCCCATCCACCTCCTTAAACATTCACTCCTTCCACTATAGGCACAGACTGGCAGCAGCGTGTACCATATAATAGATACACTGCAGTAACTCGCCAAGGCTCCTTTGACAACTCATTCCAAAACCACGACTTCTAACACCTGGAAGAAAATGGGCAGTTGTGTATGTGAACATCATCACCTGCAAGTTTCCTTCCAAGTTGCGAACCGTCTTGACTTGGAACTATTTCACTATTCTTTCATGGTTGCAGAGTAAAAACCCTGGAACTCCCTTCCTAAAAGCACTCTAGCTATATCCACATCACGTGGATTGCAGTGATTCTCTAGGGATGGGCAATAAATGCTGCTTTGCCAGTGACGCCCACATCCCATGAAGAAAGAAAACAAAAGCATAACCCAATCAATTACGTAAAGTTTAGTAAATATCCATGCAACACTGAAATACAATCAGCAAGTTAGTGAACATACTTTGCTGAAACCAGATGTAAAAGGATGGTACCAGACAGGAGTATGATGCATTGCAATTAAAGTCTTTAATGATTCAGCCAGGGTCTTTTTAGCTCCTGCACTCGGGTACCTAATTACCCCATACATTGGTGTCTCAGGTGAATTTGGCTCAGCTGCCCATTTTAAATCCTGCCCAATTATATTCACCGTTGATTTCAATGAAGACTAAAATTGGGCAGTGAGGAATGGAGGTGACTGATTAGAACACATCCATTTCCTGCCTGGAATGTTAGGTTAAGATTAGCCCAATGTTTTGAGGATGATGAAATAAATTCTATGCAGGTCCCTGAGGAGAAGAAGTGTTTTATTCTGACTGGATGCATTAATTCCTGTACTAGCGCAACTCTGAAGAAACACAATTTGGTTAATGAATGTTAATGTTTGAAATATTCTCCAAGAAGTATAATGTCCATAGCTACTACAGAACTGTTAATGACTTAAGACAGATTCACCCTGTGTGGCGCTGTTAAGGTTACTCGGACAATCGCTGCAAGATCATTACTGCTAATTGATGCCCAAACACTAACTGAATGATTTACCACTTTGACATGTTTTCATTTACTATTGGCAGCAAGCCATTCAATGAATAGAATTTTCCAGAAATTGATCTGAACAATTTAACAAGCCAGGAATTAACCCCATGTACTCTTACTTTATAATATGCAGTACCATTGGTGTGTTTTTATGCAAAATGGTAATCTAAGAGGAACAAAGTAGTAAAGCTTCACAGAGGTCACGGAGGAACTTATAACAGGGGGGTGGGGGGGTGGCAAAGAGGCAGTCTGACATTCATGTGCCACACGAACCAAACAAATCCAACCTGCAGCAGAAACCATTTTGCGTAACTTTGTAAGAGCAGGATGCTGCTGGTCTCTGGCTATTTTGTTCCTAGTAAAGCCTAAAGAAATGTTTCAATAGAACTAAGAATCCAGCCAAGAGAAAATGGCATTTAACTGTAAGGCCACAGTAACAGCAAAATGTCAGAACCACACATAGTGCTGGTGAACAGACAGTATGTTTTATTCATTCGAGTCTTCAGTTTGGTGATAGCGCACTGCCCTATTAATAAGAAGGCTCTTTGACCAAAAAAAATATTATTTTTTTCTCATTTTTGTTCTTCCAACCAATTTTCTGTGTGCCCTTCCTCTCCTCTACCAGTGCATATTTCCAGTCACTATTATTGATGATCAGTGATAAGTTAGTTACCATTGAAGGGAATCAGAGCCAAACCATTCCTCTCCACATCTGTAGAATTAACCTGTTACTAACATTGATGCTTAAGAGGATGCTAGCTGAGTGAGAATGGTATAGCAGGATATGCTGATAGGTTGAGATGAAGTATCGGAGGAGGCTATTGTGGAACCAAACAGCCAGCATCTGTGCTGTAACTTCTATGTAATTCTATGTGACATGTAATTAATAGAAACAATAACAGGCTAGGCTAGCAGCAGGTGATGGGAGAACTAGCACAAGGGAATAATGGATTTCACCTCATCCACACCAGATGTTAGAGATGTGTCTGTCCAAGCAGGGCTGACACAAGAATATTTGCTGCCCCAGGTGAACCTTCAGTCTGGCATCTACCAACCTGCACTGCCCCACCCCACAATCTAGGAAAGAATGATAGAACCCTGATTACATATGTGTTCCTAGACATGAAAGAGACATATAGTAATTTAACCTGCAGATAGGGTTGCCAACTCTAGCTGAACATTTTCCAGGAGATGTAGGCGTAAGTGATGTCATAGAAAGCCTGTGGTGAGACGCGAGTGGGTTCTAAGGGAAAGCAGATCCTGGGAACCCAGGGACAGGCTTAGGGAGCACGTTAATACGGGAGTTCACTTTCTATCAGGTGAGACCAAGCAGTGGATAATAGTTGTAAGCAATACAACTTTTACCTTAAAATGTACAAAATTTGCAAATTATTCAGGACATTTAAATGAAAGTGAAATGACACCAAGTATTATACATGTTGCAAAGTCAAATGTTACCAGAAAACCAGCCACAGAACCAAACTGTTTACACTGAACAACAACACTTTTATTAGCACCCTGCACCAGCAGGCCTTTTAGGCTGGGATTTTCCGTGCCTGTTGATGTCGAGCGTGTTCAGTGGCGTGAGCAGACAATATAGTGAGAAGGCCAAAAATCAGTTTCACGACATCACGAAACCAGTTTCCGATCAACTTCTCAGCCCGTCAATCAGATGTCGAGAACTTCATTGTAATATATCAGCACATCATTATAAGGCCAGACTGCCGGACTCATCCCCCCCCACTGCTGGATCGTCCACCCACATCAGCGGGACAACACACTGGTGCAGAACACGTCTTGACAACTGTGACATACAGAAGTTGGGACTTGCTCACATCACGGATATCCAAGGAGCAGAAGATGCTGGAGCCCGACACCAGCAGGACCCTGGAGGAACATCCATGGCATGCTGGGTGGATTCTCATAGACATGGCTCTGCTGCAAAGCAGCTCACAAAAGCTGGCAAATCACTGTTGATGCTCACAATGGAAGGTGGTCAAGGGGATGTGTTATGAGCCAGCGATTGGTAAAGCTGAGTTATTTGAAAGTCCCAGAGGAAAACTTTAAACAACTGTCATAACCTATATTTTTATGTTTGAATGTTTGATAAATACAGGAATCAGGCCACCAATTCTTAAGAGGTTTTATATCAAAACAAGTGAGACATTTATTAATTTACTCAAGTGAAATATAAACACATGGCTACAAATTGCTACTATCATAACTTTTAACAAATTCCCAGACTAATCTCCATTAAGGCAACAGCAACCCATTGACTTTAAGCAGACACCAGGCAAAGCATTTTCACCTTACAAATTCAAAATGAGGTTTCTTTCACTTTGGTTCCTTTGCAGATACAGTGTTAGGCTTACAGGCTTTGATCTTATATTGCCTCTGCCCTGCACACACAAAACTGCCATCAGTTATACCTAGCACATCTAGATCATTGTATCACCAGCCCCTTTGAACTCCAACTCTTCTAACAATAAAACCCCTTTAAAGTACCAATTTTATTGGTAATATGAACATTGCTTGGTCTCTGCTAGCTAGGTGCCAGATTTCACTCCCCTTCTTGAATGTTGTATTCAACAAAATACAAATGCACTCTACCTCTCTTACGTCTGAAAACTAGTATACATCAAAGCACCCAGACTAACTGGCTTTAATCTAATTAAGACACACCCACAGACTAACCGTCTATTTTAAAAAACATAATTTCCAATAACATATTAATAGTTTCATGACAGGCTGAGAGAGGAAGGTCAACGATCATTTGGGAGAGGAAGCAGTGTCAGGGGATGAGGTTGGGAGGGGGAATGAAGGTGTCAGGGGATGTGAGGTTGGGAGAGGGGGAATGAAGGTATCACAGGGGTGAGATTGGGAGGGGGAAGGGACTATGGGGCAGCAGGCGGTAATGGGGGAGAAGATGGCAACTGGGAAGGTAGGTGTGAGGGTGTGGAAGGTGTAAGGGAAGGAGTTTGGAGGGAGGGAAGGAGTGCAGAGAGGGGAGGGAGTCCAGGGGGAGGAAGAAGTGCAGAGAGGAGAGGGAGTTCAGGGGAAAGAAGGATTGCAGAGGGAATCCAGGGAGAGGAAGGAGTGCAAAGAAGGGAGGGAGTCTGGGGGGAAGTAAGACTGGAGGAAGGAGTCGGGAAGGGGGAAGGAGTAAGACTGGAGGAAGAAGAGAGGCTGGAGGAAGAGGTAAGGCTGGAAGAAGGAGTCAGGAGGGAGGAAAGACTAAGGGTGGCAGAAGAAGTAAGTGTGCCTGAGGAAGTCAGGAAGAGGGAGGGACTAAGTGGTGGGGGGAGTCGGGGGGGGGGTGGGAGGACTAATGGGGGGAGTGTTTTCTGAGGGGGGGAAAGGGGTTCCAGGTGGAAGGGGTCAGGAGGGGGGAGGGGCAAAGTGTTCTGGGGGGGGTGGGGGTTGGAATGGCTCCAGAGAGGGGATGTCCAGGTAAGCATGCAAGAGAGGGGTCTGATGGCTCCATGGCTGACTCCTGGGGAGCGAACTGAGGGTGGGCATGGTATGAGGGAATGGTGGGAATGACCGAGGGCAAAGTGAGATAGAAGGGTGAGGGTTCAATGATAGCGGTAGAAGGGACGGCAAGGGTGGTTGGTGGGGACTTGGAGCCAGACATGGACCTGGGGTTGGGAAGGAGGAGATTGGGGAGGTTAATGTAGATGGGGCTGGGATTTCCTGGAAGGAAGGGAACATGCACATTCACCTGGACATCACCAAAGGAAAAAGGTTTTGGCTGATAGGCATGGAGAGGAGGTGGAAGGTAATGCCAGGGGAGTCAACTTTGATGGGGCAAAGGAAATGGGTGACTGCGGGAGGGGAAAGGATGGGGGAACTGATGAAAAATCGAATCCAGACCATGCTGTCCAAATTGAAAGTGAAATGACAGTCGTGGTGGGCAAGATCAACTGCTGCATGGGAGTGTGATCATTGGGTGGGTGGAGATGCCCAACTGAGAGCGAACCTGAGCAGGCAGCATTGAAAATGCTCAGGATAGTGAGGTATTATATGTGAAGAATCCACATGATTGCATGTGGCTCCGAAAAGCCCTGCCACACACACACACTTCTCCCTCCAGAATCACTCATTGGCCAGCTGCTTCCTCTGTGGTGACAGAGGACGAAGTTGAGGGGCTCACAGGCAAAGGGGACTTGGAGAGAGAGGACAGCCTCTGGGATTACTGAGTGAATGACCCAGGTGTGTCCAGCTGCCGCCCTACCTCCCTTCGGGTGCCCTGGGGCCCCGGCCTGACTTCTTGAGGGGAAGGAGCACCTGGAGGGATGTCGAGGGGCCCCGTTTCCCTCTCACATTGCCACTGCAGGAAATCACCCATGGCTACCACGATGGAGTGCATGTCTACACACATTTCCACGTTCTGCTGGATCAGGGTCTCCATGGCGTCCACTATCCTCCCCATGGAGACCTCCATACATGCACATGTGGGCACCACTTCATCAAAGAACAGGCAGACGCACACTTACAACTCATGTGCCACTCTGTTGAGGGCTTCCACCAGCTCTGCATGATGTTCCCACAACTTCTGCTGACTCTCCAGGATGAGTTGGAAGGTCAAATCTAGAGGCTCATCATCTGACTCGGACCTCACAGATGCCTGATCCCCAGCAGTCCTCAGAGTGCTGGGGAGCTCGCACAAACCTGCCTCCTGCTGCTGCGGACATATGTCTGTGCAGTGATCACCAGATTGCAAACCTGAACCTGCTCTGGATCTAGGTCCCATCAATGTGTGTGTCTCTGCGCTGGTGGAGGGTGTGGGTAAGCACTGTGATGCGTCTTCCAGGCTGCTTATTTCCATCTCTTCAATAGAGGGGGTGCCCTCTTGGCTGGAGGTGAAGACGTGGCTGGAGCTGAGGGACTGGCTGGTTGAGGGAGTCGGTCGCTTGATAGAGCTCCCTGTGAACCAAAGTAGGGATAAGTAGTGCATGCAGCAGAGTCAAAAGCACGAGAGAGAGTACTCACATTTGCATTAAGAGAGGGATGTTGCGGTACAGTATCCTTACGAGAGTGTTCACCACCGACCTCACCATCACCGTAGGCACGTTCTATATCCTCACACTCTTCGAAGTGAGTGAGGAGCCTACTGTGGGCCACTCCACCCCCAGTCTGGGACCTCTGCTGATGTGAGCCAGCTTCTCCTGCATGAAAACAGATGGAGAAAGTGTGAGCAGGACACATGGCACTGCGTGGAATGTTTACGTGGTGAGTGGTGCCACAGACAGGAATGAGGGTGTGAGCTCAGGAGGATATGAGCCTGATGGAGATGTGAGGGTGTGTGTGAGTTAGTGGTGTTGCCCCTTGTCCCCAAATCTTGCTGCCCTAGACGACCATGTCGTTCACTTAGTTGTCTACCTTGTGTACATGACATCAGTAGTGACCACCACACAATCCTCTTGGAGACTAAGGCCAGGATTTTACAGCCCCGCCACTTTATCTTTTTATCTTGCCCCCCCTCCCCCCAACCACCACCTCCCGCCCCCCCACCCCCCATCCCCGGGCAGATGCGGTAAGTCATTTAACTCACTATTCAGTTCAGTGGGACCATCATATTCCACCGGGTGGGAAGGGCTGTAAAATCTTGGCCTAAATCCTGCTTTTACACTGAGGTCTACTCCATTGTCACACAGTTACTATGCTAAATAGATCAAGTTAAGAACAGATCTAGCAACTCAAAAATGGGCATCTATGAGGCACTGTAGACCAATCAACTTCAATATAATTATATTCCACCATAATCTGTAATCTGCCTGCCATATCCCTTATTACTTCATCACCATCCAGCCAGATGACAAAACTTGGTTGAGTGATGTATAGAAGTCCATGCTGAGGGCAATACCAGGGGTACCTGAAAATGAGATGCTAACTGGTGAAGATACAACACAGCTCTACATTGCAAGCCTTTGCATCCCTATAAATTGTGATTGTGATGGAATACTCTGCATTTGCCTGGATAGATGCTACTGCACCAACATATAAGGAGGTCAACCGCATCTAAGACAAAGCAGTTTTCTTGCTTAGCACCTCATTCATTAACCTAAATGTACATCCCATACACCACTAGGGTACCACAGATGCAGTGTGTACCATCAACAGGATGCACAGAGCAACTGGTCAAAACTTCTTCAGCACCTCCCAAATGCACGACCTGCACCACAAGAGCAGCACATGCGTGGGAACACCATCGCCTCCAAGTTCTCCTCCAAATCACCCACATTCCTGACATGGAAATAAATCACCGTTCCTTCATTGTTGCTGGATCAAAATCCTGGAACTTCCCAACTTACAGCATTGTGAGAGCACTTACACCATACAAATTCCAATCCTTCAAGAAGAGCCATCATCACCGTCTCAGGGCAACAGGGATGGGCGGTAAATGCCTACCTACAATGCCCACATCTCAAGAATCCAAAAAAGGCAATTTAAATTTATCATTATCTCACAAGAAATAAAATTAAAACTGCAACTGGGTGATTGGTATATCCTGTACTACAGAGCACAGTTGTCCAATATGTCATCCATTGGCCACATGTGCTTAACTGGGAACCTAGCTATGGCTGATTGCATTCTAACCAGTCATAGCCAGAAATTAATTTTATCTTCCCTGTTTCCAATTAATTACCTCTGGTGTCCCCCAAGAATCTATCCTATTCCTAATTTACTTAGTGACATTATTATCTAAAAACACATCCAGTTCCACAGTACATTGATGACACCCAGCTCTACTTTAAAACACCACCTCTCTTAACAAATCTGCTGTCACTAAATTGTCACACTGCTTGGCCAACATCCATTACTGGATGAGCAGAAATTTCCCCAGTTAAATGCTGAGAAAACTAAATCCATTGTCTTCAGTCCCAGCCATAAAGACCATTCCCCAGTCATTGACTCACTCCATGACCCTGCCGCAACCTTGGTGTCATATTTGACCCTGAGATAAGTTTCTGACTATATATGTGCTCCCTCACTAAGATCGCCTATTTCCACTTCCATAACATCACCTGATTCCACTTCTGCTGCTGAGACCCTCATTCATATCTTTGTTACCTCTAGATTTGACTATTCAAATACGCTCCTGGCTGACCTCTCAGCTTCCAACCTCTATTAATTTAAGATCACCCAAAACTCTGCTGCCCATGTCCTTACTCACACCAAGTCCCATTCATCCACAACCCATATGCCCTACATTCACCTCCAGTTAAGCAATATTTTGATTTTCAAGTTCTGTCATGGTCTCACCCTTCACCATTTCTATAACCTCCTCCAGCCCTATAACCCTCCAACATATCTGCACTAATTCTAGCCTCTTGCACATCCTCAATTTTAATCACTCCTCCATTGGTGGCTGTTGTATGTTCAGTAGGTCCTGCAAAGAGGCTTTGAGTCTTTTATGGTTGAACATTTAAGTGTTTATTGATAACACACAACTAGGGTATAGCCCAAGATATAAACCAACTCCATGCTTGCTTCTACACAGGTCTCTGTCCAGTCTGCAACTGATCCTAGACTTAGGTTATGTGTCTCTTTACATCAGACTGTGGGCAGTACAGTTTCCCAGTTCCACATTAACCCTTGAAATACCAGTATTTATACTACAGTAGTCATACCTTCAGCTGCCAATGCCCTAAATTCTGGAATTCTCTCCCAAAATCTCTCTGCCTCTCCACCTCTCTTTCCTCCTTTAAGATCCTCCTTAAAAACTACTTCTTTCACTAAGTTTTGGCCATTTTCCCTAATATCGCTTTATGTGCTTCGGTGCCAATTTTTGTTTGATGGTGCTCCTGCGATGTGCCTTGGGCCTTTATTAAAGGCCTGTATAAATGCAAGTTGTCGATATTGTCAACTGATTTGTAAACAGAAAAATGGGCATTAGAATTGTCATTAGGCTCAATATGCATACGTGTATTTTAACATTTTGTACATTTGTTGGTAAAATAGGAAGATTGTTGTTTTACTTCCTCAGTTACTGAATGTTAGTAGATGTTTGTTTAGTAAATTTAAACATGTAAAGTTCTGTACAATGTGAGGTGTTTCCTCTCATAATTAACAAGTGATGAAAATGATATCACTGTAACTACATCTGTGACTAGTCAACTACTTCTATTAGACAACCCTGTTACAGTTCAACCTGTGTTGATCTGTAGAATAGGAGGACCCTATGCCAAGACAAGCAATAAGAATTTATTTGGATTTATTTCAATCATTATTCTCGCAGTTGTTAGTACTAATTTCCGTTGAAAAAATAATAATGAAATAAAATAGGTATTAAGTTGTTAACTACTGCTGAGCTTTAAGAAACTGTGTATTAAGACGCCTTCGTTAGCAATTTATCAGTCTTCTGCTGTACAAAATTCCATATGTCTGATTGAAAGCTTCCTAAACCATAGCCTGGAGCCTAGAAAGAGCAAGTAGCATTAATGGCAACAATGTTCTTCACAGCTACAGGGAAAACAGTTGTAATTACCAAGACTGATTCCAAGTCTATGGTGGAACAGCTTTCTAAGAACCTGTCAATGTGATCTAAGTAACTACTGACATTCATAAGTCCCAATGTTTCTTCTTCCAAATGGATAATGCATCATCCTTTAAATTATTTATTTTTTTCTACAATCCCTCTATCATTACTAGGTGGCTGCTGCCAAAACAAAGGTTCTGCCAGCAGTAGTCATTATAACTGTGCAAAGTGATTAGAGCATGCTTTGTATGCAAGTGCAGTATAACCATTCTTCAATTCGCCCTTAATTGCATCTGTTTATACTGCTTGCGTTTTCAGAGAAGAATCATTACTGGGGTTTAATTTCGTCTATTCTACCCTTTAATTACTGATTTAATTGGTAATTTTCTACTTGTGCACTAATGGTTCATGATCCTCAATTAAGTGTTGAATATGACAGCAGTAATAATACAGGGCAGATTCAACACCCCAAAAATAATTTCTCCCTGAGCACTGATGGTACAGAAACACTGTCACAGGCAGGTTAATTCTACCTTTAAAATTTGGTTTAGCTATAAATTTGGTACCAAATATGCCCTCAGTAAACAGTGAGATATCACTTATGAAGTGCGAAATATTTTTGATACTTTGTACCCAGTGACAGTATAAAGAGGGCCAATCAACTCAGGTGGTTAGAGTGTGGTGCAGAATGATGCCAACAGCATGGGTTCAATCCCTGTCCTGGCTGTGGTAGTTCTCAGGACGAACCTCCTCACCTTGTCCCATAGCGATATCATGGCATAATCCATGATTAGCAATCTTTGGTCAACGAGGATGCTATGCGAAGACAAAGGGACACTTCTTGGTATTGAATTGTATGAGTTAGAGGCGGGATAAGCTTCCCCCTATATCTCCTTGGCAACGAGCTGCTTGTGGATGCCTACCGTGGTAAAGTGAGCTCAACTTATGTGCTTATACAAATCCAGTATGTGACGATGGGTCTACAATTTAGATACCATTTCCCTTTTCTGATGCTGACAAACCTTGTGTATATTTCCAACATTATCTATTTTAATTACATATTTGCAATATTTTGGCATCTGGGGAATTCAGCAAGTAAAAGACAGTAGAATAAACTATTGCATAGTTATTAGGGTAAAAGAAGACCTGGAGTTTTGGAATTCACTGTTTTTGCATCTATTCAAGAATGATAAGATGTTCCTGTTATTAAGAGCGGGGGGGGGGGGTGGGGGTAGAGCTGGCTTTATTCCACATCTAACTCCTGAAACTCAACACCTAGATGTGGCCGTTCATCATTTGCCCTTTTGTGGGATCTTGAGAAGCACAGATTAATTGCAGGGCTTAGTCACTGGCACCCCCTACACTACCAGGACATAAATCTCTAGCAGGCTGCCAAAAATACTGAAAACAATGCAGGAAAAGAACAACTGATTCTACATTTATAATTTGAATTATTTTTTCCCATGGCCAAAATTTTAAAATTATATAATAAAAACAGCAAATGCTAGAAATGCACCCAAGATCTGTCTGTGGTGATAAGAGAGAAGATAGATTAATATTTCATAGAATCATAGAATGGTTACTGAAGGAGACCATTTGACCTATCATGTCCGTGACAGCTCTCTGCAAGATCAATTCACCTAGTCCAGCTCCCCCCCTTTTCCCCGTAGCCCTCCAAAAGTTTCCTCTTCAGATCATGATCCAATTCTCTTCTGGAAAGCCACAATTGAATTTGCTTCCACCACACTGTCCAGCAGTGCAATCCAGATTCTAACCACCCACTGCATAAAGAATGCATGTCATGTCACCATTGCTTCTTTTGCCAATCACCTTAAATCAGTGTCCTCTGGTTCTGGACCGTTCCACCAATGGGAATAGTTTATCCCTACCTTCACTATCCAGGCCTCTCACAATTCTGAATACCTCTATCAAATCTCCTCACAGCCTTCTCTTCTCCAAGGAAAACAGTCTCAGCTTCTCCAGTCTATCCACTTAACTCAAGTTCCTCATCCGTGGAACCATTTTCGTGAATCTTTTCTGCACCCTCTTTAAGGCCTTCACATCCTTCCTAAAGTGTGGGGTCCAGAACTGAATGCAATACTCCAGTTGAGGCTAAACCAGTGTTTTAAACAGGATTAACATAATTTCCTTGCTTTTGTACTCTCTGCCCCTAACTATAAAGCCCAGGATCCATATGTTTTTTAAACCACTCTCTCAACCTGCCCTGCCACCTGGAATGATTTGTGCACATATACTTCCAGATCTCTCTGTTCTTGCACTCCCTTTAGAATTGTACCCTTTAGTTTACCTTGCCTTTCTCCATTCTTCCTAACAAAATGAATCACTTCACACTTCTCTGCATCAATTTTCATTTGCCATTTTTCTATTCACTCCTCTGGCCTGTCTATGTCCTTTTGGAGCTTAATACTACCCTATTCACAGTTCACAATGCTTCCAAGTTTTGTGTCATTTGCCAACTTTGAAATTGTGCCCTGTATATCAAGATCCAGGGGCTGGATTTTCAGCTCGGCATGGGGGTACGTGCCCGACATGCATGAGCATGAAATAGCACGTGATGATGTCAGGCGAGCATCCCGATGTCATTACACTCGCACGATATTTCAGTTAGCGGGCACACATGGGCAGCGTGCCCGCCGACAATTAAGAGAGCTGTTAAGCTCATTAATTTGCCCATCCAACCTTATGGTTAAGCCTCAACTGGAGTATTGCATTCAGTTCTGGGCACCACACTTTAGGAAGGATGTGAAGTGGATAGATTGGAGAAGCTGAGACTGTTTTTCCTTGGATGTGGTTTCCAATGTTAATTAAAAATAAAATAAAAATTTTTATATCTCACTTTTAACATGTCCCTATTCATGTGAGAGTCACATGAGAGGAAATGGTTACCTTAATTTTAACATCTTTATTTTGAATGTTAGAAATCTTCAACTCCCTGAGACAGCTCTCTGCCTTCAGGGAACTTTCACTGCATGCTCCCCCACGCCTGCAATGACTTCTACGCTTGCCCTCCTCCCCCCTCACCCCAGCAGCACCGAGCGTTTCAGCACGATTCATGCTGGCTGGCCATTAATTGGCCAGCTAGCATGAAATCACGGTCACGGCCCAGTCACGGGTAGCAGTCCATTGTGTGGCCACTGCTGGGCCCACCAGCTGCCCCCACCTGGCGAGGTAAAAATTCTGCCCCGGTCATTAATACATACATCAAGAAGAACTGGGTCCTAACACTGACTCCACTATAACCTTTCCTCAAATTCAAAAACAACCATTCACCATTCCTTCCTGTCACTCAGGCAATTTCATACCATGTTGCTACTGTCCATTTTGTTCTCTGATCTCTAAATTTTCTCACATATCTATTGTGCAGTACTTTCTCAAATGTCTTTTGGAAGTCAACGCACATTACATCAACAGCAGTGCCCTCATCTACCCTCTCTGTCACCTCATCAAAAAACTTAAGCAAATTAGTTAAACACAATTTGCCCTTAACAAATCTGTGCTGATTTTATTTAAATTATCCCCATTTGCCCAAATGACTATTAATTTTATCCCAAGATTAAACTGAGTGGCCTGTAGCTGCTGAGCTTAACCTTACACCCTTTTTGAATAAGGGTGTAACATTACAATTCTCCAGTCCTCTGGCATCACCCCTGTATCTAAGAAGGGTTGGAAAATATGACCAGTACCTTCATGTGGATCCTACATCAAGCATGGTTTTTGCACATGGACACAAATCCGGAATACGCACCCACTTACTTATCAGTCTGTACCCATACCCATAAACCTTTTTTCAATTACATTGGTCTGTTAGAAACCTCTTATTGCATCTGAGAAGATACAGTAAATGGAAATGGGGGAAAAACTCTTCACTTGCTGGAATCATATTTAGTACAAAGGACAATGGTTGTAGTTGTTGGAGGCCAATCATTTCAGCCCAGGATTGTTGCAGAAGCTTCGCAGTGTAGAGTCCTCGGCCCCACCATCTTCTGCTGCTTCATCAATAACCTTCCCTCCATCATAAGGACAGAATGGAGATATTCCCTGATGATTGCACAATATTCAGTTCCATTCACAACTCCTCAGATACTGAAGTAGTCCGTTCCCATGTGCAATACAACCTGGACAACATCTGGGGGGGGAGTGGGGGCTGATAAGAGGCAAGTGATATTTGTGCCACACCACTGTCAAGTTATGACCACGTCTAACAAACAAAGTATAACCACTCCCTCTTAACTATCGATGGGATTCCTATTGCTGAATCTCATCATCAACATCCTGTCGATCACATTTGACCAGAAACTTAACTGGATGAGCCAAATACACACTGTGGCTCCAAGAGTAGGCCAGAGGCTGCTTATTCTGCAGCAGGCATGTCACCTACTGATTTCCCAAAGCCTTTCCACCACCTACAAGGCATAACTCATGAGTGTGATGGGATACTCCCCGCTTGCTTGGATGAGTGCAGCTCAACAACACTCAAGAAACTTGACAACATTCAGAACAAAGCAACACACTTGATTAGCATCTCATCTCATCTCCCATCTCAAATATTCACTCCCTCCACCACCAACTCACTGTGGCAGCAGTAGTTCCAAGTCAGGATGATGTGTGACTTGGAAGGGAACTTGCAGGTGGTGGTATTCCCATGCCTCTGTTGCCCTTGTTATTCTAGGTGGTAGATGTCATGGGTTTGGAAAGCACTTCCGAAGGAGCCTGGGCAAGTTGCTGCAGTGCATTTTATAGATGGTGCTCATATCACCGTTCATTCGTCATCTCTGGATCAAAATCATGAAATTCTCTACCTTACAACACCGTGGGTGTACCTACACCATATGGACTGCAGCAGTTCAAGAAGGCAGCTAGCCCATCACCACCACCTCAAGGGCAATTATAGATGGTTAACAAATGCTGGCCTTGCCAGCAATGCTCACTTCCCATGAACGAATAAAAAATGTGATGACAGACTTGAACTAAGCTTTCCACTGTAAGTGGATAATAATTTCATTATAAACAGGAATGCCATTATCTTTTAGTTACATGAACATATTTCCATTTAATTAAGATCCCTTATGTGCAGGGATTGATGTGTTTATAGGTTCTTGTATATGCAATAATACCATAAAAACTGATGTTTAATTTATGGATTTGACCCCAGAAATTATGCTGTGTGATATTAATGTAAGTAATGTTAACATATATGTATCAAATTGCTCTGCTGTTTTAACAGAGCCATTAACCTGTCTGTAGACTAATATTACATTGCATTGCATACAGATTTTAATTAACTGTGACCACTAGAATGTGATCTCTTCTGCCTCATAATATCACCTTTCCGCTGTAGTACCATATATGTTCAAGGGATGTGAGCATTGCTGGCAAAGCCAGCATTTGTAGGTTTAACTTCATTTTAAATGTTTTATGATGATTCTTCAGATTCAGATCTAAAATCTTTAAATAAAACTGTCACATGTAACTTTTTTGAAAGCTCAAAGATCTCTATAAATGCAGATTTTAAAAAAACTTTTCTAAACTCACATCATGGTCTCAGTCTTCCAAAGAGACAGATTTAATTTCAAATGCCATGGGATTTTAATAGAATTTTCTAGAGAATAAGGCAATTCATTATGAGAGACAGAAATTGCTGAACATGTGGCTCAAGTCATTGTGAACTTTACAAAACCTACTAATCTCTAAAGCCAGGTTGCATATCCTCAATTCAGCTTTATGTCTTCAGTTCTATCTTGCAAGAATTTGTGTTCAGTGATAGTTTGTTTAAAAACATTGAATACTTGGTATTATTTTATTATTAGTGAATTGGAGGTCTTTCTTTTATTCTCTCCTTTCCCAAAGGTGATGGCTGCCTCTGGGATACCATTTCACTAATACCTGCAACCCACAAGTGCCTCAGCTGGGTACAAACCTATTCACTAAGAGTGTTGGCTGGCTCTATAATGGGAGGCGGGGAGATGGTGGCACTATGCCTAATGCTGTCTTTATCCTATCAGGAGCAGAAACCTAGCCGAATTTACTCCTCCCTAGTTAATAATAAAACCCCTGTTGCAATTCCTACTGAGATCAGTGAACCTGAAATCTTTATTGTCTGTATTGCTCAGATGGAGTATTTACCCACTCTGGCAGTGGTGCAGCTCATTGGGCAAGGGAGTTTCAAAGAAACATGCTGGAAGGCTTAGGCTGTGTAGGAGATGGCTATAGCTTTCTTTATCACACACAACAGAAGCATCATAATATATTCTTTAATCTTCTTCATGCTGAACCTGCAGTAAGCATGCTCATGGGCAAATAGATATATTAAAAGCAGAACATTTATTAATGTAGGAAAGATGCCCCTATTGTCAGACATACAAATTCCTTTCTCTTTAATAGCTGAAGAGAGGATACATTAGTCTTCAAGCACAACTAACCACACCGTGGCTTGTTACACCTGGTTTTAGGCTCAATGTGAGACCTTCACTATTTTAGTCGCTGATGATGTTATCTTTTAATATAAATTGATTTTTGAGCCATTGCAGTATGTTAGATGTGATTTAACCACACTCTCCTCTCATCACTGACCTTCCACAAATACTAATATCTGTGGTCATGACTACAATTCTAGTTCCAAGTAATCACAGTTGTCTTAACCCTGTAATTTCCACATCACAGTGGCTGCAATCTCTTACCTTATTACCAAATCTGGTGAATTTTATTGTTACTGTATTTCCAAAATTAGCTGGAGATTGTTGCAATCTGTAAAGAAATATTTCATCATCAGTAAAGAACTAAACTGAACCAATTCTAAATCAATGTCAGAATTACTATTTTTTTTAGTTCTTTCATGGGATGTGGATGTCGCTGGCTAGGTGTTGGCTTCAGCAGAGATGGCATAAGAGTTGATGATAATCTAAGGGAAAATTGAACTTCCTGATCATGCCATTGCTATGCTGTCCCCTACTCTCAGAAATAACAGCTTCCAATACCACAAGGCATCCCACCTGATCTCCTTCCCTCAATCTTTATAAGTTCATCACATGTGGGACTGACAAGTTTTAGCATCTTTAACGTTCTTTCACCCAGAATCAAACTTAATGAGACATGGAAATGTAAAATTTGAATTTGGTCTGAATCCTGATGCCCTGCGTGATTTGCACATGTATATAAACAAAGGGTTTTCAGCTCCAGAGATTGACTTCATGTTACCATAAGAAGAACATCAAAAATAACTTTTCACCCACAACTGCTGAGGGTTACAAATTAAATGGGTTGTGATAGAAATAACCCAGTCTCCTGTGAACAGAAATCTATAACATAAAATAGTTCTATTGGTCTTTGACATTCTGCATCTCATAATTCTAAATTAGAAAAACACTTCTCTCCTAGAATAACTTTCACTTCCTGAATCTGTTTGCTATATAGGGCAGCAAATTTTTCAAGTTTACATGGGAGACAAACCAAAAATTGCTGGAAAAGCTCAGCAGGTCTCACAGCATCTGTAGAGAGAAAGACAGAGTTAATGTTTCGAATCCATAAGACTCTTCCCTATAAAATATGAAAATCTTCCTAAGGCACAGAGGTGCCTCAGGGAGATAAGTTTTAAGTTTTGAAAATTTTAATAAAGAAACAAAAAATTAAGACATGTCCCTTCATGTGACAGTGTCACATGAGCTGGGACATGTCAATGAACTTTAAGGAATAAATGCATTTAATTTATAAACCCTTCATGAAATCTCATCCCGCCCGTGGATGAGGTTCCATGAAAAATGCGAAGAGCCTGGGCTCTTCACCTACCCGCCAACGTTAAGGTTGGACGGGCAGCTTTCTCAATAGACTTAACTAGTTAATTAATGGCCTTAACAGGCCTTTGACAGTTCAGCAGGCGTGCAGCTGAGTCGGCTGTGTGCCCACCAAACTGAAAATTTAAATGACGCGCGGTGATGTCGGGACGCACGCCTGACATCACCCCGCGTCATTTTACGCTCAACAAGTGGACCCCACTCGCCAAGCCAAAGATTCAGCCTTGTGGAAACACATTTTTACATGCATGTTGTAGCTTGGAGCTATAGATAGTGATGGTAGAGGCTCCAACTTCCTTTCCATCACATGGCCAGCCAGGAATCTCTCCTGCTTTTACTGCCTGACTTTGGTATATGTTGGAAGGATTTACAAGTTGACACTCAACCTGTTTGGCTGTGTTATGAACGCACCTTCCTTGGCCATTAAATCTTGGAGTGGAACTTGAACCTTGAGCTTCTGGCTCAGAGACAGGGACACTACCCACTGCACCACAAGACCTCCTTTTATATCTTTCTAACGAAATCAATAATTTTAGGACTTCCCACTTATCATCGACAGCTCGTTCCTCGGCACTGCTCTGGTGAATCTGAGATCTGATGATGTTCTTTTTTCAAGGTACATGTAGGACAGAATCTAGTGAAGCTCCCAGGAACAGGAAACAAGGCGGGTGGCTGGGTGGGGGCACTTAATTGTGCGGGAGGTGAAATGTCAACTTCCTGACAGCGGGATGAAAGTTGGGAAGTTTGCATCTGATTAAAGATGGATCATGGTTCCTGATGGCAAAAAACGTTCTAATTACACACATGGTCCCCAGATTAATTTGCACCTTAGCGATTAAGTCGACAGCAAATGAGAAACATGTGCCTTCCGTTTCACAACTGGTTAAAGGTGGTGTGCAGCAGGTGTGGTGGTCTTCCTGGTGAATTTGGAGAAAGTAGGAGCTCTTTTCTTATGCGGAGAGTTTTGTTAGATTGGGGAGAGGAGACTGAGCTGCTGCCTTGAGTTCAGGTGGCTGTGGTCCAGGGAGGTTGGGGCATGGCTGTCTGAGGGAGGGTTAGAGGGTCATGATAGCCCAAAGGAGGGCTGTGGCAGACAGAAAGAGGGAGCTGAATAACATTGGGCAGCTGGATCTCTACCAAAGGCAGCACAAGCATGATAGAAGGGAGATCAAGGGTGATTGAGGGCAGGTCAATGATGAGGCTCGGAGGGCTGAGGTTAACAAAAGGCAGGTAAATGGTGAAGCTGAGAGAGTTGAGGGTAACAGAAGGCAGGTCAGTGGTGAAGCTGAGAGAGTTGAGGGTAACAGAAGGCAGGTCGGTGGTGAAGCTGAGAGAGTTGAGGGTAACAAAAGGTAGGTCAATGGTGGGGCTGGGAGAGTTGAGGGTAACAAAAGGTAGGTCAATGATGAGGCTAGGAGAGTTGAGGGTAACAAAAGGTAGGTCAATGGTGGGGCTGGGAGAGTTGAGGGTAACAAAAGGTAGGTCAATGGTGAGGCTAGGAGAGTTGAGGGTAACAAAAGGTAGGTCAGTGGTGAGGCTGGGAGAGTTGAGGGTAATAAAAGGTAGGTCAGTGGTGAGGCTGGGAGAGTTGCGGGTAACAAAAGGCAGGTCAATGGTGAGGCTGGGAGAGTTGAGGGTAACAAAAGGCAGGTCAATGGTGAGGCTGGGAGAGTTGAGGGTAACAAAAGGCAGGTCAACAGTGATGAAAGGAGGATTGAGGATGATGGATGGGTTGAGGGTGATGGCTTGCAGCTCCAGGGATCCAAGTGTGGCAGGTAGGGAGGGAGTGACAGCAGTTCAAGTTCAAAATTCTCCTCTCAGACAGGCAGAATCTTGCTACTGGCTTGCAGGGAGTGGATGTCTGTCCGTGTGCGGTTTAAATATGGCACCTGAACCTTCAAACACCATATGGTGATGGTGGGGTCAGCAACTTCCCACCCACCCCTGCCACACAATTAGCTGGGCACCTCAGCTCTGCATAGCTATTGTGCGTGTTCCGAGCGGAAGTCCCACTCAATTCTGGTTGCGCCGTGGGACGCTCGCTCCTGCAACAAGATTCCACCCATTATCTTTTATTTTAATAAGATAGGGCAGAATCTTGTGGAGGTAAGGGTGTCTCAGCCATACCTGCTGCAGAGCCAGCGAGATGTTTTTGTCACCTCTTTTCTGGAAGGCCCATCGCATCTTGTGCCAATCAGGCCAGTCTTGGTCCTTCCCCCGGGATCAAGGATGCTGGGGGGCAAATGTCCTGCTTGCCAAGAGCTACCAGCCAATCAGAT
Source organism: Carcharodon carcharias (assembly GCF_017639515.1). Taxonomy (NCBI): domain Eukaryota; kingdom Metazoa; phylum Chordata; class Chondrichthyes; order Lamniformes; family Lamnidae; genus Carcharodon; species Carcharodon carcharias. Next base: position 75,446,108 of record NC_054483.1, on the reverse strand, counting down.
GCCATCAGCTCTTCTGGAGTTGTGTTGAGCAACACCACCAGAAACACAGTGGCTGCTGCCAATCTGACATCTACCTGAGGCCTCAGATCAAGGAGGGGCCCAGGCACAGGTGAGTGGGAGGGAAGGTGGTCACGGGGGAGGGGGAGGTAAGCGGATTGGCATCAAGAGCAGGAGGGTGGGTCTCAGTGTCCCCCCACAAGCCCCTCCCCTGACATGTTCCCTGCACGGCGAGCCGCTTGCCCACTGCTGGATTAATACCAGCGGCAAAGCAATGAGGCCCTAAAAACCATTAATTATCCAGTTAAGGGCTTCAATTGGTGGCAGGGCAGGGCAGGAAGCTATTGACTTAATAAGGATGAAGGCAAGAAGGTCTACACCCGTCACCTTGCTGCCTGATTAAATGACTCCCCCCCACCCTCTTCACCAAATTCATCACGGGAGGGCAAAAAATTCTACCTAATGTCATTGATAACAATGCATTAAAAATCCAAACAGAGTTTGTACCTTTGTTGTAGCAAGACAACAGGAGGAGGTAAAAAATATGCAATTTTTTATTGTATAATACTTACTACCAAATGTGGTTTACTTTAATCTCAACTCTTTCAATCTTTGAATTTGCCCTTTGATTATCAGTACACAGCCCAATTCTCCTGAAGAGACTAACTCAAGCAAGATGTAACTGCGCCAGGACCTGCACACCTCTCATGTTTCCATTAAATGGATCCTTTTCATGTGTGAGTTTAGGAAGTGATGGTTAGTGAGGGTCATCAGATTTAAAACTGCTCTCGTAACATAGCATTTACCTAAAGCAGAGGTCATTGGTTAGCATTTTTCCTTTCTAGTTGTGTAACAATTACAGAACCCACGACTGACTTAGTTGAGATTAGTTAACATGGCAAAGTGACATAGGAACTGAAGTGGGCCGTCTAGTTCATTGAGCTTGTCTTTGCCACTCAATGAGATAAAGGCTTTTCTACAGCCATTTTCTAAATTCGTTCTTGGGATGTGGGAGTCGTTGGCAAGGCCAACATTTATAATTACCCTTGAGAAGGTGGTGGTGAGCCATCTTCTTGAACCACTGCAGTTCCTACACCCACAGTGCTGTTAGAATGGGAATTCCAGGAATTTGACCCAGAGATAGTGCAGGAATGATGATTTTTTTTTCCAACTCAGGATGGTGTGTTACTTGGAGGGGAACTTGCTAGTGATAATGTTCTTATGCATCTGCTGACCTTCAAGGTGATAGAGGTTTTGGGTTTGGAAGGTGCTATTTAAGGAACCTTGGTGAGTTGGTGCAGTGCATCTTGTACATGGTACGCACTGCTGCCACTGTGCGTCGGTGATGGAGAGTGTGAAAGTTTAAGGTGGTGGATGGCGTGCCAATCAAGCAGTAGCTTTGTCCTGGATGGTGTCAAGCTTCTTCCATGTTGTTGGAGCTGCACTCATCCAGGAAAGTAGAGAATATTCCATCACACTCCTGACTTGTGTCTTGTAGATGGTGGACATGCACTGGGAAGTCAGGAGGTGACTTGCTCGCCACAGAATTCCCAACCTCTGACCTGCTGTTGTAGCCACAGTATTTATATGGCTAGTCCAGTTCAGTTTCTGGTCAGTGGTAACCCCCAGGATGTTGATGTTGAGGGTAATTCTGTTGAATGTCAAGAAGAGATACTTAGCTTCTCTCTTAATGCAGGTAGTAATTGCCTGGCACTTGCATGGCACAAATACCACTTATCAGCACAAACCTGAATGCTGTTGGGGTCTTGCCACACATGGACATGGACCGCTTCAGTATCTGACCAGATACTAATTGAACTGAACACTGAGCAATCGTCAATTAATATTTCTATATCTGACCTTACAATGGACGGAAGGTCATTGATGAAGTTGCTAAAGATGGTTGGACCTAGGACAATATCCTGAGGAACTCCTGCAGCGATGTCGCCAACAACCACAACCATCTTCCTTTGTGCTAGGTATGACTCCAACCAGTGGAGAGTTTTTGCCCTAATTTCCATTGACCTCAATTTTTCTAAGGCTCCTGGATGCCACACTCAGTCAAATCCTGTTTTGATGTCAAGGACAGTCACTCTCACCTCACCTCAGGAATTCAGCTCCTTTGTCCATATTTAGACCAAGGCTGTAATGAGATCTAGAGCCAAGTGGTGCTGGCAAAACCCAAACTGAACATCAATGAACAGATTATTGGTGAGCAAGTGCTGCTTAATAGCACTGTCAATGACACCTTCCTTCACCCTGCTGATGATTGAGAGTAGACTGATGGGGCTGTAATCGGCCGGATTGGATTTGTGCTACTTTTTGAGGACAAGGACAAACTTACCATGGCAATTTTTGACATAGTTGGGTAGATGCCGGTGTTGTAGCTGTACCAGAACAACTAGGCTAAGAGTGCAACTAATTCTGGAGAATAGGTCTTCAGCAATACAGACAGGATGTTGTCAGGGGCCATAGCCTTTCCAATATCCAGTGCACTCAACTATTTTTGATATCACATCAAGTGAATTGCAATGGTTGAAGACTAGTTTCTGTGATGCTGGGAATCTCAGGAGGAGGCTGAGATGACTCACCTATTACTATGCATTTCTATAAACTGAGACATCAAAATAAAATTCAGGTTTCTTGTACTCAATCCTTAATCAAAGGTTGTCAATTGAGTGGAGAGGGATGCCTCTTTCATGTAGCTAGATAACTTGAGGTAAATCTTCAATATTGATTAACATTCATACTTGGGCTACCCCTTAAAAATGAAATTGGCAACATATTACAAACAAAGCTGAGAAGGAGAGAATACTAGCTGATTAAAGACCCTTTCCTTCCTATTGCTCGTTGGCGCCTCTTGGAGGATTAACAAGACACTATCTGTATCCTTTGAGGTATCCATGGACTCCATCATCCATGTTTTCTCACTGAAAATGATACCTATAAAGCAGATAGCCACATAATAGAGGGGAAAAAGAGTTGGGACTACATCCTGCGCTGATGGTTGGCAGGCAGCAATTCCCAGGAGAAGACATGATATAGACCAATGTTAATGATATCTTTGTCACAACTTTGACTTTTTAATAAAGGGTGCTTGATTTGCTTAGCCTACATAAATGATTTATGCTGTAAGTAACTTCTGTGGCTATAATTATAATTTCAACATAAAGCACAAAGTCATTGATTATGTTCAGTGAATAACTTCAGAGTTACTCACTGAGTAAATTGAAAATATACATAATAAGTGAACTGTGCATACCAATGCTTTATTTTAATTAATGTTACAGTGTAACACAGGCAAAAGACCTGCCGCTTCTTCAAGTGATTACCAAAATTGGTACCGCAATTCACTAAAATAATAACATAGGGGAAAATAAACCAAATGAATCACACACAGCACTGAAGAAGATATTGATATGATTGAAGAGTTATTACAACACATATTGAAACTTTTAAACATTTATTTCCATTTGCTGCATTTTAGAATTCAAAATTAAAGAAATGTTTTCTGATCAATTTTGCATTGAAAAAGACTTGGATATGCACATGAAGTGCCATTATCTACAGGGCTACAGATCAAGAGCTAGACTGGTGGGATTGGGCTGGATAGCTCTTTTTCAGCCAGCACAGACAGGATGGGCTGAATGGTTTCCTGTGTCATAACTATTCAATGTTTATATTTTAATGCGTAGCATATTACTGAGGTTTCAATGCATTTAAATGCATTTTAGACTTGATTCCCAATATGACTTTTGCAGGATCTTAACTCCGTACTCTAATTCTAGTGCATGGTGTTTTGGTTTTTAGATGAAGTTAAAACAAGGCACAAAAAAAAATCAAAAATCCTGCATCGAACAGAAGCTTCTGTTAAGTTCAAATTTGGGCGGTGGTTTATCAGACAGCTGAATGTAAAGCTTATGTAAACCACAACCTGGGTTATGTTAAAATACACTATAAAAAAAACAAGGTCCAGAATGAATCGCAGATGGAATTGAGGTATCATGTACAAGGTTTCTCATAACATGAAGAAAAATATATGGTAACTTGAATCATGCTTCTCCTGACTTCATGTTAAAACCCTAGGCCTCTGCCGGTCACCCACACCTGATTACCTGTCCGCCCCCGACTTGCCTAAAGATCGCATCCACTATCCCAGAAACCAAATCCACTCCCTGCCCATTACCAGCAAGCTGCCTGTGTGCCGAGACTGGCATCTGTAATTTGGCAGTAATACTCTAATGAAGCCAGTTGGCCAATTTGCCATGGCATGGTCTTATTACATGTCAGCAGTGTATGCTGCCCCAGGATCACAGTTTGGGCAACATTCAATATCCAGTGATTTTAACAAGCGATTGAGTTCAATTGCAATGGCCTTACAAAGCGGAATAGTTACTTTGTTTCGGTCACAACTGTTTTAGGACTTTTCTACAATGCTAGAATGAAATGTGATCTGACACTGATGAACTTTGGTCCAGCACAGGCTCAACTCTACCAAAAAAAACTAATAAGGCACAATCCACTTTATGATTAATTCTCAATTACAACTTTGATCTATTCTTATAAAGTGGCCAATGTATGCAAACCTTTTTTGTGTTTTGTCAATACTAATCTATTTTCTACAACACCATTTACATGGGCCATTTTACTCTAGTATACAGAATTGAAACATTCATCAGACTTTGGCAGGTGTACAAATTCTGATCATGGCTAGAGGCTGGTTAAATGAATTGCATTAATTCTTAATTTATTTCCTCAGGAAGCTGCATGACATTTTTAAAATAACTTTCTTGGTCCAGTGGTTAAAAAAGTCTCTCATTTTCACTATATTCCAATGCAGCTCTCGATAAGGAACACCAAACAAATCTGCAGCCTATTTTTATTAATGTGTAATTGTTAAATGTTGAATTTATTCCTGTCTGCCCTTTTGTCAAATAATTAGGCCAGTTCACCAAATGAGCAGCATTGTTTTTAAATCTTAGGGGAGGAAGTGAACAAAGCAACACAGATTGCAAACCTAATTAAACAGATGGAACTGTTTTTATTTTTCAGAATGAGGTCAATCAAAATGCCAAATTTTTAAAGCAAGAACAATGACTGTCACTCCAAGTGAGTGACACCTGGTTCAACTGGGTGAATTATTTAATGGAAATTTCAGCAGCCACCACTGACATATCAATATGTAGTACATTAATGATGAGAAATGATGTTCTTGGACACAACAGATGATATTTTCCTCTTTCTCAAAAAAAGGAATTAAATGGTCTTTTCTCACAATTGTTACAACTCACAATCAAAATGATGAATGTGTGTCGTTTTGTTACTGTTAATGTTGTGTGATTATATAATTGTTAGTAGGAATAAGTGAAAACTAGTCAGTCACAGCACACTTGCAATTCTTTTCACACTTTTCAAGCAATCAAATGATGAAATGTTGAGTGGTCCTATGGTGCAGTGTGCAACTATTTTGTGTAATGGCTCAGTGAACAGTGTCATGAATGTAGACAAAATACCCACTGAAATGTGTAAGTGTTGACGATAAACAACTTAGGGATAGATAAATTCAATCTGGAATTAAGTAAATGACTGTTGTTGTGACCTTGGTACTAGAGGCCAGTAACGTGTTTATTTTTTTTTAAATTCGAGGTATTTACTAAAAGAATGAAGCCACAAGGTTCACTGTTTAAAACAATAGAATTTTACTACAACCAAAAATCAAAGAACATGAATATTAATAACCATATCTTAAATAGTCAGTACGTTAAACATATGAGTACAATGAACACGGTTACTAATACTCCAACCAAACTTCTTAACTCAACTTTCTTTTACACCCGTTTCACCTCCGCCCCCAATAACTCAAGTCAGATGCTTAACAGTAATTGAGAGATTAATCACTTTGCCTGAGTACATACTGTTTCAAGGATTTGTATAGGGCTGAGATTTCTTGGGCCTTTTGCTTACTTTCGGCAAGGCTGTCCCTTCAAATCTCCTCCAACCATCCCACTGTTGTAGACTCCCCATTCAACACAGGTGTCACTAGCGTGTTAAGCGTAGCCACCGCGGGTCGGAACTGTCCCGGCTCTAATGGCTCAGATCTTCTAGTCGCCGGATTTTTCGAGACCAGACATGCACCCCAAGATGTGTTGCGGGACCCCTCGGAAATCCTAATGCAAGGACTCCGCGGGAATTGCCCAGGAAGTGTGTACTTCCGAAGGGCAATTCCCCTGCTTCCCTGGACCCTCCAAGAAAGCCTCCGCCTCTGAGTTAGAGTCGGAGACATCAGGCAGTTCTGACCCACTTAACCTGAATAGTTACCCAGGAAAAGTTAGAAAGAAAAGTACTAGTCCAACTCATGGATAACAACACAAGTGACACCCTCCTTGAACTCCCAACTACCTCCTCTGACCCCCCCAACTCCTCCCCCACCCAACACCCTAACTCGACCAGACCTGACTAGCCCCCAGCCTGAAAACCCCTACCAAGCAACTAACCCCTGACCTACCTACCCACACATCCACCTTATCCACCTCACCCACCTTCCATCCTCCCAGCTGCCACTATAATGGCTGGCACCCTACCCAGTGCTCACTTACCTCATCTCCTAGAGAAACCTATTTCTCAAAGGGACCATCACCCCAATATAAAATATAGGTTTTTCCCCTTAAAGCACACGGGCCATCACACTTTGAAAGGCAATAGGTACCTTTGGACATAATAGGAGTCTTTTGTTTTTCACAGATAATGCTATGGTGAATATACCAGCACTATGTATCCTGGTATGTACAATTTTCAGAGAATGGAACCAGAAATTTTAAGTTAACCAGAGGTGCAGCAAAAGAGTTTTAAAATATTCACACTTATGAAAGCACAAATATTTAAATTTGCATAGTTGCTCTAGGATATTTAGTTACCCTGGCCACACACATTACATTCTGTAGGCAGGTTGCAAAGCATGTAGGCAAAAGCAGAGCTGACACTCCTATCCTGTTGGGTTATATCGCTTACCTGCAGAGTGTATTTGTGCAATCAATCTATTACAAAGAGAAACACTACAGTTTATATATCGTACAAAATTCTGGCTCTGTAAATACAGTTCCTGTGCCAAGTATTCAGAATGGCAAGTAATGTTTAAACTTTGAATTGGATTTCATTACCAATGTCTCGTATGCTTTAAACTCCATAGGCTGAATTTTATGTTCCCCACAATGGTTTTGAAGGCTCATAAAATGTGGCACGTGGCCTTTCTGTCACCTACCCGCCTGCCCCTGACCTGTCTCCCTTTTTAATAGAGGGGCGGTGGAGGTGTCAGGTAGCCCACCCATCCTTGGGCCTATTGAGACCCTTAATAACCAATCAATAGCCACCTATGTAACTCATCCCACCCCTGCAGCTATTTTACTGGGACAGGAAGGCCCATGCCCAGCAGGTAGCCTGGAAGCTTTTAGCTGCATGGGCTGGTGTCAGGCAAGAGGGAGTACCCCCTTTTGGGGGTGTCCAGTGCCCATTGGAGGCACCATCACCCCCTTTAACTCTCCCCCTCTCTTGCTTCTCAAACCTGGTACCCCCAACCACCTCACTCCCCTTGCTAGGACCGTCCAGACTTACCTTCAGTCCTCCATTAGTTGGTTTTCTTTGGGGACTGGCTATAGTCCCAGCAGTGGCCACCACTTGAACCTAGAGCTGCTGGGCCTACGGAGTTGCCAACCAGTTGACCGGTCAGCACCTCTAAAGGTGGGACCGCCTGACTTTTTGCAAGGCCTCAGTTACAGATGGTATGTGAAACACACCCAGTTGAAGAAGAAATTAAACTCATGGATAATTTAATTTCCTTTTACTTTCAATAAGCAAAATTCAGTCAACAATTTTTGCATCTCCTAGCAGAGGGTGTGAGGAGTGGGGCTTGTAATCCCTCTCTCCTTAGTGAATGGTCAATCTTGTAATGTACCATAAACATTTCAAGAATTAATTCACAAGGGTTATTTACCTGTGGTAAGAGTCCTGAAGCACTATCGGATAAAAAGCCTGCTCAGAACAAAACAAACTATATTCTTTTGTAAATATATTGCCATCTATTTGGGGGAATAGCCAATTATTCTCTCTAGTCTCCTTGACACTGATGGAGTGGAAGTCTCACCCTTAACCAGTTAACACCCACCAACTCTTCACATGGCTGGGTAGGATCGAGGAACAAGGATTGGTGGGATCTTGTTATACCCAGACAAAAGCAGGACAAGTCATTTTTTATCATCATCAATATCTTTTCCTTTATGTATGTTTTGTTACTCTTAACCAAAAGATAAATTTATAGAATGATAGAACAGTACAGCACAGAAGGAGGTCATTCGGCCTATGAAGTCTGCACCGGCTCTTTCAAAGAGCAACCAGTTAGTTCCACTTCTTGGTTCTTTCCCCCATCCCTGCAATTTTTTTGTCTTTCAAGAACTTATCCAATTCCATTTTGAAAGCTCCTATTAAACCTATTTCCACCACCCTATCAGGAGAGATTATAGTGCAAAGTTCACAGCAGACAGCCAATCTAGTACTTTAAATTTACGGGACAAAATCAGACACACCATCATTATCAGTACTCTTAGGCCTTCCATCGACAATACTCAGTGCCAGCAGCCCTTCTTCTGTACTGTAACCATTCTATGAGCCTGTGATTCTATGAGCAGTGCATTGGAAAAATCTGCCCGTACCCCAATTTCCTGCTTGTGACCTATCCACCATTACACATTCACCAACAAAAACACAATCTTCCACACAGTACTCTAAACATAAATATAGGCGACAATTTACACTGATAAATACCTAGACATTTAATATACACACTATGTACATACATCTACAAATGAGTATAGTTTGTTTTGTTCTGAGCAGGCTTTTTATCCGATAGGTGCTTCAGGGCTCTTACCACAGGTAAATAACCCCTGTGAATTAATTCTTGAAATGTTTATGATACATTACAAGATTGACCACTCACTAAGGAGAGAGGGTTTACAAGCCCCACTCCTCACGCCATCTGCAAGGAGATGCAAAAATTGCTGACTGAATTTTGCTTATTGAAAGTAAAAGGAAATTAAATTATCCATGCGTTTAATTTCTGCTTCAACTGGGTGTGTTTCACATACCATCTGTAACCGAGGCCTTGCAAAAAGTAAAAAAAAATAATAAATACAAAGGTGCAGGACAATATAACAATAATAATCAAGGCCTCTCATTTATGATTTTCACAGGATAATGGACAATATTGTCCATTCCCAAAACACTGCCAAACTCACAAAGTGGATTGGGAGGAATATCTTAACTGACATTCTGGGATTCGCCTGGGATTGTGGTTTGAATTGCCATCTGTTTGGGGGAATAGCCAATTATTCTCTCTAGCCTCCTTGACAGGAATTTCCCATTCCAAACTTATCTGTGACTTCATGGGCTCAGTCAGCCGGTCTGAGGCCACAAGGGAGATGCAGCTAAACCAGTGGTTCTGCAATAGCATTTCACCAGCTACAAAATGATCAATTATATTTCTAGGATTTATTTTATGGGAAGTTAGCATATTTATTGATTTGACATGTCAAAGAGGATAGTATAGTTACAATTATATACTAAATGCTACCCATTTACCTGTTTAAAGTTAAATAAATCCATCCCTCCCTCCCAAATGCTCCCAGTTGCATCCCCCTCCTGTCCATACTCTGATCTGTTCTGATTAACGTGAACCGTTCCCAATTCATTTCAATGTACAAACATATGAATATGTAGCATTTGTGCCCAGTATCCATTATGACCACACCTGATGATATTATGCACAACCTTGGGAGTCACATTTCTTGTCATGGCGCAATGTGTTGACGACTGTTCGCCTTTGACCTCTGGATAAAAGTACTACACAGTGTTGCCTGTTGTGCAGGGTGCATCAGGAAGCAAAGGTATTTACAGTCTTCTGTAATCCTTGCAATTAATTGATAACCATAACCTTTGTCCTCCCTCCCTCTGTAACCTCCAGACCTACTGCACTCTTAAGGACTCTGCATCCCTCCAACTCTGGCTTCTTGTGAATTCACCACTTCCTTAGCCTCACCATTAGCAGCCATTCCTTCAGGTGTTAAGTGGCTAAGTCCTAGGTGCTAAGCTCTTCAATTCCCTCCCTAAACCTCTCAGCCTCTCCACCTCTTTTCTCCTTTAACATATTCCTAAAAAGCTTTGTTTTGAACAAGCTTTTATTCACTTGACCTAATACCTCCTCCTATGGCTCAATGTCGATTATTTTTCATTGCGCTCCTGTGTAATACCTTGGGAAACTTTGCCATGTTAAAGACGCTATATAAATGCAAGTTGTTGTTGTTGTTGTTGATACAAACCTTGGGCAGAATTTTCTGCCTGTCGGGCGGGCGGGCCTGACCCAATCTCCAGTGGGCGGGGAGCCGATCCACGCCGGAGAAGCGGGCCCTGCCGCCATTTTATGTGGGTGGGCCAATTAAGGCGTGACGTCCGGCAGGAAGCGGTATGCGCTTCCCAGGTTGGGGGGGTGGGGCGGGATTCCACAAAAGCAAGAGTGCGCTCTGTCGCACATGCGCACGAAAGAGCGCACATCTCCCAGAGGCTAAGTGCTGCCTCAGGGAGATTGCTGACACATTTAAAAAGATTAAAAATAGAAAAAACAAAATTCACTAACATGTCCCCTTCATGTGACAATACCACATGAGATGGGATATGTTCATAAAGTACAGTAAAACTTAATTAAACTTTTTAGAACCCTGCATGAAACCTCATCCCGCCACTGGATGAGGTTTCATGTTTTTTGCTATTGCCTGCCGGGGCTCCTGGCCTGCTCGCCAACCTTAAGGTTGGACGAGCAGATCCTTTAATTGTATAAACGATCCTGTCAGTGGCCTCAATTGGCCATTGACAGGTCAGCGAGCCCGCAGCTGGTTTTGCTGTGCCCCCGCCTTCCTGAAAATTTAAATGGGGTGGGATGATGTCGGGGGTTCCGCCCAACGTCATCCCGCATCATTTTACACATCGGCGAGCAGGCCCCGCCTCCTGCTCACTGACGGTAAAATTCTGCCCCTTATTATTAATGCATGAAATATGTGCTTTTTAATTATCCTTTAGAATACTCCCCTTTACATTTCCCTTTCACTTGGGTTTTACATTTAACACTGGAATTATGAGCACATAAAATCATGTCACATATAAAACATTGGGTCAATCAACATTAGCTAAAAAATAGGTAGATATATTGATACTATATCCTGTAAGTTAAGCTATAAAGTTGTGCAACAATCATTTCTCCCTTCATTAATAAACTTTGTTAATAAAGTGGTGGTCTGTACGCAATTGATGAAATTGAAGCAGATAAATTGTTCGCACCAATAATAGATTCTGGAACTAGGAGTCAGGTTTGAAAATTAGGAATGTATGAGTTCATAGTGCATTCAGGCAGAACTACTTCAGAAAAAGGAAATAGGTACATGGAAAAAATGCTGTGGAGTGGCATTGCAGAAAATGACATGAAGTGGTTCAAGTAACAACTGGACATGGTTGTAGAGAAATAGAGATTGAGGGGTATGATCAGAGGGCAAGAATGACCAACCAAAACAGAAAAATTTGTTGATTCTTTCTTGTTCTGAAATCGCATATACTCACAAGGTAGACATGACCAATCTTCATCTGTACAGAAAACAATATGTGGGTAAAGCTGATATCATCCAGCATAACCTCTTGTCAAAATGAACACTGGCAAGATATTAGAGAAGGGGAACATGTTTCAAAGTGCTTTTCAAGCTTTTTGAAAAATTGCCAAACTAGACCTACTTAAAAATGAACTGGGCCTTACAACCAGCGATTCCCGCTTACCCAGTACGGTTGGTTTAAGAGGGTCAGAGATAGGTAACAGCTCTAGCAAAGCAACACAACTAAGTGATCATTGTATCTTATTGTAAGGTATTCCAAAGGTTTTTCCAGCACCAGGCACTCAGTGATAGGTCTTCACTAGCCATCTTTTTCCTTCCTACAGTTTTAAGATCACACTGTCCATAGTGACACAGCAAGTTGTTGTAAAACCAGACAAAAAACCAGGCCAACTTTCCAGTCTTTTTTTCACAAAGAGATGTTCAGTGCATGAATAAATGGAGATCAGTTCTAACAACAAGTGAGTTGCAATCCAGGGCAGATTAATATGCGGGTCCATGGGGCCTGTGCCCAGGGCCTGTTATGAAATTCATTTTTTTTTCTGTGTCCCTCTGTGCTAAGTTAGCAGTCAATGGAGATTGTAGCATTTAAGGTACTTTGTTCTTGCCTGGTAACAAGGGCAGGACCCTCTTGGAGTGTTTTGATAGGTCACCAGATCAAGGGTCAGTGAACATTCAGTTTGAGTCAGTCAACTAGCAAGTGTCCCAGGTGAGGAACAAAGATAGGGACAGCAACAAGTCCCAGATAAGATATAAGAGTGAAACAGAGAAACAGTCTCCAAATTAGAAAAAGAGCTGCGGGGAGCAGGCTTTAAGTAAAGAGTACCGCTTTGGAGCAGTGGTGGTTTGCTTGGCGCAGCTAAAGAGCTGAAATTGTGCTTGTGAGCTAGTGTTTGAGTGTATTTGGGAATCCAAGGGAATGAAATCTTGGAAGGCAAGATTGAAATCCTGCAAGGAAGGCTGCCATTAAAGCCGTCCAAGTTGGAGCAACTGGAGGAGAGTATCTCAAGGCGAGATCTTTAAATGTGAAATTGGAAAACCTTGCGAGAGAGACAGAGTTTCAGTGAGATTGGTTGATACAGTATGACTAATATGTGGAGGGGGTCGTTGAGAAATCCATGAGGTATATTTTGGTCACATTTGTCATTTATTGTATAGTGTGGTGTTCCTGACCACAGGTTGACTATTAATTCACAAGCACCTCATACTTACCCTGAATGTTAGAATATAAGAGAGAAATTGTAAATTGTTTTACCTTTCTGATCTTGTATCATCAAGTTTATTTTTGTTTGTTCAAAGCCCATGGAATCTTGTGGTTTTCTTCATTTAGTAAATGACTTGAATCTCAAACTTTTTCTACTTCAAACAAAATGCTATTGGTCCCTAAGTGATCTCCCCACAACCCTGTGTCTGGCCAAGGACCATAGCAGGCCCCAGCCAGATATGCCCCCCACCCCCGGCCCCCTGTGCACTGCAGCCAGCTGTGCATCAATCTTGGGAGTAAACGTTTAAGGTGGGGTGTTGATCAAGTGAATTGCTTTGTCCTAGATAGTGTCGAGCTTCATAATGTTTGAGCTGCACTCATCCAGGCAAATTGAGACTATTCCATCACACCCCTGACTTATGCCTTGTAGATGGTTGACTCCTTGTAGGCTTTCTGGAGTCGGAGGCGAGTTACTCGTTGCAGAATTCCGAACCTCTGACCTGCTGTGATTCATCAATGGTGATCTCCAGGATGTTAATGGTGATGAGATGATGGTAATGCCTTTGAAAATATCAAGGATGGTTGGTTAGATTCTCTCTTGTTGGAAATGGCCATTACCTGGCACTTAGGTGGTGCACATGTTACTTGTCACTTACCAGCCCAAGCCTGAATGTTATCCAGTTCATGCTGCAGTTGGGCAATGACTGCTTCATTATTTGAGGAATCACGGATAATACGCTACACGGTGCAATCATAAGTGAACATTCCAACTTCTGAATTATGATGGATGGAAATAACTGAAGATGGTTGGGCCTAAGACACTAGCCTGAGGAACTCTTGCAATAATGTCCTGGGACTGAGATGATTGACCACCAACAACCACAACCATCTTCCTTTGTGCTAGGAATGACTCCAACCAGCTGAGAATTTTCCCAACTCCAATGACATCAATTTTAGTAAGGCTTTTTGAGGCCACATTAAGTCAAATACTGTCCTGCTGTCTGAGGGTAGTCGCTCTCACCTTACGTGTGGAATTTAGCTCTTTTTCCATGTTTGGGCCAAGGTTGTAATGCAATCTGGAGCTGAGCAGTCCTAGCAGATAACCAGGTTATTGCTGAGTAAGTGCTGCTTGACAGCACTGTCAACGACACCTTCCATCACTTTGCTGATGATTGAGAGTAGAGTGACATAGTTGTAATTGGCTGGATTGGATTTGTCCTGCTTTTTGTGGACAGGACATACCTGGGCAATTTTCCACTTTGTCAGGTAGATACCAGTGTTGTCATTGTACTGGACCAGCTTGGCCAGGGGTATGGCTGGTTCTAGAGCACAAGTTTTCAGTACTACAGTCAGGATGTTTTTGGAGCCTCTTTACCTTTGTTGCATCCAATGTGATCAGCTGTTTCCTGATATAATGTGGAATGAATCAAATTGGCTGAAGACTGGTTTCTAGGATGCTGTGGACCTTATAAGGAAGTCCAGATAAAACATTCACTCAAGACCTTTGATTGAAGATGGTTACAAACATGCCAGCTTGTCTTTTGTAGTCATTTGCTTGGCTCTACCACCAATGAGGATGGGGTGTTCATGGAGCCTCCTCATCCTAGTGATTATTTAATCGTCCACCAACATGTGGCAGGACTACAGATCTTTGATCTGATCTGTTGGTTGTGGGACTGCTTAACACTGACTATAATATGCTGCTTCTGCTGTTTAGCATGAATATAGTGCAGACTTCACTAGTTGGCACCTCATTTTAGGGTATGCCTGGTGCTGCTTCTGGCATGTCTTCTTACGCTCCTCATTGAACCAAGGTTGGTCCCGTGGCTTGACAGTAGTGGCAGAGTGAGGGATATGCTGGGCTAGATGAGGTTAGTATAGGATTTGTTGGAATGCAGTTTTGCTGCTGCTGGTGGCCCACAATGCCTACTGGATGCTCAATTTGGAGCTGCCAGATATGTTCTGAATCTATTCCAGTTAATATGATGGCAGCACCATAATTGAGGCTGTCCTTAATGTGACAACAGGACTTTATCTTCACAAGAACTGTGCAGTGGTCACTTCTACCAATATTGTAATGGATACATGTATCTGCACCATGTAGGTTTTTCCCTTGTGTTGGTTTCTCACCAACTAAGGCAGACCCAGTCTTACAGACATGTCCTTCAGCACTTGGCCATCCTGGTCAGTAAAGATGCTACCAAGCCACTCTTGGTGATGGATATTGAATCCCCCACACTGAGTACATTTTCTGTCATTTCCTCTTCAATGGTGCTCAGTATGATGTGTCAGCTGAGGGAGGGCAGTCGCTGATAATCAGTAGGAGGCTTTCTTGCCCATGTTTGATCTAATGCCATGAGGCTTCATTGGGTCTGGAGTCAGTAATGAGGAATCCCTGAGCCACTCCCTCCTGACTGTATACCACTGTGCCGCCACTTCTGGTGGGACAGGACATATCCAGGGATGGTGATGGAGAAGTCTGAGACATTGGCTGAAAGATAGTCACACTCACAGATTCGTATGTCAGGTTGTTGTTTGTCTAATCAATGATGCAGTTTTTGGCTCAAGTCCTCAGATGTTAGTGAGGCAGTCTTTGTTGAAGCAACTGGGCTGAGTCTGTCCAGAATTTTGACCACAATGAGCCTAAATAAGGACCAGCCTAAAAGTGGCTTTAGTTAGCAATGTACCAATTAACTTCAGTAACACTTCTTCAATCCATCCCAGTGACAGAAGCCACTAAGACTGTTTCAAACATACCAGCATCCATTTTTAATCTGCTTTTTAAAAAAACATAAGGTGAAGCAAAAATTCCTTTTCTTTGCTCACAGGCAGACCAGCAGTTGTTTATAAAACAAAGTCTGGATGAGCAGGCAATCATTTATTATTAATGATGCTGGAAACCTAGTCAATCCGTTAATTTCATTTTAAGGAAGGATTATTGAGGCTGTTAAGGAAAAGAATCAATTGCCAGAATCTCCAATGTTTGCGACTAGCATCATAAAAAGAGCCTAAACCAGCAGCAGTACCTCAGGGGAAGCTTACAGAATCCTGAGGTTCTTGGAGAACAAAGAGAAGAGAGGCCAACCTGTACAGGAGCCTCAGGGCTTCAAGCAGCAGGGTGTGAGATCAGGTCAGCTTCTACTTCATGTGAAATTACTGCAGTGGCTTATTCCATTTAATATTTTTATTTGTTGCCTGTGAAAGTGTAACTGCAATTTTATTCAGTTGGTCCTGCATGGGTTCAGATGCGGGGAGCCCAAAACTCTTTCCTGTTTTGCACATCTGCCACTCTTTTCAAATGCAGCAATTTAATTAAAAGTGAAACTTTTGAATAAATCAGTGTGGTAACTTGGGAGGGGAGGCTGGAATGTGCCAATGTATGGATGCCAGTGTTGCACAGTATCTGTGTGAAACACAACTGGGAGTGAAATAGCTGTAGGTGAAGTACAGTTTGTATCTTCCAATATGTATTTTTTTATACAATTCTATATATGTTGCATATAAGCTCCATATGCTTGTCTTCCAATCTTATGTACACACTTCCAATGATTAAATGCAACAGAAGAAGCCGAGATGACTCCAGCTGAGATAAACAGTTGTTTATTCATAGATTTAGGTTGAGTGAGCTACATAACTTTAATTACAAATGGAACTGCATGTATTTCTATCACGTATATTTTTATTTATGTAACTAGGGTCTAATGGACATAAGTGGATTTATTTGTCCACCTGCAGTCAGTGAGGAACTGCATTTATTTATTTATCTACTTATATTTTCTTTAAAAAAATTGCTGTGAGCAACACCACTGGAGATTCACTATTGAGTTCCATTTCATTGAAAATAAAACTGACCTCTTGCCAAACTAAAGTTAATGGGGGTCAGAGGGCTGCACTCATATCTGATGCAAAGCAGGATGGTTTTGTTTGTCAGAGGCCAATCATTACAGCTAGTGCCAGGATATCACAGAAGGAGTTCCTCAGTGAAACATCCTTGGCCCAATTAATCTCCACATGTGTCATCAATAACCTTCTCTCTATGATAAGATCTGGTATACGGCTGATCGCTGACAATCCACAGTGTTCAGGCCCATTCACCAATCCTTTGATAATGAGGTTGTCACGGCTGTTAATAGTTAACCTATATGCTTTGGACTAGCAACCAGTAGGTTGCAATGCATACCACATAGTGACCATCTCAAGCAAGAGGAAGTCCAGCCATATCCCCTTGACCTTCATTGGCATCACCATTGCTGAGTCCTCTACCATCAACTTTCTAGGGGCTGCTGAAGATCAGAAGCAGAAGGCATATAAACCCCTGGTTACAACGGCCGGCCCAGGCTTACTTACTTGCCTACCTATCTTTGTGTCCTCAGAAAATTTAACTATCATACACTAAGTCTCTTCATCCAAGTCATTGATATAGATTGTAAATAGCTGAGATCCCAATACTGATCCCTGTGGCAGTCTACAAGTTACCACTTGCCAATCCAAGAAGGACCCATTTATCCTCACTCACTGCTTCCCGTTAGCTAACCAATCCTCTATCCATGCTAGTATGTAACTCGCTGCACCATGACCTCTTATTTTGTAAAGTAACCTTTGATATGGCGTTTTATCAAATGCCTTTTGGAAATCCAAGTACACCACATCTACAGGTTCCCCTTAATCATAATCTTTTCCCTAGTCATATTGCTCATTGTTCATTGAAGTTAAAAATGGGAGTGTCTTACAAGCAATTGAAAAGGAAAGCACAAGATCACCACACATGGAGAAATGAACAGAGGACTTGCCCTCGGGTAGATCACTACTACATGTAAAGCTCTACAGTGAGGCTGCAAAATAATTTTCATGACAATATTTTTGGAATACTGGCCAAAACTCTGCAGATATTAGGACAAATAAAATTTAGAAATATAAGCATTCAGTATATTGTTTCTAGTGACTTGAGAATAAGCACAAATTTTCCAGTCCAGCCTTTCCAGTAAGGTAATACCCCAGATACACAATTTATCCTGACTATTTAAACAGTAATGTAGAGCACAGCAAAGCCCTCCAACATGGTGGTAAAAGCAAAAAAGTGTGGATGCTGGAAATCCAAAACAAAAATAAAAATAAAAATATCTGGAAAAACTCAGTTGGTCTGACAGTATCTGCGGAGAGGAACACAGTTAACGTTTCGAGTCTGTATGACTCTTTAACAGAACTAAGGAAAAATAGAAAACAGGTGAAATATAAGCCAGTTTAAGGGGGGACAGGTAGAGCTGGACAGAGGGCCATTGATAGATGGAGATAACCAAAAGATGTCATAGACAAAAGGACAAAGAGGTGTTGAAGATGGTGATATTATCTAAGGAATGTGCTAATAGGTGACATTAAGGGTAGGAAGCAGGACGAGCAAGATACAGATAGCCCTAGTGGGGTTGGAGTGGGGGGAAGGGATCGAAATAGGCTAAAAGGTAGAGATAAAACAATGGATGGAAATACATTTAAAAATAATGGAAATAGGTGGGAAAAGAAAAATCTATTTAAATTATTGGAAAAAAGGGGGTATCAGAAAGGGGGTGGGGATGGAGGACAGAGTTCATGATCTAAAATTGTTGAATTCAATATTCAGTCCGGAAGGCTGTAAAGTGCCTAGTTGGAAGATGAGGTGCTGTTCCTCCAGTTTGCGTTGCTTCACTGGAACAATGCAGCAGGCCATGGACAGATATGTGTGCATAAGAGCAGGGTGGTGTGTTGAAATGGCAAGCGACAGGGAGGTCTGGGTCATGCTTGCGGACAGACTGAAGGTGTTCCGCAAAGCGGTCACCCAGCCTGCGTTTGGTCTCTCCAATGTAGAGAAAACCGCATCAGGAGCAGCAAATGCAGTAGACTAAATTGAGGGAAGTGCAAGTGAAATGCTGCTTCACTTGAAAGGAGTGTTTGGGCCCTTGGACGGTGAGAAGAGGGGAAGTAAAGGGGCAGGTGTTGCACCTTCTGCGGTTACATGGGAAGGTGCCATGGGAGGGGATTGAGGTGTAGGGGGTGATGGAGGAGTGGACCAGGGTGTCCCAGAGGGAACGATCCCTGTGGAATGCTGCCGTTGGGGGCGGGAGTGGGGGGGGAGAGGCGGGTGGTGGAGGTGAAGGGAAGATGTGTTTGGTGGTGGCATCATGCTGGAGTTGGCGGAAATAGCGGAGGATGATCCTTTGAATGCAGAGGCTGGTGGGGTGATAAGTGACGACAAGGGGGACCCTATCATGGTTCTGGGATGGAGAGGAAAGTGTGAGGACTCCAACATGTTGTTTGAAGGTTAGGATAATTTGGTCAGTTCCTAGGAGTCAGGAGTTATTGATGTTCTTCCTTACCTGGAGAGTAAGGACACTGCAGAATCCTACTTTAACATATTATGGTATAGTAACCTTGAAGTGCTATTTACTTCACTTACGAATTATGAATATGGAGTGGTGCTGGAGATCAATATTTTGTATTGGCAAATACTCTGTGAGTCTGTAAGCCACATTCCAACAACACTTTTCTATATTCTTGGAGAGAAAATAAGAACAAGCCAATCATCTGAGAGGTGATGCTTACCTCATCGCTAGCTTACAAACTAATTGTCTTTATCACTTCCTCCTTGTTTGTCCTTAGGTATAACTGTACTAACCTACATACCCTTCCTCCTCACTGTGTTCAATTCTTTTTCAGAACTTCAGCTTTGGAGTTCGCTCTTCACATAGGTTTCTTACAACAAAAATGTTTGTCACACAATGTATTGTTACGACCCCCAGCTGAGGTTACGCCTGGACAAGCCTGATCTCAGGGTGGAACCCAGCTTGATAGCTCCTAACTTTTAAAATAAACTGTTTTACTCAACAAGATAAAATTAACTATATTAGTTCCTTCACCCACAACTATATCTTTACAGTTATATACAGATTTGTAAGGATAATACAAATTACAAAAGCTATCTTATACTTTAATGTTCACAGTAAGTACACAGTTCATGTAAACCTATAGCAACTGTGATCAGGCACACCATACTCTGAAACCAAGTGACAGATGCCACCTCAGCCAGACGCTGTTGCACTGTGAGCCAACCAGCCTCACTGAACTCCGTCTTTCACATGAGGGTTTCCAATCTCCACTCTCCAAGAACTCGTTTTAGAATCCTGCCCCAAACCAGTGCTTTCTCTCAGATGCTTTCCGCAATTGTTCACCTCCAGCGTTTCAAACTCTCCTTCCAATGTTCCTCTTCCCTGGGTCACCACATGCCTCCAAGCTGTCTTCCACACACACTCTCTCACTGACTCAGCCGTCAACAGTACATTACTGTTTCATATGCCATAGCAAAGAGTTACAGACCTTCAGCCATTTCTTTGGACTTTCTTGACTCTTGCAAACTGTTCTCGCTTTAAATTTGCTTTCAGTAGCTTTTATCTCTTTAAATTTGAAGCTTGGAGCCTTTCTCTCTGCCCCTCACTCTTAACTTCATTTAACAGGACCTTTCCCAGGTTCCTGTCCTTCCTTTGACTAAAAGGTCTTTTTTGGACTTTCCCTTCTTCCACTCCCCTGAACTTTTGGGATTTTCCTTAGCTTGGGGCTGGTTATCTGTCCCATTTACTCTAGTCTCTCCTGGCAGCAACTTTAAAAACAAAACAGCTGAACTCCACAACTTCCAAATCAAAATTGTTGTTTCTCTTCTGTGTGTGTCTATGGAGGGATCTGCCTCTCTAGACCCCTGTTGCTAGGTGACAATTCAATTCTTCTACCCTTGTTTGTTTAACTTAGCTGCAACAGTCATTAAAAAAACCCCATTAGAAATGCAAGCGCCTTTTTAAAGTGAAACTAAAACTCAATTTGACCTTTCTTAACAAAGACACAGAAATACAAATCAAACTTAAACTTTAAATGTAAAACTCATTCCTAAAACCTACAAATACCAATATAACTTACTTAAAGTATCTTTATTTCCTAACAGTATGTAGGGTATCTACCATCGATACCAGATTATTTCCTTTACATATGCAAATGAGGGGCCTATAACGCCTATTTACTGGCCACAAAGGATGCCTGCAAAATCATGCAACTTAATTTTGGGCATCCTTGGGGTCAAGGTTAAAGTTTCCCCAAATTGGACCTCATTACACCAGTTTTATATGCATAAAGGAGGTGAACGGGTCCAATTTTTATCATATTAAATTTATCTCCTATGTTTAAACATGCATACAAACACACTGATAATCTGGCATCTAACCAGGAGCATAAAAGGCATTGAGACTCAAGTAATATTCCCAGTCTGACAGTCAGGACTGACCTCTCAACTGATCAAAGTCAAATCACTTTGCTGTGACAACTAACTCCATGGCCTCCTAATTCCCAAATATTTCTCTTTCCTAACAACTTTTTCTCCTTGAGGATTCCTGCAACTAAGGCAGAGTTCTGCAAAGCAGCACACAAGAACTCCCTTGCAGTTTTGAAGTGTGTGTTAGATTAAGTTGTTTTGAAGGTTCATGCACTTTTCAATAAACATTCACAATTTTGCGTATACTGTGAAGTCCAAATTACCAAATTCGAATAAATCTGAGGACCATTTAACAAATGAAAGTCAATTCTTTAGGCTTTAAGTTTTATTATTTGACTCATTGAGCAATGACATAGATAATTATAGACCAATAATAAATTAATAAATGTGTGTAAAAGGCAAATGGATGTGCCTCTTCCTTAAAGCTCTTTGCACAGATGTCTCCAGCTCTAATGATGAAACTAGGCACTGTCCCTAGTGAATGCTTGACAAAATTATAATACAGTGTTAATTGTCCATTATAAATCCCATAGCAGCAGAGGTAAGGCACGAATATCAATAACCCAAGTCAAAACAACCTTTGCCACATTTCCTGTTAAATCTAGTTGGTCGCTTGGATATTTTCGTGCTGACTGGCTGGTCCCATCTGGACAAACTAGAAGTGTACTTCCTCCTCATTTATTGCTGCTTTCAACATGCCTGAATGCAGTTGCTCCAATTAAATGGCTTCTATTGTATCCCATTTTTACTGGATTGCTTTTTGCTTCCATTTGGCTTTATGGATTTGTGTATATTCAGAACTGTTCTTTTACAACCAGTAAGAATTGCCTGCATTTTACAGTTTTTTTAAAGGTCTTTGTAGTAAAGTTGTTGGTTTTTAAGCCCACGCTCAAATAAAAACTAGAGTTCAAATTTTCACTTTAGTCACAAAACATAGCAAGTGAGGACATGATCTGATTTTCAATAAGTTCTCGATTTCTTTATTACATTCAAAATGAGCTTTTTTTTTGTAATCCAAGTATGACAAGAAACCCTTTGTAATTTAAAAGCTGCACAGATAACTCATTGCTTGAAGGACTGAATTTGACTAAATTTATGATCTTTATTAATTAAGGTCTATCGTCTACCACACATTCTTGCTGCACATTGATAAATTAATGAACATGTGGCCTAAAAATTAACGTACTTTAAACATTGAATTTTCCCCAACACTTTGATCAGACTTCTTCATCCAGTTAAACAACTCACATATTAGACACCATGCTAATTACCAACAAATAGCCTCCTTTGGCTTGTATTAAGGAGAATACAACCAAGCAAGCTGCCTCTCTGTACATTCTGGCCCTTCCTTCTAGCAGAAGAGTGGAACACTCCTAAGTGATCATTAAATCCCCTGCCATGATCTGCTAACAGGAAGTATAACACAGTGAGGCAAGTGATAGTATCAGAGATAAAAGCAAAAAAACTGCGGATGCTGGAAATCCAAAACAAAAACAGAATTATCTGGAAAAACTCAGCAGGTCTGGCAGCATCGGCGGAGAAGAAAAGAGTTGACATTTCGAGTCCTCATGACCCTTCGACAGAACTTGAGTTCGAGTCCAAGAGTTGAAATATAAGCTGGTTTAAGGTGTGTTGGGGGGGGGGGGGAGCGGAGAGAGAGAGAGAAGTGGAGGGGGGGTATGGTTGTAGGGACAAACAAGCAATGAAAGAAGCAGATAATCAAAAGATGTCAACAACAATAGAACAAAAGAACACATAGGTGTTAAAGTTGGTGATATTATCTAAACGAATGTGCTAATTAAGAATGGATGGTAGGGCACTCAAGGTATAGCTCTAGTGGGGGTGGGGAGAGCATAGAAGATTTTAAAATATTTTTCCAGGTAATTCTGTTTTTGTTTAAGCGATAGTATCAGTTCATCATTCATTCCAAGAGAAAGCATCTCACCTCTGTTTGACTTGCCTTTCACTGTTAGATCACAATAACTTTAAGGCTGTAAAGCTAATGTATTTTACCCAGCAGGGAAGCCACTCTTGGTGGGAGCAAACATTAAAGACAAAGGGCTGGATTTTGCCATTCCAACAAGGGGAAAACCCGGGAGTGGGGGTGAGGGCTAGGGTGCCGCACAGGTACAGAACTGAGCCAGTTTCCCGGCGAGTGGAGGTGGGCCTCGCTATCAACCTGCCTTCGTTCCCCCCTCAGGCTTGCTTCAGGAAGCGGTGGCCCCAACCCCTGCCCACCTCCTCTCCCCACCATGAAAATAGCACAGGCAGGCACAGCCGGGCAGGATGCGGGATTGTGAAATCAAGAAATCTCCCAATTCACAATTCTCACCTCAAAGGGGAATATCCAGCCCAAAACTACAGCTCTCATTGTTGGAAGTGCAGGTGCATAAATTAGCCCACATTTGATAATTATAGTAGAAAAAGTAGATGTGAGTATAAAGTGAAGAATGCCCCAGGACAAGTTTGCCCATCCCTTGCCTGCACCCCTAACTCTGACTTACCTGCTGGAGTCAGGATAGTTTAAATACTTAGGGCAGGCACTGGGACCATCTGATGTGTGGCTTCGGTGCCCAACTCAAGATGCAGTTAGAATGGCCAAAAGTATACCACAAATATAAGCCCTGATTTTAACCCTTCCCACACTTTGGTGTTCAATGGTTCAATTGACCTATATTTGATTGGTTAGCCAGGTTCACTGCTACTTGTAACTTGCTTGATTGCTTACGTTTTTGGGTGGAGCTAGAGAGTTAAGTACAGCACTGACACCAGACTGGGAATGTTTCAAAAAGGACCTGGGGTTCCCTGCAAAGACCATATGTGTTGGAAATTGTGAGTTCTGAGCTGTTTTAAAGTATTGTAAGTAAAGATTTAGAACTAGAATCATCACTGCATTATTCTGAGATAATTCAGTCATCTAAGATATTTGTCAGCCTAGCTCAAACATTACAAAAATTGGCCACGAGGGTGGTTGAGAAAAGTTTAACTTTCCAAAACCATCTCTTTCATTGTTGGGAGACCCTCCCATGTCATGGGAGTGATGGATTTTGGGGTTCAAGACCAATCTGTTTTCTACAGGGATGGGCAGCTCTGGATGGAGCAATGATCCATAAGAAAGCAATACTTGTACATTGTCACAGAGCAGAAGGCCAGTGAATATTCCAGCAGTTCACAGAAAATACGATTACATTTGATACAGCAATAAGTGCTCTTGAAAAATACTTCAGTCCAAAGAAAAATGTGATGGTTAAATGATACACATTCCATCAGAGATCCCAGGGAAATTGGCTTCTACATGTAAATTTGGTACACAAACGAATGAACTACTTTGTGATCAACTAATTGAAATGACTTCAATTCCACATATTAGGGACCATCTCCTCATGGAGGATGATGATCTAACTTTGGAAAAAGCCACAAACTTGGCTGTCCAAATGTTAGATTCCCAAAGGTTACACAGGTATGCAGTCTTAGGGCGGAATCGTCCATGCTCACTGGTATTTTGCTTGTTCGGTGGCGTAAGCGGAGAATATGACGAGAAAGTCAAAAATCGGTTTCACGACGTCCTTGTCATTGTTTCACGCTGACCTTGTCATCCAACACATAAGCTCTGGTGCTGAATACCCACTTGATCTGCTTTGGTCCTGATAGAAATGATACAAATTAGCCGTCATGATTTGCCCGTTTGATTTGAATCTAATTTCCAACCACAAATTCTGGCTCTCTTGTTTGCCAAAATATGTTTTTGCTCTACCTTGTTGCTTTGTGATTTTGTCTGTTTTTATTCTGACATTCTTGTTAACTGATGTTGACGGCTTAAGTATCATCAGTGGTGCGGGAAAGTAACAACCTATCACAAAACAAAAACAGAATTACTTGGAAAAACTCAGCAGGTCTGGCAGCATTGGCGGAGAAGAAAAGAGTTGACGTTTCGAGTCCTCACGACCCTTCGACAGAACTTGAGTGAATCCAAGAAAGGGGTGAGATATAAGTTGGTTTAAGGTGTGTGTGTGTGTTGGGGGGGGGGGGGTTTGGTGAGGGGACAGAAGTGGAGGGGGTTGGTGTGGTTGTAGGGACAAACAAGCAGTAATAGAAGCAGATCATCAAAAGATGTCACAGACAACAGAACAAAAGAACACATAGTTGTTAAAGTTGGTGATATTATCTGAACGAATGTGCTAATTAAGAATGGATGGTAGGGCACTCAAGGTACAGCTCGAGTGGGGGTGAGGGGAGCATAAAAGATTTAAAAATATTTAAAAATAATGGAAATAGGTGGGAAAAGAAAAATCTATATAATTTATTGGAAAAAACAAAAGGAAGGGGGAAGAAACAGAAAGGGGGTGGGGATGGAGGAGGGAGCTCAAGACCTAAAGTTGTTGAATTCAATATTCAGTCCGGAAGGCTGTAAAGTGCCTAGTCGGAAGATGAGGTGTTGTTCCTCCAGTTTGCGTTGGGCTTCGCTGGAACAATGCAGCAAGCCAAGGACAGACATGTGGGCAAGAGAGCAGGATGGAGTGTTAAAATGGCAAGCGACAGGGAGGTTTGGGTCATTCTTGCGGACAGACCGCAGGTGTTCTGCAAAGCGGTCACCCAGTTTATGTTTCGTCTCTCCAATGTAGAGGAGACCACATTGGGAGCAACAAATGCAGTAGATTAAGTTGGGGGAAATGCAAGTGAAATGCTGCTTCACTTGAAAGGAGTGTTTGGGTCCTCGGACGGTGAGGAGAGAGGAAGTGAAGGGACAGGTGTTACATCTTTTGCGTGGGAATGGGGTCGTGCCATAGGAGGGGGTTGAGGAGTAGGGGGTGATGGTGGAGTGGACCAGGGTGTCCCAGAGGGAATGGTCCCCACGGAATGCCGATAGGGGGGGTGAAGGGAAGATGTGCTTGGCATCATGCTGGAGTTGGCGGAAATGGCGGAGGATGATCCTTTGAATGCGGAGGCTGGTGGGGTGATAAGTGAGGACAAGGGGTCCCTATCATGTTTCTGGGAGGGAGGAGAAGGCGTGAGGACGGATGCGCGGGAGATGGGCCGGACACAGTTGAGTGCCCTGTCAACGACCGTGGGTGGAAAACCTCGGTTAAGGAAGAAGGAGGACATGTCAGAGGAACTGTTTTTGAAGGTAGCATCATCGGAACAGATGCGACGGAGGCGAAGGAACTGAGAGAATGGGATGGAGTCCTTACAGGAAGCAGGGTGTGAGGAGCTGTAGTCAAGGTAACTGTGGAAGTCGGTAGGTTTGTAATGGATATTGGTGGACAGTCTATCACCAGAGATTGAGACAGAGAGGTCAAGGAAGGGAAGGGAAGTGTCAGAGATGGACCACGTGAAAATGATGGAGGGGTGGAGATTGGAAGCAAAATTAATAAATTTTTCCAAGTCCCGACGAGAGCATGAAGCAGCACCGAAGTAATCATCGATGTACCGGAGAAAGAGTTGTGGAAGGGGGCCGGAGTAGGACTGGAACAAGGAATGTTCCACATACCCCATAAAGAGACAGGCATAGCTGGGGCCCATGCGGGTACCCATAGCCACACCTTTTATTTGGAGGAAGTGAGAGGAGTAGAAGGAGAAATTGTTCAGTGTGAGAACAAGTTCAGCCAGACGGAGGAGAGTAGTGGTGGATGGGGATTGTTTGGGCCTCTGTTCGAGGAAGAAGCTAAGGGCCCTCAGACCATCCTGGTGGGTGATGGAGGTGTAGAGGGGTTGGACGTCCATGGTGAAGAGGAAGCGGTTGGGGCCAGGGAACTGGAAATTGTTAATGTGACGTAAGGTGTCAGAGGAATCACGGATGTAGGTGGGAAGGGACTGGACAAGGGGAGAGAGAAGGGAATCAAGATAACGAGAAATGAGTTCTGTGGGGCAGGAGCAAGCTGAGACAATCGGTCTACCAGGACAGTTCTGTTTATGGATTTTGGGTAGGAGGTAGAAGCTGGCCGTCCGAGGTTGGGCGACTATCAGGTTGGAAGCTGATAGTCACCCACCTCGGGCGGCCAGCTTCTACCTCCTACCCAAAATCCACAAACAGAACTGTCCCGGTAGACCGACCGTCTCAGCTTGCTCCTGCCCCACAGAACTCATTTCTCGTTATCTTGACTCCCTTCTCTCTCCCCTTGTCCAGTCCCTTCCCACCTACATCCGTGATTCCTCTGACACCTTACGTCACATCAACAATTCCCAGTTCCCTGGCCCCAACCGCTTCCTCTTCACCATGGACGTCCAATCCCTCTACACCTCCATCCCCCACCAAGATGGTCTGAGGGCCCTTAGCTTCTTCCTTGAACAGAGGCCCAAACAATCCCCATCCACCACTACTCTCCTCCATCTGGCTGAACTTGTTCTCACACTGAACAATTTCTCCTTCAACTCCTCTCACTTCCTCCAAATAAAAGTTGTGGCTATGGGTACCCGCATGGGCCCCAGCTATGCCTGTCTCTTTATGGGGTATGTGGAACATTCCTTGTTCCAGTCCTACTCCGGCCCCCTTCCACAACTCTTTCTCCGGTACATCGATGGTTACTTCGGTGCTGCTTCATGCTCTCGTCGGGACTTGGAAAAATTTATTAATTTTGCTTCCAATCTCCACCCCTCCATCATTTTCACATGGTCCATCTCTGACACTTCCCTTCCCTTCCTTGACCTCTCTGTCTCAATCTCTGGTGATAGACTGTCCACCAATATCCATTACAAACCCATCGACTCCCACAGTTACCTCGACTACAGCCCCTCACACACCGCTTCCTGTAAGGACTCCATCCCATTCTCTCAGTTCCTTCGCCTCCGTCGCATCTGTTCCGATGAGGCTACCTTCAAAAACAGTTCCTCTGACATGTCCTCCTTCTTCCTTAACCGAGGTTTTCCACCCACGGTAGTTGACAGGGCACTCAACTGTGTCCGGCCCATCTCCCGCGCATCCGCCCTCACGACCTCTCCTCCCTCCCAGAAACATGATAGGGTCCCCCTTGTCCTCACTTATCACCCCACCAGCCTCCGCATTCAAAGGATCATCCTCCGCCATTTCCGCCAACTCCAGCATGATGCCACCACCAAACACATCTTCCCTTCACCCCCCCTATCGGCTTTCCATAGGGATCGTTCCCTCCGGGACACCCTGGTCCACTCCACCATCACCCCCTACTCTTCAACCTCCTCCTATGGCACCACCCCATGCCCACGCAAAGATGTAACACCTACCCCTTCACTTCCTCTCTCCTCACCGTCCGAGGGCCCAAACACTCCTTTCAAGTGAAGCAGCATTTCACTTGCATTTCCCCCAACTTAGTCTACTGCATTCATTGCTCCCAATGTGGTCTCCTCTACGTTGGAGAGATCAAACGTAAACTGGGCGACCGCTTTGCAGAACACCTGCGGTCTGTCCGCAAGAATGGCCCAAACCTCCCTGTCGCTTGCCATTTTAACACTCCATCCTGCTCTCTTACCCACATGTCTGTCCTTGGCTTGCTGCATTGTTCCAGTGAAGCCCAACAACACCTCATCTTCCGACTAGGCACTTTACAGCCTTCCAGACTGAATATTGAATTCAACAACTTTAGGTCTTGAGCTCCCTCCTCCATCCCCATCCCCTTTCTGTTTCTTCCCCCTTCCTTTTGTTTTTTTTCCAATAAATTATATAGATTTTTCTTTTCCCACCTATTTCCATTATTTTTAAATATTTTTAAATCTTTTATGCTCCCCCCACCCCCACTCGAGCTGTACCTTGAGTGCCCTACCATCCATTCTTAATTAGCACATTCGTTTAGATAATATCACCAACTTTAACACCTATGTGTTCTTTTGTTCTGTTGTCTGTGACATCTTTTGATGATCTGCTTCTATTACTGCTTGTTTGTCCCTACAACCACACCAACCTCCTCCACTTCTCTCCCCCCACCCAAACCGCCCCCCTTCCCCAAACACACACCTTAAACCAACTTATATTTCACCCCTTTCTTGGATTCACTCAAGTTCTGTCGAAGGGTCATGAGGACTCGAAACATCAGCTCTTTTCTTCTCCGCCGATGCTGCCAGACCTGCTGAGTTTTTCCAGGTAATTCTGTTTTTGTTTTGGATTTCCAGCATCCGCAGTTTTTTTGTTTTTAACCTATCACAAGTTTGGCTAGTGTCTTTCCAGCCAGAGGGTGTGGGATGGATTGATATGTGTGAAGTAGGATGTAAATAAATTGTTCAACTGTTTTCCCTCTGACATGCTCACTCTCAGACGGTCCTTTATCACCCTGTTGAATCGTTCAATGCCTTCTTTCAATTGTGGGTTATAGTACGATTTCGGACAGTGGTGAATTCCGTAACTTGTTAGGAAGTCCGTGAACTGACTGGAAACAAACTGCCATCTTTTGTCTGTATGATAGTCTCCAGCAAGCCCCGTTTTGCAAACAAGTTGTCCAGAATCTCAGTGGCCAAAGTGGTGGTTATGGAATTTGATGTAGTAATTTCCAGCCATTTGCTATGTAAGTCACAAGCAAAAAATGTTTGATTGATAAAGGCGGCATGCACTTCTTCAAAAATATCAACTTGGAGTTGTTGCTGTGGTCTTGCTGGCTGTGGGGTTAGTTGTAGAGGCGTGGGACACGGTTTAGCAGATTTTCCACTGATTATTCAAGCTGTGCAGTTTCGCATGAATTCTTCTATACAACAATCTTATTGTCAGCCACCAGACTGCTTCACTGGGTCGTTGTTTCATCTTAACATTGCCCAGATATCCTTCATGTGCAAGATGCAATACATGTTGCTGTGGCATTTTTGGGATAACTGTTCAAGTTTTGTGTGCAATACAATCGTCACCAAATAATGTGAGTTCATTGTGTACTCTATAGTATAGGTTCAGTTCATCCCCTATTTCATGATGCTACTAGGTTTTTAGGTACTGGCCTACTTTCTGCAGTACTCTGCCACCGACCCTGCCTCCAAATCCTCTTGTGTAACACCATGATTATGTAATCTTCAACATCGCAAGTTGTTTCACTATCATAGACACTGTCTGCACTAGTAATACAGTTAAGCATGTCAGTTCCTCAGCTGTGTGGACCTCCAAGATACTTGACCTCAAAGTTATACTGATGAAGACAAACTGATCATCTGGAGATACATAAAGGTCGATGACCTGATCCTGACATAGTTAACAATATAGTCAGTGTGTGGAGAGTGAACTTTCTACCATAGAAATATATGTGCTAATGTTCATAGCGTAGTTGCAGGTTAGTGCTTTCTGCTCTCCAGTAGAATATTTGTTTCGTTTCTGACAACGGGCATGATGTATAAGCGATTGGTCATTTGCTTCCTTCGATGGACTGTGAGAGTACAGCTCCAATTGTAGGTCCTGCCACATCTGTTGTGACATACATTTCCGCGTATGGCCTGAAATGCATGAGGAGTGGTGGAATCTTGGCCTTTCAAACACTGTTTGCTATGCGATTGTCCATTCACACTGTGCAACTTTGTGCAGTAGCTTCCGAAGAATCTCTGTGATCTCTGCATATTTAGGAATGAATTTATGAGAAAAATTGTAGTACCAAGGAATGATGCCAACTCTTTCATATTAGATGGTGTTGGAAGCGCTTGAATGGTATTGACGTTGTCCTGTGCAGACTTTACCCTAGTTGCTGTCATGCTGTATTCTAGAAAGTCAACCTTGGGTGCCACAAATGTGCATTTGTCCTTGTGGAGCGACAGATTGTGTGTGCGAATCACATGAGCTTCGCAGATAATCGTTATCGTGTCCTGCTTGGTCCCTTCCATGGATGATGTCATCAAGTAAGTTGAGCGACCCCTCAACATCTGACAAGGCCAAAGAAATGATCTTCTGGAATGTGCTAGGGCATTGGGCATTCCGTGGTACTGAAACACACCTTCATGAGTATTAAAAGCTTTAAGATTTTGGCTTTGTTCTTCTAGAAGTATCTAAAGATAGCTCCATCGCATATCGAGCTTTGTGAAGGCTATGGAGTCACAAAATGATGCTGACGGTTCTTGGATTGTAGCAAGTGGGTACTTGTCTGGAATGATTGCTTTGTTGACCATCTTAAGGTCAATGCATAATCTAAGTTTGTCCTTTTTTCGTTGTGCAAGGACTAGATTTGATATCCATGGCAATGAGTCGATTTGCTCAATGATACCGTCCACTTCCGGTTGTTTCAGTTCCTGTGACACTTTGGCATCGATTAGAAATAGCAATTAACTTGAATTTTGTGAAGCTAGTGGGATTGATGCATCAGTGTGTGGATCGTGACAGCACCTCTTAATCTCCCAAATCCAGTAAATAAGGAAGCAAACCAGCATGTTTAGTCTGCAGAATCAATCATGTTACTGTGTGCTCTGGTCAGTTCTGCAAGTTTGAATCTAAGTCTATTGAAAAGGTTTACCCCTTTAGCTGCATTGAAAGTGAACCTGTCTAGGGTGACATTTTGTAGTGGACTGGAACTGTGATCATTCCCAAAACTTGAATGACACAGGAGTCACAAGCTTGAAGAATGACTGTCATAGGAGAGAAAATTGTGAAAAATACTGATGGTGGAGTTTGTCACTCAAAATAGATACTTTCGTATCAACATCGATAAGAATGTTACTGAGATGCCTGAGATCTCGACTCCTTAAAGTGACCTGATGCTTTGCTTTTTGCAATGACATATAAATGTTGTACCTCAGTATGAGAGAGAGACTCTTCCACTGTCGAACCAATGATGTTCTTTGACGACCTACATGCCTTTGCAAAATGGTTCCACTTTAAGCAGGCGTTGCTTTTTTCCCTCCAGCTGGACAAGGCGTTGTGACTCAATGAACTTTTCCACAATTTGGGCACTGTTTTGAAGATATCTGACTGTGATGAGACACGTGTAGGTGGAATTGCTGAGATCTTCTGTCCATAACCCTTGCTGGTTGAGTAGACTGTGTTTGATACTGAATTGTCACAGATTTGCACTAGGTGCAGTAGCGGGCAGATAAAACAACATTTTGCCCGAGCCGCAATGGCAGCTTTTTACACCGTATCATCCCAGACCCATTGCATTAATTACTAATTCCCAGGAAACACGCCACTTCGATGGCGGGCGGTCTCTCATTCACCCGCCACGCCATCACCTTGCCACTTCATGACACCGTGTGCCATATTAAAACTCCAGCCGCACACACACCTCTCAGTGCTTCCAGCCCATGACTGCTGCATAGAAGACATGGCCCTGAAAGGCAAGAAGACTGCAGCCCCCAGGTTTAATGACACGTCCCTCGAGCACCATTTGAATGCCGTGGTAGCCCGCCGTGATGTCCTCTACCCCCGCTTGGGCAGCAGGAAGGGCAGCTGCATTACCAATCCAGCATAGGAGGCAGTGCCAGTGGTGGTCAGCACCAATGCCCTGCAAAAGAGGACAGCTACCACCCTGTGCCGAAAAAGGATGAATGGTCTCATCCGTTCTGCCAAGATAGTTCACTCTTCTCATCACTCTCAACTCACACACTCACAAACCTATCACACATCACAGGGATCTCACACCTCAAGGAACAACACCACTAACTCTCACACACGCCCTCACATCTCCATCAGGCTCATACCCCCTCAAGTTTGCATCCTCATCCCGTCCATGGCTCCTACACAAACATTCTATGCGTGTTCTGTGTCCTGCTAAGACAAGTTGAATTCTGAGAAATGATTTATAACACGGCCTCATTCATGAGGTGGGTATTGAGAGTTGGGAAAATTCCTGGCTTTGCATGCCCACCTTGGGAAAAGTGGTCCTGGGGGCATGATCTCCATTGCTAGGAGGCAGATGTAGGCAGTTGGGTTCGCCAACCCCAGAAACACTTCAGAAGCAGAGGAAGACCCAAATTGGGAGGCGGGCTTTTCTCAGGCCACATATAAAGGACCACCCTGAAAGTCACTCACTGTGACAGGAAGAAAGTTGTGAAGGGGTCGCAAGGCTGTGTGGAGACTTCATTACGTTGTCATGTGAGTATGTATTAAATGTTAGCTAACTGGTTAATTTTGCTGGTAGTGATGGCCCATTAAGAGCCTTCTATAGGAAACTTTAGAGCTGAAGCCTGCTGACTGCAAATGTGTAAGGAGTGTTCACACTCACTGACTCACTGTTGGCAAAGATCCACCATGCCCAGCTGTGCAGATGTCTGCATCTTTGCAGCTACAGCAGGTCATGACAGTACATCAAGTGAAATGAGCTTACGCTTCAGGGGCTGGTATCAGGGCCCCACATGCAGATCCAAGTCCAGCCACATGCCATTTCATCTGTCACATTTTCATCTGTCACCATAACCATAACATCAGCACACTGCTAACAGGCATATGTTACTCCAAGGGAGTATTTCAGTAGGGTCCTATAAGCTGCGGACCATAGCATGACATTCTGGGGTGCTTGCAAACAAGCACAGTATGCCCAACCCACGAACAGACTCCCCCAACAATATAAGTCTGTGCACTATTAGTGAAGAAGGTTCCTGCAGGTGGTTGTATGTGGGTATTGAGTAATGCATCATAAAGAGAGAATCATGACTCATCCATGTGCTTTATTCATTGTGATGGCAGAATGTCCCACAGGAGTTTGAGTCTCGTGGATTAAGTGCATCCGGGACCTGGAGATCCTGGAACAGTAGGTAGAAGGCTGGAGAGATACCCTGTATCCAGCAGGTAGAAGGAACTCTCCTGCCATTACAAAGAGAGCGTGGCAGACAATTTGTCCAATACAACCAATTAATCAAAGATTTAAAATGTAACCATCTGTCTGCCTGTCACCGAAGCCTATAATACTAGATGCCAGGAATGCAGGAGAATTCTTTTGTGTTGCTAATATTGCTAAGCTGCAGATGACAGGAAATACTTTTTGTGAATTTATCATCCTATCAATTGCATCATATTAATATCTTCCCACTATTTTGTGGCTAACTATCACAGTCTAGAATAATATGAATTCAATCGCCTGACATCGAGAGGTTGATCATTTAATAAATAAGTCAGCATTGTGGTTTTATCGTAGATTTGTCTTGCACCAAAAATCCAATTGCACATTGGTGACCATTCATAAAACTTACTTTGAAAGATTCTTGTCTTAAAACTGAGAACTGAGAGCTTATTGCTGCAGTTCCATTTTTTCTCTGCTTCAAAACCTTCTTACAACGAGGCAAAGTATAAATAATGCAATGCTGCTGCTTAAAGTGTTCATATATCTTCACTAGCAAATTTGTCGCAGAGTTTCTGTGAAACATTAGGGGCCAAGCATCTATCTGGAAGATTTGTTTTGGTGCACTGAACTGCGATGTTATGATTAATGACTGTATCACCACTTCCCAATGATATCCCAGATCCAGGAGGCTCTTCGTTTGATCATGACTTTATCTTGGTTATGGAAAAGCAAATGATGATTTAAGCCAGTATAATCGTTTAATTCCTACAGATGGGCACATAACAATTTGTTAGGATTTTCAATTAAAAGCAATGAGTTAACCCACAAATTTACATGGAGACCTCTTAAAATTCTGTAAAGTACCAACGTTTTCTGAGAGGGTCCAGTATTATCATGGGTGATGTACAAATGTAATGTGAGACGGGATGGTAGGACATGCAGTAGTTTAATACTTATGTACAAGTACCCAACTAAAAAGAAAATAGGTCCAATCATCTGGGCTGTATTTGTATACCTTATCACATCAGTTACATGTAAGTGTTAGCAGACCCTCTTAGACACAGGTTACCTGTTCACTCACTCAATTGAGAAAAAGAATACGCCAAAGGGGAACTTTGAAGGACCTTGCCTCAACAAAACCACCGTACTTTAAAGCAGTACAAAACAAATCTTTGATAAAATATTAATATAAAAGAATCTGGAGACTAGGATACTGATATAACATTCATGTTTCTCTTTTTTCCATGTCTCTGTTTCTTCACCTTTTCACTGCAGTATCTGTTCTATGTCAAAATGTTGTGTATTATTGATTGATGTTTTATTATTTTCTGTCTTACTAAGATAAGGGAACAAATGCTATGAAATGTTCACTTCCAATATCTAATTTTATTACTTTCAAGAGGATACACAGAACCATTATCCAAAGCAAAAACTGCAAGATTAAAATTTTAGATTGCCGACAGTCTTGCCAGGGAGAGGGATGGAGTTGATGGCTTAGTTGGGTGATGGAGGTAGAAACCCTTAACTCATTTAAAAGGTACTTGAATCTGCATCTAAAATGCTGTAACCTGCAAGGCTACAGACCAGGTACTGGAAGGTGGGATTAGAATGGGCAGCTAGTTTTTTTTATTTTCATAGAGTTCAAGAGTACCAGTAATGCATATTATCCATTACTAGTTGTGTCATGGGGAGAGGGGTTATTTAAGATTAATATGTGGTGTAAAATATTTTGATTTAATGGAATGCAGGGGCTGTGCTTCCACAGAATAGAATACAGCTAATATTCATTCATAGTATCTCATTCAAATTAATACTTCCTTTATTTATCATTCGAAAACAATTTATAGCAAGAGTGAGATGGCTTTTTCTGTAAATTTGTAAATACTGTAAGTTTATAATGCAGTGTCCTCATAACAGAGCAGGTTAATCCGCTGTTGTGTACCACTGTGAGTTAGGATTTTCCACACTCAGTTCCTGATAACAGTTGAAGCTAAGATGAGAAGGATGGATACATCCCTGAGAGATGAAGGAAAAATGAAATGAAGAGATCAAAGTGACTTCACATGAGCTTACAGTTTTGAATAAATTGCTATACTGTGTGGACAGCCTAAGAGCGGTAAACAATATTTGAAGTTAAAGGTCTTTGTAAATGGTTTTGTTTTGGACAGCCAGAAGTGTTTAAAAGCTCTATTTTTCTCTGAAGCAGATTGTTGTGACGCGCTAATATGGTGCAGTACAAAGAACTAAAGGATGGCTCATACTTGTGGTTAACTTAGAGCTGAATTCCTGATTTGTCAGGTCACTAGAAAGAAGTAATAATGACAGGTCAATTCCCAGGGGGTACAGATTTAAGGTGATTGGTAGAAGGATTAGAGGGAACATGAGGAAAAACTTCTTCACCAGAAGGTGGTGGGTATTTGGTTTGGTGATGGAGGCAGAAACACTCAACTCATATAAATAGGTACCTGGATCTGCACCCATAATGCTGTAACCTGCAAGGCTATGGACCGGGTGCTGCAAGGTGGGATTAGAACGGGCAGCTAGTCTTTTATTTGTTGGCCGACGCAGACACAATGGGCTGAATGGCCTCTTTCTGTTCCATAACTTTTCTATGATTCTATGGTTCTAGATGAAGTGGTTTTCCAAAGTGAAGAAATAAATTCCAAGGGCAGAAGTCAGCCTGAGCTGTCCCTACACTTACTATGGTTTCTCTCCCTGAACCCACACTATTACCTCTGCCATTCCCCAGAATCTATCCTTGGCCCCTTTCTATTTCCCACCTACATGGTGCCCCTTGGCGACATCATCCAAAAGCACCGTGTTAGTTTCCACATGAACAATGACAATGTCCAGTTCTTCCTCATCACCACCTCCCTCAACTCTCTCAACTCCTCCACTCTTGCTAAATTATCAGACTGATCTAACACCCAGTACTGGATGAGCAGAAATTTCCTGCATTTAAAGTATTGGGAAAACTGAAGCCATTGTTTTCAGTCCCTACCCCAAACTCTGTTCCCTAGCCATCAACTCCCTCCCTCTCCCTGGCACCAGTCTGAGATTAAGCAAGTTTGTCCGCAATCATTTGTGTCATTTGCCCCTGAAATGAGCTTCAGCCTCATATTTGTGCATCACTAAGACCGTCTACCTCCATAACCTCATCAGTCCTTGCTCCTGTCTCAGTTCATCTTCTGCTGAAACTCTCATTCATGCCTTTGCTTCCTCTAGACTCGACTGTTCCAGCACACCTCAGGCTGGTCTCCTACATCTTACTCTCCATTATATTGAGGTCATCCAAAACAAAGCATGTGTCTTAAGTCACACTTTTGAGTGCTGTTCTCCTATCACCCATGTGCTCGCTGACCTGCATTGGCTCCTGATGAAGCAATGTCGTGATTTTAAAATTCCCATCCTTGTTTTCAAATCCCTCCATGACCTCAACCCTCCCTATCTCTGTAATCTCCTGCAGTCCCATAACCCTCTGGATATCTGTGCTCCTCTAATTCTGGCCTCCTGTGCACCTCCAATCTGTATCAGCTTCAGTTGTCTAGGCCCTAAGCTCTGGAATCCCCTACCTGCATCTCTCTGCCTCTCTATCTCACTTTTTCTCTTTTAAGACATTCCTTAAAACTTACCTCTTTGACCAAGCTTTTGGTCATCTGACCTAATATCTCCTTAAGTGGCTTGGAGTCATAACTTGCTTTATAATGCCCCTGCGAAACATCTTGAGAAATTTTATTATGTTAAAGGCACTATATAAATATAAGCTGTTGTTGTTCATCGTGTTCAGCCAGTGGCCAGCGTAGGCAGGTACTTGCTACAAATCTGAATAAGGTGTGTCTCGAGCTCCAAAAATGCACCTGAATCTCAAGGTACAGCATCTGAGTGGGCCTTCACAGCACGGCTATAATGAGGCAAGCAAACACATTTGTGTGTATCATTCTAAAATGGCAGCAATGTGGGTTTCAGCCGGGAGAGTTTAGTCAAGTCTTGACCTTTGCCACTTTATGGGGCATCTTACAGATATAAGGTACTGAACCGTAGAAAGAAAAATAGACAGCCAGCTGCCCTCTCCAGTCACATTCTTCCCTGGCTAAATATGGTACAGCATTGATTTTAAAGTCCATTGCCTCCCCCACCTCTACCCCCACCCCCATCCTTGTCTGAAAAAGAGGGAAAACTTACCAGACACATAAATGAACTTTGAAAGTAAAACGATTTTCATGATAATTGTCCTGTATGTCTAACCTGCATGATCCAAAACCAAAGATGAATCATATAAAACTGATATTTGTTAAAAAAAAACCTTCCTTGTTCTAGTTGCTTTTTCAGGTCTGGGTTTTACTACCTTCTATTTAGCTGGAAAGTTGCACTGCTTCACGGATATTGGTCAAGGAAAAAGCTGGAGATTGTGTGCAGCTATCCTCCCTCTGTATTGTGCTGTGATGATAGCCTTGTCGAGGACGTGTGATTACAAACATCACTGGCAAGGTGAGCTGTGCTGGCTATCAAACCCCCCCTGTCAAAATGTTGCTTTGGTTGTGCTTTGAGTGAAGAGAGCAACTTTAGAGTGATAGCTTTTACTGTGTTATTCTTTTATGTGACTTATAAGCCCTATGTGTCAAGACTTAATGATCTAATTATTCAATGTTTGCATTGTTTCCATGTTCATTCACCTTTTGCTTATTCCCACAAAAGAAGGAAAGGAAAATGAAACTGGGTTTGGCAAACCAGCTGGTGTAAAAATATTCAGTTAATATAATTTGTTCCTCATTAGTCACATGAAAAATTGCACTCAGTTTAAAACACACTAGTCCTGACCTTTCTAAAGGAAAGCTCATTGATTAGCCACTGTTGAGTAGTGAGGCAAATCTTAACAATTTCATTACTGAAGGAGGGAATTAGCTCGTTTGCAAGCTGTTGCAACACTGAACAGAACATGGTGAGGCAACAAGGAGCCTCTGAGTTCTCAGCATGACTGGTCACTTAAGTCCTAAAGTCGTCAGAAGATTGGATGCACAAAGGAGAAAAGCAGGGAGTTCCTCTACTCTTCCAACCAACACTCTCTCATCCACCATCTAGAATACAGATTAATTGACCATTCGTTACACCGGTGGTTGGGACACCATGTTATGTACAATATATCTGTTGCAATTGGAGAGTTCCAGAGATGTATGGCATTAGAAGGAAATCACCAGTCACACCAACTTTCATGGATGAATGTTCAAGGTGAGAGATAATTTAATTTTTAAGAGCAAATTCAATAGCTTTAGAAAGTGTTAACTTCAAGAAATAAGCAGCAGTTTAAAAAAAATAAGATTGCCTTCCTGAGGGTTATGTTGGTCGCTAACAAATTTTCAAAAAGAAGGAAAGCTTGAATGGGAGATACAGCTCTTGCATCTAACAGATAAAACACCATCAGGATTTAGTTGCATGCAGGGACTAAGACATCTGACAGGCTATAATGATTGAACAATATAGGGCAGTAAAAGGAGAAAATGCTAGAAATTCTCAATAGGTCAGGCATCATCTGTAGCGAGAGAAACACATAGCTTTCCAGATCGATGACCTCTCGTCAGAGCTGGAAACAGTTAGAAATGTAGGAGGTTTTAAGCAAATACAGAGGCAGAGAAAAAGGAGGAGGAAGGATAAGAACAAAAGGGAAGGTCTGTGACAGGGTGGAAGGCAGGAATGACTAAATGACAAAAGGGATGTTAATGAGACAAGTAAAGGTGAAAGGAGGTATAATTGGGAATCGCAAAATCACCAACAGCTGCCATCCAAAAAAATGGATTTGAACTCAGTGTAGAGTCCAGAAGGCTGTAAAGTGCCTAATCAAAAGATGAGGTACTGTTCCTCAATATTTAGTTTTATAGGAACAGTGTAGATAAGAGGCCAAGGAAAGAGAGATCAGGTGAGGTAGAGAATAAAAGGACAAACGACCAGAGGTTCAGAATCATGCTTGCGAACTGAACAAAAGTGTTTCGCAAAGTGGTTCCCCAGTCTGTGTTTGATCTCCCCAATGGAGGATAGATTGTATCGCGAGCAACAAACCTGCTGAGTATTTCCACTATTTTTTTGTTTCAATTTCCGATCTCCAGCATCTGCAGTATTTTGCTTTTGTGGATGAAGATATTTTCTAAGTTCAATGAGTCCTGAATTGGAAGAGAAACATGAGACCAACATTGCTAAATTTCTCTTTAGCTAAACTGATTACGGTGTGTAGAGAAACAAGTTGGCATATATGCTCATTATCTGTCACGGATTCTTAGGAGAGGCTCCTAATGGTATTGTTCAGTCCTTGAGAATGAAACCTAAAAATTACATTGTGTAACACTATTGTACAAATCTCAAAGGTGTCAAATAGCTTTGTACTTTGACAGAATTATTAACTCTTTTGTTTTAAATACCACCATCAAAGTAGCAGACAGAGAGGCTTATTGGCTCTGATTTCTGCCTAAGTGATGTCATTCAATGTTGACCTCAAAGAAAGCTACCCACAATGACCTAGCAATCTCTGTGGTATGGATTTCCCCTTTCCCAGCATTAATTTAAACTGGCACCAAGTCAAGGGGATCACCAGGCGACCAGCAATGCTGATGTCATCAAGCAGACTAAGCAACCATTCACATTGAAGATAAAAGCTAAATACTGCGGATGCTGGAAATCTGAAACAAAAACAAAAGTTGCTGGAAAAATTCAGCAAATCTGACTGCATCTGTGGAAAGGAAGACAGAGTTAACATTTCGAGTCCATATGACTCCTCATCAGAGCTGATGAAGGGCCATATGGACTCGAAATGTTAACTCTGTTTTCCATTCACATTGAAGAATTTTCACAGGAAGCAAACCAGGAATTAAAGTCCACTGATTATCCCTTACTTCTTAAAAATTTTATAGAGAGTGAAATAAAGATTGTGACATATACATGGGATTAGGGTAGAAGCTGAAATATCATAAACACACTTAACATCATTTTTTTATTATAGCAGAAAAATATGATGTTACACAAATATAAAATTAGTTTTCCAAGGTCAGAAAGGGGAGTGGTTAACAGTAATATTACAGTGTAAAAGGGGGCCCTTACATCAGTTCAGTGATTTCTAAAGATTGCCACCTCTGGGGACTGCCACAATGCACCTGTGGAGGAGCAGGTGATTTTTCACATTTAACGTATCCACCTTAAAAGATGCAGTAGTCTTTACTCCAGCTACTCCGTGTGGCAAAGAGTTCCACAGTATTACGCAGTATAATATTCAATGGTGGGTCTATTGAGTAATGCAAGAATCCAATGAAATAGTTCATTGTGCAAATTGTGTGAGAGACACCGCTATCCTCACCATTAATTTCAAGCACATTGGTGAAAAGTGGTCTGATGGGTTTTAGTGTGTGCAGCAAATAAACACAAAGAGCTGGATTTTTGCTCTGGGGTCAGAACCGTGATGTCAGGATCATAATCCAGGTTCCGACCCTGAACGGCATCGGCGTGACGTGCCTGACGCAATTTTTAAAGAGATGACCAATTAGTGGCTGGGGCGCACTCACCTTACAACTAAGTACAGTGGGCTGTCTCCCAAGGCTGGAAGGTGAACAGTAAGCCCTCAAGTACTGAGTGGCAGAGGGGCCTTAATAGGCCTTCAATAACCTCAACTCGCTAACCACCAATTGCAGGTGGGTAGACATTTCACCCTGAACCAACATGTTTGAAAAGGAGTGGAGAATGGACAAGCTGGCAAACTGGCACACTGACCGGTGTTGGGAAATTGCATAGCCCCCCCCCCCCCCCACCTCTGCTCCTGCCTCCTCCAGAGATTGAAAATTATCCCCAAAGTGTTCACTGATGAATTTCACATTCTGTTGCTAAGCAAAGTGCTTTCTCAGAATCGTTAAGATTTACTTCAAGTAAAGGAGGAAAAGGGACATTATAACAAG
The DNA here is from genome assembly GCF_017639515.1 of Carcharodon carcharias. Classification (NCBI taxonomy): domain Eukaryota; kingdom Metazoa; phylum Chordata; class Chondrichthyes; order Lamniformes; family Lamnidae; genus Carcharodon; species Carcharodon carcharias. The sequence goes on along the minus strand of NC_054483.1, from coordinate 75,404,358 downwards.
ATGAATATAAATGCCAAACTGTATGCACAGGCAGTACAGGTCCTGGACACTCTCAGCCATGAGCATCAATCACTGTTGGGAAACTTGAAATGAGCTTTTGTATCTGTCGTTTGCACAACTTGAATAACGTCTTCAGAAGCTAACAAATGAATTCTGCAGCATTAAAATCATTTCAGAGTCATGGCCCCATCAAAATTTACAGCTTGGTTATACTGAGTTCCATTATCAGAATTTGGTCTTACTCTAACTCTGGTTTGTGCTAGTTATATTGGCACTAGTTTCAATGGGAAACCATCATCCAACCTAGGTTTTCTTGGCTCTGGTAACTATACTACATGACGGAGTGAAGATTTCAGAATCTCTCAATTAGTCAATTCAGAGATTATAAAGTTCTACCTTTTCTAACACTAGTTTGTATATGAGTTGCAAACCACATGTTGTCTGTGTGGCTGGTCACTTAAGATATAAAATCACTTCAAAAATTCTGGATCAAAATTTTTTTGGTGCTCATGTCCCACAGGGGTTAACACCCCCAGGCAAAACTCTTGAAAAATGGCAGCTGAACAGGGTCTTCACCAGTTTTGAAAATTCTCATTTGCCTTATTAATAGCAGATCCTCCAACTGTCCCTTAGCCGGCAAATGGCAGCTAGGGGGAAGAGTCCGAGGTGGAGATCCTCTCCACCAGGAGTTCCCTTTCTTCAGTCTCTGGAGTCCAGTGCATTGGGAAGTGAGATGCCCTGAGAGAGTAGGTAGGTCCCCGTGGTGGGTTGCAGACCAAGAAAGGAGTGAGTCACTTTTTAAAATAATTTTTATTCCTCCCCTTACACATTGGGTTGAGAGGGGAATAGCCAGGGTGGTGGCTGGGTGGTGCTGGGGTGGAGTGGGGTGGTGGTGATTGAGGGTAAAGGTAAGTGCTGTTTGTGCTCAACTGTGCCACGTAAAGGGAATGTCCAACCACTGACCTCACAAAATCTTATTGGGTTCCTGTTGACCTCCTTATTTTCATTAGACATACTTCATCACAAAATAATATTGGAAGATAAGCCTTCCCCTCCACCTGAAAACCCATCTCTTGAACCAAGATTGTCATCTTTATGGTTACTCTCTGCTTCTTTGACCCAATGGGTGAAATTTTCCATGCCTTTTGGGGGCGGGCGTGTTTGGGGCCGTGAGCAGACAATATGGCGAGAAGGGCAAAAATCAGTTTCACAACATGTTGAAACCAGTTTGCAATCGTCTACCCTGCCCATCAATAGCGGGCCACGTTTCCTGCCATTGGACATTGGGAACTTCATTGTAATATATATGCATATCATTGTAAATCCAGCCTGCCCGAATCATCCCCCACGTCAAATTTACCGCCTGCATCGGCGGTGCACAAGGTCTTGACAATTGTGACGTGCAGAAGTCAGGACTTATTATCAGGGACTTGTACACATCACAGACATCCAAGGAGCAGAAAATGCTGGAGCCCGACAGCGACAGGACCCTGGAGGAGTTTCCATGGCATGCTGGGTGGATCCTGATGGACCTGGCTGTGCCGAGAAGCGACTTACGGAAGGTGGAAAGTCACCGTTGCAGGTCTGCTCAGTGTCTTGGCCATGGCCTGCCACGGATGATCATCAAGGGGTGGGGGGGAGAGGTCCAGCTGTGTTTGTGGGAGGAGGAGATGCCGGAGACTGGGAGAAGAAGATCTAGGTTTGACTGGGAGAGGAAGGGGTGTCGAGGGGGCTGAGTTTGTGAGGGGGCACATGAAGGGGTTGAGGGGTGAGGTTGGGAGGGAGGAACAAAGGTGTTGTGTGAATTTGGGAGGGGGGTGGGAGTATAGGGGGAAGAGGGGGTCCTCCCCCGAAACAGTACAGCAACTGGGGAGGTAGGTGTAAGCAGGGAGGAAGGTGTCTGGAGAGGGGAAGGAGTCCGGGTTGGGGGAGGGGGGCAGTGCGGAAGGAGTTCGGTTGAAGGAAGAAGTAAGGGTGGAGGAAGAAGTAAGGGTGGAGGAAGGAGTCAGGAGGGGGAAGGACTAAATGGGGGCAAAGAGGGTAGGGGAGGGAGTACAGCGGAGGAGGTGATAATGGGGGAGAATAGGACAACTGGGAAGGAGGTGTAAGGGGGGAGGAAGGTGTAGGGGAAGGAGTCCAAGGGAGGAAGGAGTCCTGGGGGAGGAAGGAGTCCGGAGAGGAGAAGAAGTAAGGGTAGAGGAAGGAGTCAGGAAGGGGGAAGGGCTAAGTGAGGGGGGAAGGAGTCTGGGGGGGCCGGGATGTCCAGGTGAACGTGCAAGGGAAGGGTCTGTGGAGTCCATGACTGACTCTGGGAAGTGAACTGAGGGCGGGTGTAGTGGGAGGGAATGCTGAGAATGACAGTGGGCAAAGTGAGGCAGCAGGGTGGGAGGATGTGACGGTGTCGGTAGAAGAGTCGACAAGGGTGGTTGTTGGGGATTCAGCGATAGACACGGACCATGGGAGTGGGAAGGAGAAGGTCGGGGAAGTCAATGTGGATCGGGATGGGATTGTCAGGAAGATAGGGAACGTGCACATTCACCTGGACATCCCCGAAAGAAAAGAATTGTGGCTGGTAGGTGACAGTGGGGAGGTGGAAGGTGATGCCAGGGGGGGTCAACAGCAACAGGGGAAAAGGAAATGGGTGACTGGGGGAGGGGACAGGATGGGGGACCTGAAGAAAAATGTTAGACACACCATGCTTGCAAATCCGAAAGTGAAACGAGACTCAGGGTAGGCAAGATCAGGGTGCTGCATGGGATCAGTGGGTGGGCGGAGATGCAGGTCAGCTCAGGTGGACAACGGAAAGGAAAGCCCAGCATTGAAAACACTGAGGACAGTGAGATGAGTGTGATGGGGGAAGGATCCATGAACATGAGAGAGTGCTTGCACAAGACTCCAAAAGGCCCTGCCTCACACACACAATACACTCTCCAGAATCACTCGTGGTCTGGCTGCTAGTGGGAAGTGGGGGGATGACTTGCGAAGTCTGTAAATGAAGCTGAAAGACATCATGACACATTTTTCAGTGAAAATGAATATATTTTCAAATTATAAAGTGACAACTGTGCCAACTGTGATCAGAATTTCTTAACTTTTCTAAGCCTTAGATTTCTAGATGCTGCCCCAACACCCCACAGCAGGGGTGGAGACAGCCTGTCCAATTGTTGGCCCCGTTGTCTCTGATGACTTCAGCGTGGATCCTCTGGAGAGCCGAGGCCTTGGGGCCCCAGCTTGCTTTGCCTGTTCTCCTATGAGCTGGCTGCTCTCACTGAGGTGAAAGAGGACGAGTTGAGGGAGTCACAGGCAAAGGGGACTTGGAGGGAGAAGATAGCTTCTGAGATTCCTGAGTGGATGACCCAGGGGTGTCCAGCTGCCCTTCCTCCGCCCCTTAGGTGCCCAAGGGACTCCGACTGACTCCTTGACGGGAAAGGTTCCCCTCTCAAGTTGCCACTGCAGGAACTCACCCATAGCTACTGCAATGGAGTGCAGGTCTGTGCACATCTCCACGCTCTGCTGGACCAGGATCTCCATGGCGTCCGCCACCCACCCCATGGAGACCTCCATGCGCACACATATGGGCACCACTTCAGAGAGCAGGCAGACGCACTCCTCTGACTCGCATGCCACTCTATTGAGGGCTTCGAATAGCTCTGCATGATGTTCCCCTGCCTTCTGCTGACTCTCCAGGATGAGTTGGAAGGCCAAATCCAGAGGCTTGTCACCTGACTCGGATCTCACCTCCGACTGCTGGGGAGCTCAGCTGAACTTGCCTCCTCCTGCTGTGACATGTGTCCATGTGGTGAGCACTAGATTGTGAACCCGAGCCTGCTCTAGATCTAGGTCCCACCAAGGTTTGTGTCTCTGCGCTGGAGGAGGTTGTGGGTAAGCGCTGTAATGGCTCTTCCAGGCTGCTTATTTCCATCTCTATAATAGAGGAGGAATCCTCTAGACTGGAGATAAGGACATGGATGGAGCTGAGGGTCTGGCTGGCTGAGGGTGTCAGTCACTTAGCAGGGCACCCAGTGAATCAAAGTAGAGATAATTAATGCATGGCAGCGGAGTCAAAAGCAGGAGAGAGAGCACTCAGTTGCATTGAGAGAGGGACAATGTGGTGCAGGATCCTCACGTGGGTGTTTGCCACCAGCCTTACTGTCGCTGCAGGCATGGTCCACCTCCTCACCAGTCAGAGGGATGGCACCCTCCTCAAATTGAGTGAGGGGCCTAATGTGGGCCACTCCACCCCCAGTCTGGGAGCTCCCTGCTGTTGTGAGCCAGCTTCTCCTGCATGAAAATAGATGCAGAGAGCATGTGAGCAGTGTGCTTGTTTGTGTGGTGAGTGGAACATGGATGGGATGAGGACACGAACTCCAGAGGATATGAGCCTGATGGAGATGTGAGGGTGTGTGTGAGAGTTAGTGGTGTTCTTCCTTGGGGTGTGAGATCCCTGTGAATGTGTGATGGGTTTGTGAGTGTGTGAGTTGAGAGTGGTGAGAAGAGTGGCTCACCCTAGTGGAATGGATGAGACCATTCATCCTCTTTCAGCACTGGGTGGCTGTCCTCTTTTCCAGGGCATTGGCAGTGGTCACCGCTGCCACCACCTCCCATGCTGGATTGGGGTGACCTTGCTTGCTGGCCTTCGCCCAGAGCATGGGTGTAGGTTACCACGGCAGGCCTCCATGGCATCCAAAATACACTCGAGGGATACGTCACTGAATCGGGGGCAGGGCGGGGGGGGAGCTACAGTCTTCTTGCCTTTTGAGGCCATGTCTTCTGTGTAGCAGTCGTGGGCTGGAAGCACTTGGAGGTGTGTACGCGTCTGCACTTTAAATATGGTGCCTGGCGTGAAGAAGCGGCGAGGTGATGGCATGGTGGGCGAATGAGAACCTGTCCATCATCGAACCAGTATGTTTCCCAGGAATGCATAATTAATGAGGCAGGATTGGGAAGATACGCCATTGCAGCCGGCGGGTAAAACATTCCTCTTCCCGCCCACTACCGCATTTAGTGCAGATCTGGTACGATTCCATCCAGTGTCCGCTTTTCACCTCCGTGAAATGGTTTAGGACATTTAAAAAATTTACAGATAGGTTGTTCATTTTATTTAATTCCTTATCGCTTTGTGTTAAATAAAAAACAAAAAACATTTAGAATTGGTAATGTCATTCTCTCAGATTAAAATAAAGAGAATTTCTTAATCTCTTCCCTAACTTCATAACAGCACAGAGAACAATGTAACAGAATGATGCCTAACATGAAATGTAAAACCTTTATAACTGGAGTTTTCCAGATTCCACAGAAATGTTCATGTAATACTGTGTATTGAGTGACTGCTACATGATTCCTGTGTAACAACTCCTGCTAGGTGCAGCTGTCCCATAGAGAATGAATGCTTCATTACGTATGCATTGAACGGAAGCAAAATGCTGTAGATACTGGGAATGAAGGTAGAAAATACTGGAGATCCTCAGCAGGTCTGGCAGCATCTGTGGAAAGAGAAACAAGAGTTAATATCTTGGGTCGATGACCTTACATCAGATGCATGATAGGTGCCCCGATAACCTGATGTTCTTTTAAAATGCAGGCTTGTAAGCAACCACCGCACTGATCAATAGTATCTAGCGTGATTGGCAATGTTCACAAGCTGCTCTGCATTTGTTAGGAACTAAAGCAGCGAGCATTTGGAAAAATCTAAGTGCTCAGCTTCTGCTTCACACTGCTGTGAATTGAATGCAAACCCGCCAGTCACAGTAGTAGCATATGTGTAGCCCATATTAGAGCTGAGAAGGGAAGATAAGCCAGACCGTACAGAAGCCTCTTTGAATGCAGGCGATGGCATTAGACAACTAAGATTTATGAAGAAAAATGACTGTATACTCAGTTTGATGAAACCGCTCCAAATATTCCTATTAATATATGATTTACATCCTTGTCTCACAACCACTAATGGAAATGGAATAAAGTCCCAGCCGTAATTCAAACCAACAGACAGGAGGGACAGAAAGTTTACATAACATTGACTTGTGGCCCACAACCTTCACTCAGCTTCTCAATTCACAGCATTCCCATTTTACACTAATGAATTATTTCTCTCAATTTTAGTTGTTTGAGGTGGTTATGAACGATACCTTTGTTCTGAGATTTTCAATCATGGCTGCTCACACTTAAGGTGCACAAACTGTTAAGCCAGGTTTAAGTAGTTAAAACTAATCTGCAATTTTATTAATGTAAAGGCTGGTGACATTCATATTTAACCTTAGTTGTGTGCATAGATCCAAAGGACTTGATGGGAAACAGAGTTTCTGTCATCCCTTCACAACACGGCAAACAAATCTACAAATTGCAGGGAAAGTAGTCTGTCACAGAGCTAATCAATTGCCAGATTTAAAAAACAAATATCAGTGGGAAGGCAGACTGTTGGGGACTGATGCTGGCAGTATGTTTGGAGATGGTGAATGCAAAAGCTCTGCCTAATTATTTCCTGAGTGATCTTTGCGGTCAAATGTGTGCACTTCACTTTTTTGTGTTTATTATACAAAATCCTAAATTGAAGCATTCTTAGCCGAGGCATAGAATATAAGAGCAGGGAGATTATGCTGGAACTGTATAAAACGCGGGTTAGGCCACAGCTAGAGTATTGCATGCAGCTCTGGAATCCGCATTATAGAAAGGATGTGATTGCACTAGAGAGAGAGCAGAGGAGATTTATCAGGATGTTCCCTGGGCTGGAGAGTTTTAGTTATGAGGAGAGATTGGATAGACAGGCGTTATTTTCCCTGGAGCAGAGGAGATTGAGGGGGGACATGATTGAGGTGTATAAAATGATGAGGGGCATGGATAGGGTAGGCAGGGAGGAACTTTTCCCCTTGGTGGAGGGATCAGTAACCAGGGGGCATAGATTTAAGGTAAGGGGCAGGAGGTTTAGAGGGGATGTGAGGAAGAATTTTTTCACCCAGAGGGTGGTGGGAATCTGGAACTCACTGCCTGAAAGGGTGGTGGAGGCAGAAACCCTCATAACATTTAAGAAGTATTTGGATGGCATACAAGGCTATGGGCCTGGTGCTGGAAAATGGGATTAAAATAGTTAGATACTTGTTTGACTGGCGCAGACTCGATGGGCCGAAGGGCCTTTTTCTGTGCTGCAGACCTCTATGACTCTATGACTATGACTCATGCACTTAAAAATAATTAGTGAGATATTTAGATATTTTCAGTTAGATTGCAGACATACTTCCAAAATAGTGAAGGACACCAAAGAGGATCAGACATACCAACTTTCAACAATGGTTTGAGCCTTCGCCAACTTTTTGACCTTTGACCAGCTCTTTGAGCTTTGACAGGGCGTGTCAGCTGTGGTTCAATAGATAGCACATTTCACCCCTTGGTGTAAGAAGGTTAGGGTTCAAGCCCCACTCCAGAGACTTGAACACAATGGTTTAGGCTGACACTCCAATACAATACTGAGAAGCACTACATTGCCAAACGCGCTGCCTTTTGAACATTAAACTGAGACCCATCTGCTCTTCAGGAGGACATAATAAATCCCATGGTACTATGTTGAAGAGAGCAAAGGAGTTATCCCTGATATATTTGCCAATATTTATCCCTCAATCATCATCACTAAACAGATTCTGATTATTATCACATTGCAGTTTGTGGAATTTGCTACACAAATTGACTGCTGCTTTTCCCTCATTACAACAGTGACTCCACTTTCAAAGTATTTCATGGATGGTAAAGTGCTTTGTGATCTCCTGAGGTTGTGAAGGCACTATATAAATGCAAGTTTTTGTTTCATTCAAGAGCTTACACTTGAGATCACCATCTTCTGTATATAATACCCTGGTAAATCCCAGCATCAAAATATTTTTCTCTTCTTCGGCTGGATCAAGACAGAAAGTGAAAACAATTGCTTTGGACACATGTGATGACTGCAGAATTAACAAGCAACAGTGAATGTTTCCTATTGGAACTATAGGTTCTCCCTGAATAGACAACAATAGGCAGCAGTTGAAAACCGTGATAGTAGCACTCACAGCCACAAGCAGAAACAAATGGGGGAATAATGAGGTGTGGAGAAGCAACAGGAAATAAAAGGAGAAAAAGAGAAAGACAAAGCAGAAAATGAGAAATGATAGGGGAAAGAATAGAGAAAAAGAGAGAAGAGGGTAAGAGAGAGAAGACAGGGAAATGACATGAATGCCATATATATATATAATATATATATAATATATATGTGTACATATAAAAAATATACTGCACTAAAGACAGAGCTCCATTTATTATACTCGGCGGCTTGTACAGATCACTCAGCAACATCCCAGCACCAGCATGATTTTTAATCAAAAACACATATCAAGATATTCAGTTATTTTCAATAATTAACATCTGAACGCTGAATTAGCCAGTGGCCAGAATTTGTGCTAAGTTTAAACAGCCTGCTGTTATTTGGTGAGGTATATTGCCAGCTACTTTTATACAATAGCTATGTCATCCTTTCCTGGTGTAAGACTAGCTCTTTCCAAGTGATTTGTGTTGGGTGATTGGCTGAACACTCTTAGTCCTTCATCCGGAAACTGTGTCCCTGATATTTACTCAGGGCCACAGGAGGGGTGGGGGGGTGGCGGGTGGCGGTGGGCAGTGGCACTGGGGTGAATTTTTGGAAGGTTAACCTGCAAGAATGAGTTTCCCCGGGTGTCCTGCACAAACTAACTTTAAAATTTTAAAGATTAAATCTTTCAAATTTTTCGACAGGTTTCCAATGGCCAGATTGACAGATTGGCTGCCTGTGAGGCAGGAAAGCCTAATGCAGGGTGGGGTAAAGCTGGGCAAATTGGACTTTAGGATGGGCAGTTGGTGGGGGGGGTGCTGCAGGGGGGACATTACTAGGGAGGACATTGTAGGGGAGTATCATGCAGCTATTAATGTATATAATATTATTGGAAAATATTTTTTCTTTTAAATAGAGGTTTAGTCTGTGGGTGTGTCTTAATTGGATCAAAGCCAGCTAGTCTGGGTGTTTTCATGTATACTAGTTTTGATATGTAAGAGAGATAGAGTGCATTTGCATTTTTTGAAAAGAGCATTCAAGAAGTGGGGTGAATTCTGGCACCTAGCGAGCAGAGACCAAGCAATATGTTTATCTTGCTAATAAAATTGGTACTATGAAGGGGGTTTTATTGTTCAAAGTGGCTGGTGATACAATGAGAATTTACATTCAATGTGCTGTGCCAAGTATAACTTAAGCAGTTTTGTGTATGTAGAGCAGAGGCAATGTGAGCAGAGCAGCTGTAAGCCTCCAACTATCTCCAAAGTGAAAAGAACCTCATTTGGAATTCATAAGGTGAAAATGCTTTGCCTGGTGTCTGGTTAAGTCTATGAGTTGCTGTTGCTTTAATGGAGATTAGTTTGGGAATTTGTTGAAAGTTATGATAGTAGTAATTTGTAGTAGCTATGTGAATATATTTCACTTGTGTAAATTAATAAAAGGTTTCATTTATCTTAATATAAAACCTCGTGAGAACTGGTGATCTGATTCCTGAATTTAGAGTTGCATCTCAAACATATCACTTAAAATTATAGGTTCTAACAGCTGTTTAAAGTTTCCCTCTGAGGTTTTTAAATAACTCAGCTGTACCAACTGCATGGTCATAAAAGGAGGATAATTTGGTGGCGGGGGGTTGGGGGGGGTGAGTGAATCAGAAATTGCTGGGAGTGGGGAAGTTATCCAATCAAGGAAATTCGGTTGCATGCAGATAAGCTTGTTGGGCCTTGGAGAAATATTCCTGTGCCTCCTGCCTGCATGCACTGTTATAAAAGGCACTGTCATAGATCCAATGCTTCTTGCCTCCTTTTACCTGCCAGTAATCCCAGCCTCCGTGTTAAAAATTAAAAGTTCTGCTAAAATGGAGGTACATAGCCTCCTTAACATATTTCAGTGACCGACCCACCTCCTGAGAGCAGATTGGTTTCCTGACCCACCTCCATTAAACAGACTGGTAGCAGGTTAGAAAATTTTATAATCCTTACCTTCCTACCTATCCTCAACCCACCCATCGTTGGGCATCAAAACTTCCCCCATGATTCAGTCACTCCAATGTTAACTGAATCAGTGATTTGGAGTAGCTACATCAAGGGTAGAGTTTCCCCCCCATCGGCGGGGGGGGTTGTGCAGGGGAGGGCGCGGACCCAATCGGCACCCCCGATCAGGTCTGCGGCACCATTTTATGTGGGTGGGCCAATTAAGGCCAGCCCAGCGTGATGCGCACCCAGAAGCGCTGAGTGCTCCCTCTGCGGGCGGGGAGGGGGGGGAAGTTCCCTGAGTCAGGGATGCGCTCTTTTGCGCATGCACACGAAAGAGTGCAGAAATGTCCATGAGGCACAGATTAGGGAGATTAGTTTTAAGTTTTAACAGTTCAATAAAGTGTTGAAAAATTTTTTATGACCTGTCCCCTCATGTGAAACTGTCACATGAGCTGGGACATGTGTGTTAATTTCAATAAAAATTTTTGAGATTATTTAAAGTCATTCATGAAACTTCAACCCGCCCCTAGATGAGGTTCCATGAAAAATGCAAAGGCCGCCTGGGCTCTTCGCCTACCCCGCCCCCCCAGCCTTAAGGTTGGACAGGCAGCTCCGTTAATTATTTTAATTGTTAGTTAAATGGCCTTAATAGGCCTTTGACAGTTCGGCAGGTGCGCAACCAAATCAGCCGCATGGCCAGCGAACTGAAAATCTAAATGACGCACGGTGACGTCGGGACACACACCTGATGCCACCCCGTGTCATTTTACGCCTCAGCGAGCAGGGACAGGGCCTGCTCGCAAAGCCGAAGATTCTCCCCCAAGTCTAATGGGACAGTGAACTCGATTAAAGCATTGATAGGCTGTCCATTAATCCAGTTTTATACAGACCGAGCTGAATTTTCATTTGGGTGCAAGGCATGTTTCGGTTTGCAAATGGCTATGCTTAGGTTTTTTTTTGGAAGAAACCCAATTTTTCTCCCCTACTGCCGACCCCAAGCCATTTTCCTCTGGCCATTTTGTGGGTTGGGAATGCTGAGTGTGCAATACACATACCCACCCCCACTGAGGTCAGGTTTCCCATTCTAAATAGGAGGTGGATGTCAGAATTCCTCCCACGCAATTTCCATTTGTGTGGAGTGTTGGAAGCCTATTAAAAGCATGCCTGGTTTAGAGTTTGTGCAGAAAATGGAAAGCCTGCTGAGGAGCCTGGAAGGCTGTGAAAGGTCAGTGTAAAGTGTTTCACGCCTTCAAATGTCACTATTAGGTGCTGTATTGTAACATAGATTGTTTTTAATGCAGTGAGTCATCATAGGGATCTGTCCTTTAAAGGTAAGTTGACCCGTACATTGACCAGCCTTGTGTATTTTTGTATATATGCATTTCAGCATTTTTCCAATGAAGGAAGCATCATTGTACAGTGAAAATGTCACAAAATGTCCTGTCAGCCTGCACTGTCACCTTTTCTGCTGTGATTTAAATCACTTTAAAAAAAATTCTAACCATTGGCTCACTTACATTCTGGTTTTGACACCAGGAAACAATCTGCACTTGAAAAGAATCTAACTACTTGGCTCCTGACATTGCTGACAGGCACTCTATTTAGAAATTGAAATGGGCACCTTTTGTTCTTTTCTTCTCGTGAGCAGTCCATTGTTTGAACAGCTGTGGCCATTATCAATGCTCGTCTGAGTTTCAAGTGCTAATGGATTTCAGCACAGTAGGTGTTCCATTCACCTGAGAATGAATACCCTATCTATGCCACTCATAATTTTGTACACCTCCATCAGATCCCCACTCAGCCTTCTCTGCTCTAAGGAAAACAACCCCAGCCTATCTAGTCGCTCTTTGTAGCTGAAACGCTCCAGCCCAGGCAACATCCTGGTGAATCTCTTCTGCAGCCTCTCCAGTGCAATCACATCCTTCCTATCGTGTGGCAACCAGTACTGTACACAGTACTCCAGATGTGGCCTACCTAATGCTTTATACAGTTCCATCATAACCTCCCTGCTCTTGTATTTAATGCCTCAATTAATAGAGGCAAGTATCCCATATGTCTTCTTAACTACCTTATCTACCTGTCCTGCTGCCTTCGAGGATCCATGGACATGCACACTAAGATCCTTCTGATCCTTTGTACTTCCTAGGGTCCTACCATTCATTGTTTACTCTCTTGCCTTGTTAGTCCTCCCAAAAAGCATCACCTCACACTTTTCAGGATTAAATTCCATTTGCCACTGTTCTGCCCATCTGACCAACCTATCTATATCATCCTGTAGTCTAAGGCTTTCCTTCTCGCTATTTACCACACCACCAATTTTCATGTCATCTGCAAACTTACTGATCATATCTCCTACATTCATGTCTAGATCATTAATGTACACTACAAACTGCAAGGGAACCAAACCGAACCCCGCAGTACACCACTGGACACAGTCCCAAAAGCAACTTTCGACCATCACCCTCTGCCTCCTGCCACTAAGCTAATTTTGGATCCAATTTGCCAAATTACCCTGGATCCCATGAGCTCTTACCTTCTTGACCAGTGTCCCATGCAAGACCTTGTCAAAATTTTCACTGAAGTCCATGTAGACTACATCAACTGCACTACCCTCATCTACACACCTAGTCACCTCCTCGAAAAATTTAATCAAATTTGTTAGACATGATCTCCTCCTGACAAAGCCATGCTGACTATCCTTAACTAATCTTTGCCTTTCCTGGTGGAGATTAATTCTGTCCCTCAGAATTTTTTCCAAAAGTTTCCCTACCACTTATTCCCACCACCCTTCTTGAATTAGGAGAGCGAACATTAGCTGTCCTCCAGTCCTCTGGCACCTCTCCTGAGGCCAGAGAGGATTTGAAAATTAATGTCAGGGCTTAAGGCCATTAAAACTGCTAATACCTCTCCCCTCTCAATGCTAATTTGTTCAAGTATATCACAGTTCCCCTCTCTGATTTCTTTACCTACATCATCCTTCTCCATCGTGAATGCAGATGCAAAATACTCATTTAAACCTCACCTATGTCTTCCAGCTCCTCACACAGATTGCCACTTTGGTCCCTATTGGCCCTATTCTTTCCCTGGTTATCCTCTTGCCCATAATATACTTACAAAACGTTTTTGGATTTTCCTTTACTTTACCTGCCAATGTTTTTTTTCATGTTCCCTCTTCGCTCTCTTAATTACTTTCTTAAGTAACCCCCTGCGCTTTATATACTCCTCGAGGTCTTCCACTGTTTTGAGCCCTCGGCATCTACCATAAGCTTCCCTTTTTTCCCTTATCCAATCCTGTACATTCCTCGACATCCAGGGTTCTTTGGAGTTGTTAGTCCCAATCTTCACCTTTACGGGAACATGTTAGCCCTGCACTCTCATTATTTTCTTTTTGAATGACTCCCACAGCTCTAATGTAGATTTTCCTACAAGTAGCTGCCCCCAGTCCACTTTGGCCAGATCCTGTCTTATCATATTAAAATTGGCCTCCCCCCAATTCAGAACCTTTATTTCTGGTCTATCTTTGTCCTTTCCAAAACTACCTTAAATCTTACTGGGTTATGGTCACTACCACCGAAATGCTCCTCCACTGACACTCCTATCACTTTGTTCCCTAAAATTAGGTCCAGCACTGCCCCCTCTCTTGTAGGACTTCCTATGCGCTGGCTCAAAAAGCTCTCCTGGATATATTTTAAGAATTCCACCCTCTCTAAGCCTCTCACACTTTGTCTATCCCAGTTAATATTGGGGAAGTTGAAATCCTCTACTATTATTACCCTATTATTTTTACACTTCACTGAGATTTACCTATATATCTACCCTTCTATCTCTCTCTGATTGTTTGGGGATCTATAGTACACCGCCAGTAATGTGATTGCCCCCTTTTTGTTTTTAAGTTCTACCCATTTGGCCTCATTTAAGGAACATTCTAAAGTATCATCCCTCCTTATTGCAGTAATTGACTCCTTGATCAATACTGCAACACCACCTTCTCTTTTCCACCATCTGTCATCCCCCCGCCCCCACCCTCCGTGTCACCTGAAGATTCTACATCCCAGAATATTAAGCTGGCAGTCCTGCCGCTCCCTCAACCATGTCTCCGTGATAACAATGATATCATATCCCATGTGTTAATCAGCACCCTCAGCTCATGTGCCTTATTTACAAGGCTCCTTGCACTAAAATAAATGCCATCCAGCCTTGCCATATTCCCTTGTACTGTAACTTGACTATGTATGCTCTGCCTTCCGACTAACTTGGTTTTTCTCCTATACTTGCCTGTACATCACCCCCTACAAGACCTCCACTCAGTACCCCATCCCCCTGCCAAATTAGTTTAAACCCCCACCAACAGCACTAGCAAACTCCCCCCCACAAGGTTGTTAGTCCTGTTCCAGTTGAGGTGCAACCCATCAGACTTGTGTAAGTCCCACCTTCCCCAGAAACAGATGCAGTGATCTAGAAGTCTAAAGCCCTCCCTCCTGTACCAAGTCTTCAGCCATGCATTCATCTGCTCTATCTGCCTATTCCTATACTCACTAGCACATGACACCGAGAGTAACCCAGAGATTACAACCTTTGAGGTCCTGCTTTTCAATCTGCTACCTAGCTCCATAAATTCTTGATTCAGGGCCTCATCCCTCTTTCTACCTGTCGTCAGTACCAATGTGAACCACAATCTCTGACAGTTCGCACTCCCCCTTCAGAATGCCCTGCAGCCATTCAGTGACATCCTTGACCCTGGCCCCAGGGAGACAACACACCAACCTGGAGTCACATCTGCGGCTGCAGAGACTCCTGTCTGTACCCTTCATAACTGAATCTCCTACCACTATTGCTCTTTCTCCTTCCCCCTTGTGCAGCTGGGCTCTGGCTGCACTTCCCAGAGGAACAGTCACTCTCACTGTTTTCCAACACAGAAAAACTGTTCTTGAGTGAAATGCACTCTGGGTTTTCCTGACTACCTGCCTGCCTCCCTTCTTCTGACTGTTGGTCAGCCATTCTTTCTCTGACTGCAGTTCCTTAAGCTGCGGGGTGACCACATCTAAAAACGTGCTATCCACATAACTCTGCCTCACGGATGCACTGCTATACCTCCAGCCAATGCTCAAGCTCCGAAACCCAGTGCCCAAGTTGGTCAAACTGGTGGCACTTCCTGCAGATGTGGTCATCCAGGCTGCCAGGAGCAATAAGACTTCCCACATTCTGCAGGCTGTGCAACACACGGGATTGAGCTCCCCTGCCACACCTTTAGTTAAAATACTCTTACCCTAAATTTACCTTTCCTTAATGTAGCTTTTAAGTGGAGAAAAACAACTTACTCTCTACCTAGCAATCAGCTCTCTGCTTTGCACTGACATTACTTTCATCAGCCTTTTCGAATTCTGAAGGAGTTCCTGTTTTATCTCCTGAACTCTCGTTGTTTTAACCCCCAACTTCTCACTGTTACATCTCTGCAACTCTAGCTGTTTTATCTCCTGAACTCTCGCTCTTCGAAGAGGCCTGCGTGTTTACAATTCCAAGATGAACTTATGACCTTTTTAAAAAAAATCCCAGGTTAGCAACCAGATGACCACATCATGCCAGGTCCTTACATTTTGTAAAAGAAAACTTCAGTCTTGAGACATATGATTCTAAAGCTCCCACCATGCTAAATGAGATAGATTTTGAACAGATCCAGCAGCTCAAAACTGGGCCTCCATGAGGCGCTATAGGCCATCAGCAGCTAGCAGAATTGTGTTCAGTTTCATGGTCTGGCATATCTTCCCCCTGTACCATTACCGTCAAACCAGGGGACCTGAAGTTCAGTGAAGAGTGCAGGAGGGCACACAAGGAGCAGCACCAGGCACACCTAAATATGAGGTGCCAACCTGGTAAAGCTTCAACACAGGGCGATCTGCATGACAAACAGCATGCAATAGAGAGAGTTAAGAGATCCCATGACCAACTGATCAGATCTTAGCTCTGCAGTCTTGCCACATCCAATCATGACTGGTGGTGGACAATTAAACAACTAACAGAGATAAAAGCAAAATACTGCAGATGCTGGAAATCTGAAACAAAAACAGAAAACACTGGAAAAACTCAGTAGGTCTGGCAGCATCCATGGAGAGAAAAACAGAGCCAATGCCTCAAGTCCATATGACAGAGCAGGAGGTGGTGGTTCCACAAATACCCCAGCCTCAATGATGCAAAAGATAAGGCTGAAGCAGTTACAAACATCTTCAACCAGAAGTGTCGTGGATGATCCATCTCAGCCTCCTCTGGAGGTCCCCAGCATCATAAATGCCAGTCTTCAGCCAATTTGATTCACTCCGCATGATATAAAGAAACAGCTGAAGGCACTGGATACTGCAAAGGCTATGGGCCCTGACAATATTCTGGCAATAGTACAGAAGACTTGTGCTCCAGAACTTGCCACACCCCTAGCCAAGCTGTTTCAGTACAGCTACAACACTGGCATCTATCCAGCAATGTGGAAAATTGCCCAGGTATGTCCTGTACACAAAAAGCAGAACAAATCCAACCCCGCCAATTACCGCCCCATCAGTCTACTCTCCATCATCAGTAAAGCGATGGAAGAGGTAATTGACAGTGCAATCAGTGGCACTTCTGCAGCAATAACCTGCTCACTGACACTCAGTTTGGGTTCCACCAGAGACAATAAGCTCCTGGCCTCATTACCACATTGGTCCAAACATGGACAAAAGAGCTGAACTCAAGAGGTGAGGTGAGAGTGACTGCCCTTGACATCAAGGTAGCATTTGACTGATTGTGGCATCAAGGAACCCTAGCAAAACTGAAGTCAATGGGAATTGGGAGGGAAAGAAACTCTCCACTGGTTAGAGTCATACCTTAGCACAAAGCAAGATGGTTGTGATTGTTGGAAGTCAACTATCTCAATCGTAGTGCATCACTGCAGGAGTTCTTCATGGTAATATCCTGGGCCCAACCATCTTCAGCTGCTTCACTAATGACCGTCCCTCCATCATAAGGTCAGAACTGGGGATGAAAGCAAAATACTGTGGGTGCTGGGGGATGCTTGCTGTTGATTGCATAGTGTTCAGCACCATTTGCGACTCCTCAGATACTCAAGCAGTCCATGTCCAAATGCAGCAAGACCTGGACAACATTCAGTCACAGGCTGATAACCATCAACCATCTCCCCTTGACATTCAATGGCTTTACCATCGCTGAATCTGCCACTATCAACCCCCTGGGGGTTACCATTGACTAGAAACTGAACTGGATCAGCCATATAAATACTGTGGCTAAAAGATCAGGTCAGCAACTGGGAATTCTGCAGCAAGTAACTCACCTCCTGACTCCCCAAAGCCTGTCCAGCATCTACAAAGCACAAGTCAGGAGGGTGATGGATTGCTCCCCACTTGCCTGGATGAGTGCAGCTCCCACAACACTCAAGGAGCTTGACACCATCCAGGACAAAGCAGCCCACTTGATTTGCACCCCATCCACCACATTTAACATTCAATCCCTCCACCATCAATGCATAGTGGAACAGTGTGTACAATGTACAAGGTATACTGCAGCAAATCACCACAGCACAGGGGCTGAGACACCTGCCTTTATCTTGTGCAGAAAGATTTCACATCTGAGTGACAAGAACACTGCTCATTAGAACAAGGAGACATAGGCAGGGAGACATTCTTGGGAGTTTATTGACAATAGTGTATGTACAAGTGATTAGCACCTGTGCCCAGGCTGTGCAACCAATTCTTCTTAACTCTCCTAACCTGCCGCTACATCTTGTTGCTCCCCAGACATCCACAGCAGAGGTGGAGGTAGCCTGCTTACTGTGACGCCCTGTCAGTGATGACCTTGGTGGACGTCCTCTGGAGGGCCTGGACTTAGAGGGCCCCGGCCTGCTTCCAGGGTCCTGCTGTTTGTCGGTGGCACCCTCCTCAGCCTGTGGAGCTGGAGCTGCTGAGGTGGATGAGCCAGACGCTCCCAGAGTCACCTGAATGGATGGCCCCAGAGAGTGCACCTGCTGATCCTCCTTCCCACCGGTTCTCAAGGGCCCCAGGCTGACCATTTGAGGAGCAGGGGTAACTGGAGTGAGATCGAGCTGCCTGGCACCTCTCGCATACACACTGATGGAAGCCAACTATGCCATCACAGTGATGGAGTTGAGTCTGCACAACTGTGCAGAAGCGATGACCTGGACCAAGGTCTCCATGGTGGCTGCCAACCTACCAGTGTTGACCTCGGTGTGTTGGCATGTCGGTGCTATCATCTCAGAGTGAAGGTGGAGGGACTCCCCCACCATGCCTTGCAACCTAAGGAATACAGCAGACATCCCTTCCTGATGTTCCCCAGTTTGCCTTTGCAGCTCCAGCAACTGTAACATGACCGACTCCAGTGGCTTGTTGCCTGACTTGGACTCAGCAAATTTCCAGCCTCCAGCAGTCCCCTGGGAAGTCCCTGCCGTCACCTGCTGTGGATCAGACAATGCGACGTGTTCACCAGATTGTGATCCTGAGGCTAATCTAAAGCTAGGTCCCACTGAGGTGTGTGTCTCAGCACTGGTGGAGAGCGTGGGTGAGTGCTGTGATGGGTCTTCAAGGAAGGTGCCTTCAGATTCCTCTTCAGAGGTTTCTTCAGGACTTGATTGGAGGCATTGGGTCATGGACACTGTCAGCTGTTTCCCAGATGTGCCTGCAGAAGCAAGGGGAGATAATTAGTGCATGGCAGTGGCCTGTGAAACAGGAAACATTACTCATGGCATGGTTGTCTGATGGATGTTGCACTGCTGGATCCTCAGTTGGTAGAGCATCACCGACCTCACAGGACCAGTCCAGATCATCACCAGGCAGCTGGATGGCTCTGTTTTCAAAGTCCCTGATGACCTTGATTTCAGGCATTCCTCCACCAGTCCCTATTGTTATGTGCCACCTTGTCCTGCATGAATTGTGATGGAGAAAGTGTAGGCAAGATGCCTGCCAGGCCAGATAATAACTATGTCTGGCATGTGTGGGTGGTGAGTGGTCCTGTGGATGAGATGAGGACAATGTCAGTGAGTGTGAGAGAGTGTATGGTGATGCCTCTTGAACTGGCAGTGAGTGAAGGCCCTGTGGATGTGTGATGGGTTTGTGAGTGTGTGAGTTGACAGTGATGAGAAGAGCAACTTACCCTAGCAAAATGGAGGAGATCATTCATCCTCTTGTGGCACTGGGTGGCTGTCCTCTTTTGAAGGGCATTAGCGCTGACCACCACTGCTACCGCCTCCCAAGCATGGTTAGTCACGCCGCTGCCCATCCTACAGCCAGAGCAGGGGATAGGGGACATCCCAGCGGAAATCCACAGCATCCAAAAGGCGTTCCAGTGACGCATCACTAAACCTGGGGGCTGCAGTCTTTTTGCCTTTCATGGACATCTTCCCTGCAGCACTCGTGGGCTAGGGGCACTGAGATGTGTGCGCGTGGCTGGGCTTTTAAAACGGCGCCCAGTGTATTGAAGCAGCGAGGTGATGGCGGGTGGGCAAATGTGTGCCTGCCCACCATGGAAACGGTGTGTTTCCCAGGAATGCATAAATAATGTGGCGAGTTTGGGACGATGTGGAGTGAAAACTGCTACCACACTTAGTGGAAATCTGGGGCAATTCTGCCCGTTGACGTAGTGGTAATGTCACTGGAATAGTAGTCCAGAGGCCCAGGCTAATGGCTCATGGCAGCTGGTAGAACTTAAATTCAATTAATAAAATCTGGAATTAGAAGCTAGTCTCAGGAATAGCGACCCATGAAACCATTGTCGATTGCCCTAAAAACCCATCTAGTTCACTAATGTCCTTTAGGGAAGGAAATCTGCCGTTCTTACTTGTCCTGGCCTACAAGTGACTCCAGACCAACAGCAATGTTTCTGACTCTTCACTGCCCTCTGAGATGGCCCAGCACTCATTTCAAGGGCGGTTAGGGATGGGTAGCAAATGCTGGCCTTGTCAATGACACACACATCCATGAAAGAATACACCTTCAGAAGGGCAATTAGAGATAGCCAATTAATTCTGGATTAGCCAGCAACACCCATATCCCATGAAGGAATAAACAAGTCTGTGCATTGCTCTTCAGTTGCTTGTAGGAGCCTTCCATTTTCAATTTCAACTGTTGTAAAATAATTATTCTCTTTCTCCATTTTGGTTATATCCCTCTAATCTTCCTTCAGTAACCTCCTTCAGCAAGTTCTCATGCCTTTGAGGATGACCAGTCCTACCCTGTTGCCTTTTCTTGATGGTATTCACTGTCAATCTTTCCTCCTCCCCCATCCTGAGAATTCTTCATTGATCTTGTGTTCTCTCCAACTGACCAACTTCACCCATCTTCAGAACCACATTTCATGGCTTTCTAGTCTTTGGATGTCCACTTTTCTCAACCTCCATTTCCACCCTGAACAGCAAGGCACTCCAAATCACAGTCCTGGTAACTTTTCTTAAGATCTCTACTTTCAGGGCATTGTGGCAAATTACACAATTAGATGGTGCTGAAAGGGCAGCACTAATGCACAGGCCTATCATTTTCTTTGCTTCAAATAGACAACGGTGATTTTTAAGTACCCAATTTCACTTTGCTGCTCATTATTAGTGAAAATTGTAACACTTGTATTTACATTGGGCCAGACTTTACTGTGGCTGATGAACTTGCCCATGTCCATTTAATGTACTGGATGTTGCTGTAAATTAAAGACTCAAACAGTAAGGCACTCTCTACAAGGAATCTGGGACTTGTATGAACAGGGCAAGCAACTGTGTATCTCTGTAACTAATCAGATTTAAGCATGGCTAATGGACGATGCAGAGTGATCCCGGAAGTGACAGTTAAAATATTTTACTCAATGACAAATCAGGCAAGGATGCTAAATATAAAGGGAAAGAAAGATTGGATTAAGAGAGACGGTGAGAGATAAAAGAGACAGAAGTACATTTTTAAAAAATCAACAAATGTTAACATCTGCTGGAATTACACGTCACACTTGTAAAATTAATTTTCAGCTCAAGACAGGTAGATTGGTAGTAATTAAGATTTAGCACATTAACAGAGGTACTCAGACTGAAATGGACAAGCCCTAACTTTCTGTGGTGGCTTTAGCCTTTATCTATGATGCAAGTGTTGGAAATTCCTGCTGTCCAATACATTTGAATGGGGAGCCAGACGGTGAAATGCCATTTTCAAGCTGTTTATGGAGGAGTGGTAATTTCAGACAGCTAGATTTTCTAGATTTACATGTTTAAACAAGTGTCTGCTTTTGCCTAAATTTGCTGACAGGTTTGTGCATAGATAACTGTTAGCCCCATGCTTATTTTTTTACAGTAAATTTTAGCCTATCATGTCTTTTACAGCAAATTACCCCTTAAGCATTTGACAAATTTCTTCTTAAAATGCATTGACTATCATTATGTAATAAAGCACTAGCCCTTTCTGTACCGGTAACATTCTCCAACCAACAATAATACTGATCAGTTAATCT
Source organism: Carcharodon carcharias (assembly GCF_017639515.1). Lineage (NCBI taxonomy): Eukaryota > Metazoa > Chordata > Chondrichthyes > Lamniformes > Lamnidae > Carcharodon > Carcharodon carcharias. The sequence goes on along the minus strand of NC_054483.1, from coordinate 75,382,863 downwards.
GTTTTTGAAGGCGATGGTTAGATTGGAAATGTCGGCCAAGACATCAGATTTGCCAGGTCCAATCACTAGTCCTGGACCCATAATTGCACACATTGAAACTAAAAAGTGAAGACTAAAACTATTCAGTTGTTGACTGGATACACAAAGAGTTGAGAAAATTGGAACAAAAATTAAAAGGAAAATGTTTCCTTAGAAGAGTGAATTATGAGAATATTCATTCAAAATGCTTAAAAAGTGTGTTATCCTTGTATAAAATCAAATACTTATATGCAAATCTATCAACTCTAATTGCAAACTCTCAACATTATCAAATAATTACATTTTTCCAGTTATGAAGATATACTTTTGTTATCTTAATTTACTCTGATACCCGTTTACATCTGAGCTAGTCAGTTCACCCAGCGTAATGTATGTTTAAGGGAGTAGGTGAAGACCTTTAATTAAAAATGGAACAGATCTGCACTAAAGGGTCACACTAAGGTTTGCACAAGGAGTCGAGGTATTTTAATCTTTTTTGGATAATATCAGATCAATACATCCCATTTTACCAAGGCTGCATCTCACATAAGACAAACGCAGATTTTCTTATAAGTGGATGTTGCAATTACTTTTTTTTAAACTATTCATGTGATGCTGATTTAAAATAGAATCCTTTATACAATAGTTTTCCCTAAATTGCATTTGCATGGACAATTTGTTTCTTGGTTTCACACAGAAAAGGTTCTGCTTAAATTCTAAAATTGAATTTTGAGCAGGATTAACAACACTCCAGGGACGACTTTTAATAGTGACAGATGAACTTATGTAGAACAGCAAACAAGATCTGCCTGACCTAAACTGCAAACTTTTGTGTTTTACACTACTCCTCAAAAAGGCTCCCCCCCCCACCCCCTGTTATTAAAAATAGATCCACATCCTGTAAGCTGAAATTTTCAGAAAATAAACTGTCATTTTGAAAAAGATCATTCTGTTTTTCTTCTGATTGAAAGTTCATTGCAGAAAAATTGTAGGAAAATCCTGCCTGCATTACAGTTCATCCCTCACCTGTGGTGCTACTTGGAATGAGGTAAAAGATGTACAGTCACACTTTAGAAGAGCTCAACACAGAAACTGGTTAACTAGAAATAAGCAGTATCTATTAAAGACATTTATTAGTTTAGTACTTTTTTGAAACATTAAACAAAAACAAAAATTGGACTGGCCTTGAAAACAGGCACATGGATCTCAATGTGGGAACACCCCATGCCCGTAGGTTCCATTGCAAGCTTTCTTCTGCCTGTCAATTAAAATTATTGTAGCGTACAGCTTGTGCAGAGGACTCAAAACCGTGGGAGACTAGCATGTTATGTCTTGCCGGAATAACTTAGAGGGGGCCTGCATTGTGACAGGTGCTAGATGTCATTATAAAGTGATTTTGGTGTAAGGAACACTCAATAATGGCAGGAAATAGCAGAGAGGGGCTCCAAGATTTTCCGATGCAGCACTGGAGGCCTTGGTGCAGAATCTGGAGAACACTATAGATGTCATCAATCCACAGGGAGTCAGGATACTGGATATTAACTTGGATGTTACATTGTATAAGGCTCCACAGCAGCTGCATGTTGAGGGGGGCGGAATACTTCACAGTTGTGATACATTTCAAAGTTGACATGAGACACCGGCAAAGCGATGTGCTTGCAGTCCAATGGCACCCAAAGCATAGGAAATCTCGGGAAGCCGGGTTCTCATGCTGCCTGCTTCTGTTTGAGAAGAAAGAATTAAATATATTCAACTCCCACATAATACAAAGTTTCAGTGACCACCCTTAAGCAAAAGTAGATGCCAAACTGATAGGTATTGCAAATATTGCCTGCTCCATCCTGGAAGGAGCCAACTACAGAAAGATTCTTTGCCACAGCCACTGGCAATATTATTCTAACCCTGCTCTGAGATTGTGGTTGTGACCACAGTAGGTGGCAGATTTCAGAAAGGATAGCCTTAGTCAAATGGAGAAGTCTGACACCCTGAGATTCAGGGAGGAGAATTGCTCCCTGAAGACCCTGAGCATCTTTGCCCTCTTGCTGAGGGCTCTTCTTCCCTTCCTCTTCCTCCTTCCAGCAGCTTGTCCTGTTCTGTTTGGACTCCACCTATTCTCTCAGCCATATTGTATTCCAAAGGGAATGTCGACTAGTGCACTCATACCTGAGAGCAAGTGGTTTGTGCAGAGTCTTTGACAAAGTCTTTCAACATGTACCATAGCACTCCCTGTAGGCTTCAACAACTTTAAACTGCTCTGGAAACCACCAAACGTTTCTACAATCACAGCAAGAGCCAGTCAAAAACAATTAGCGAGTAACCTGAAAATAGTTGGTGATCCCTTTAAGTAGCGCAGGGGGGTGTCCTTCCTTCTGCAGGGAGTGTGTTCAGCTGTGTGAGGTTAAGGGTTGAGCTCCAAAATAGTGATGCTGGCATCAAATCAGTGTTACATGTTGCTGGACTTCAGGATCTGCCAAACTCTGCATCCTCCCAGTGGGTGCTTCCTTCTTGCGTGCAAATGCCCTCATCAAAAATAGCGTTCAGTGTGGCTGACATCAGAAGGGTGTACATGCACTGCAGATGCCATTTTAGCAGAAAAATAGCACTCATAGTTCCAAAATAATGGATGCTAAGGAGCCAAATTTCAACATTTTTTTATTTACGTAAGAATACTTCTCACTGATCTCACAGGTTTTGTTTCTCCTTTCTTCCCCAACAATATTTTTCAAGTATCAGCGATTTTACTGCATCTTTAAAGATACTGCAGGCAAGGAACTATTTTTTCAAATAAATGTGTATTTTCATTTATCCCAGTTTTTAGATCCCTGGTCTCTTTAGACTTTAACCCAACCATTCACTGAAGGTCAACTGGAAATGTGGGAGCAATAAGCTCATATGGTTAATGAGGGATAAAGAGCATGAGAGTGCAGCCTTCTGCTGTTGTGGAATGATCATTTTAAGAAGCCCAACCAGGTGTATTGAAATTAATTTCTTGAGGAAATAAAGCTTAGTGAAATCTAACTGGATTACTCTACCATTAAAGTTACTGGGTTACCATGTTAAAAAAATGTTGACAGGTATATTTATTTTATAGCTGGCAGTACTGGGAATAGCTTAAAAGATAGTCCAAGAAGCTGTGGCTGAAAGGCTTTCAACTGATAGAAATGTTCAAATCAATAAAAACTCCAGGCGATTGGAGCACAGCCATTGTTAATCCAGCAACTGGTGTACATTAAGGCAGGAATGCACTGCAATGATTGTCTTGTATAATATAAGTGTTTCTTTGGGACAGAACTTCATCCATTTGGCTCACCAGATTGTGCTTACTGATGCAGAGATTTAGCGCATAGCGACACACCTCAGTTGCCTTAGAAGGATACAACAGCATCCACAGGAATAGGAATTTAACTTTTACCCAACCAAATACTTCAGGATTTATTTTTACTTATTGAGCAGGATGTTTACCTTGTCAGGTGGGCCCAGGAGCAGCCGCGAAACTGACCACTGCCTGCGATCAGGCCCCAATCGTGACTTCACGATTAATGGCCAACCAGCGTGCATTGCGCTGCAACGTTCAGCACTGCCTGTGTGCGGTTATGGGGGGAGGAGGAAGTCGCAGCATGCGCACGGGTGCATTCACAGAAAGCTCCCTGAAGGCACAGAGTGGCCTCAGGGAGCTGAAGATTTTCAACATTAAGAATAAACAATTGAAAAATAAGGAAAACGTGTCCCCTCATGAGCAGGGACATGTTAAAAATGAGTTTAAAAAATTTTTTTTTTAATCACTGTTGGAAACCTCATCCCACGCTGCCGCCTCTTGCGCACCCGCCGAGCGAAATATCGAGAGCGCATGATGACATTTGGACGCTAGACCAACATCATCGTGCACTATTTTTCTCCCCTTCAGGTCAGGAACATGCCCACCCAATGAGGGAAAGATTCTGTCCATTATTCTCAATGGGTAGCCTTTTTGTTGAGAGATTAGTTAAGAGGAACGGGCACCTGATTTGGGAGTAATGGGATGATCAGCGTCACGGAATGAACCCAAATCTATTTGATCTTTACATCATTAGTTATTCAATGGTCTGTCCTTGTTGAGATTCTGCAACTAAAATGGAGAAGCATTGGTCCTCAATGTGCTCACTTTCTACAGACCAGACATTACAGAGCACATCAAAAGCAGGCTCATAGTGCGTTGATGACATATCCTTTTTGCAGTGAGAGAAGTCTTCTCACCAGTATTTTTTATAAAGTAATTATATTCTCCTCCAACTCTATAACCATTTCAGAACTCATGCCTATCACTCCCTGATAGCTTTGCCATTCACACAACACTGAAATGTCGTCTGTCCCAGCAGTGGTGAATACACAGCGAGTGTCCTGGAAGAGGTATAGTCTTTTAAAAAATTGATTGCAATTTGGATAGAGGTGTCAACCTAACAGACAGCATCCTGATTCCACAGGAGTATGAGAATATATATAGCTTCTAAAAGTAATTGGCAGGATCTCCATTTAGTTTTTTAATAAACTCTACTATTAAATGGAATCCATGGAAGAATATGTTAGGCGTATCATAGCTAATATCTAAAGATAATTAGGACATTATTTGGTACAATTGGCAGAAGAATGTGGACAACTGCAATAAAAAAACTCATTTTACAAGTAAATGAAAGAGAGTACAGTGCAGGTTCATAAACTGCCACTATTAGTTCATATTTACTTTCTGATTAGCATCTAATGGAAATATATATTCTGCAATGTCATGTTGACACAAATGACCTACAGTGGATTCAAATATAAAGTGCAACAGAGCATATTGTCCCATTTTCTATCATAAAACAAAACACTGGTTTACTTAATGTAACCATAAAAATACTTACATTAATTAAATCTAAGCTTCTGATTAACTAAACCACATTCATTTATTCATGGTAAGACCAATTGAAAATTTTCAGGATACAGGAAAACAATTAAAACTAATCCAACACTTTTAACTGTCAAACAGAAAGCAAGAATAATTACTTCAAATAAATGACAAAGTGCTGAACCATCTAAAGTATTGATAACACAGGGGAGATGGTGGTGTAATGATAATGAGACTGGACTAGCAATCCAGGGGCCCAGGCTAATGCTCTGGTTCGAATCCCAGCACAGCAGCTGATGGAATTTAAATTCACTCAATGAAAACTGGTCATGAAATTATCATTGATTGTTGTAAAAACCCATCTGTTCCCACTAATGTTCTCTAGGGACATCCTTACCTGGTCTGGCCTATGTGACTCCAGATTCACAGCAATGTGGTTGATTCTTAACTGCCCTCTGAAATGGCGTAGCAGGTTTCTCTCAGCTCAAGGGGCCAATTGTTTGTAATGTTTCTTTGATTGTATTGAAGTACCTCAGAGTGCAACAAGATCTAGGTAGAAAACTTGAATACCATTGCACTTTCTGTGATGACCATTTTGAAATGTCAGTAATGATCCTTTGATTGTATTGAAGCACCTCAGGGTGCAACATGATCTATGTAGAACACTTGAAAATTATTATACTTTCTGTGATGGTCATTTTGAAATATTTTGTAATGTTCTTCCAGATATTTTATGAATAAGGTACATTTTTGCAAACAAAAAATTAGGGATGGGCAACAAGTGCTGGCCTTGGCAGCAACACTCACATCCTATGAAAGAATACATTTATTAAAAGTCTGTTTTGTGCTGGAATAGGATTTCTATTAAAGTATTCAACTCTAGCCCCATGCTTTAATTCGGTCACTGTCCATATTCCGTGATAAAACTTTGTAAATCATTCAGGCCAAGTTTTACTTAACACTGATAATTTATTAAGTGAATGACAAAGTATAGTACTGCTTTAGTAACTACAGCAATTTCTGCTAGAGTGACCAGCCTTTCAAAAAAAGTGTTTTATACCTTACATTTTGTCATTTTAACCACTTACCAAAAAATGTGCATTTCATTAAAAGTCAGTGAACTTTATGGTAAGGCCCCACCCCGGCCTCAATGTTTCCCCCCAGCGGCAGCAGCCAGAATCGTTCTTCACAAACCTCTACCTTCCTCTCCCACAAGGATCGCCACACACAGGCCAGGATGAAAGCCACTTCATCCTTTCAGGTGTCACTTTTTACCTCTGAGTTTGAAGGTTGTGAGTTCTAGCTCCAGTCCAGAATACTATGCCCTGTCTGGTCACATTCTGGGCCTGGAAAAAGTTCAGAGATGTGCCACTAGATTAATAATATTGCTTAAACCATTTAGCTGTCATGGTAGGCTCAGGAAGCTGAATTCCTTTACTCTGGAAAAGCATAGGCTTCAGAAAGACTCACTTGAAGTTATACAAAATAATGAAGGGACTAGACTGTTTACATGTGGAGTTATTAATTATTTGAATTAGCTAAACTAGGGAGAACGAGGGAGCATGTGTGCAAGTTACATAATCATAGCACTAGGTTAGGTGTCAGACACCTTCTTTTACACAGTGGGTCGTTGGCCTTTGAAATAAGTTGCTGACTCATGCAGATTCACAACCAATATTCAAAAGTGAGTTAGACAACCTCCTAGCTTGAAATTGTTGCACACAAAAGGTAGGTGCTATGGTGGTGATGAATCTCATGGCCATGGTTATCTCTGAGAACTGATTTTTGATCATCTTCAGAAATCCTCTTTGAATTAGCTTAGGGCTTTAATAAAAAACAATCCTGAATAGGACAGATGTAATGGACTTGCAGGTGTATATCAGTCTGTCTTTGTGCTATGTTCTCACTCTCCTTTGAGAATTTGTTTTTTTTTGTATCACAGATGCATTGGTTGGTGCCTTTATTGGCATTATCTTTGCCTACCTTGCCTACAGACAACATTATCCATCACTGAATCACACAGAATGCCACAAACCACATGTCTGCCTCATGGTTCAGGTATCAGCTGAACAGGAAGAAGCCTCCACTCCAGACAAAGCTACCAGCCTGGCTCTACAGGGATTAAATGAAGGCCCTGTATGACTATACTTCTGACATGGACAATTATTCCTTCTAACATTCCGCATAAATCAAAACAAAATCTATTTAAAGAAACAAATTTAAAAATCCATTCTATATCACTATCATGTACTTTCATCCTTCATATGTGCACTCGAAAGCAAACTTTGAAAGTAAAATAGGTTGTTACAAAAGTGACATGCATGTATGCCATCTGAGATAAGAAATTCATTTTCAAAAGGTTATCAGATATTAAACAATGGCAAAGTGCATTAATTGCATAGCAAATCAGAAAAATGGTTTTGAATGAAAAGTAATTACAGTGTAAGATTGAAGTAGCAGAATGGTTTTTGCACAAAATTGGAAAGAAAATGGTTTAATTAAATATAATTACAGTGTGGACAGTATGAAGAGATCATGTATAAAGTCTTGATTAAAATGTAATTAAAATCTTTGATGGATGCAGTGAAATTAATATTGTGAAATGATTATAGAAGGTTGCATTGGGGATGTAATTGCAAATGACAAAGTGAGATAGAAGTACTAATCTGAAAAACTGTATTGAAATTTCATTTTTCTAGGCTGGACTTATGTGGTATTGTTCATTAAACTTGAAATTGTTCAAAAATGTGTTTTTTTGCATACATTTTTCATCAGTTGTTTTATCAAGCTATAATAGTATTTTGTCTTAAAGTTGAAAGTTTGATTTAATATTGTTTGACTTTAGATGTCACCTAACTGCCCTATACTACCTGATGTATATGTATTGCCTGGTCTTTTACCTTTTGTGAACACAACATGCAAGTATTGTGGACTACTTTTTAACCTCTTTTTAGCTATTTAGATCTCACTTCTGAGATTAATCTTCAACTTCTAGACAAGATAATGGAGCTAAATTTGATAGCCCCCAAAAGCAGGTGCAGGTATTCCGATGGGCAATTAAGACCCACACTTAAGCTTGGTCTAAATAGCCAAGTGGTTATGGTACTGGGCTTGTAACCCCAAGATCAAGAGTTCAAATCTCACCATGGCAAACTATGAAACAATGTAACTTCATCTGAAACAGATGGAAATGTGTTTGTACTTGAAAGAGTTACAGGCAGCACAACAACTTTGCATTGCCTGCTTATTTGAATGATCTCTGTGTGCAACCAGTACTAAATGGGTTGGACACATCAGTAGGAGACAAATATTACAGCTAAACTGCTAACCTCTTAAAGGGTAGGGGGGGAAGGGTGAATTGTACCTGGAGCAGACACTTGGAGTTGTGGTTGAAAGGAATCTAACCTGGGAAAGAGTGAGGAATGGCACAACAGGGGAGAGAAGTTTTTCAGACATTCCACTGGGGGTCTTGGTGGAGGAATTAGAAAGGAGAGGTGTCCTGTGTCTCCAGAAGGGGAGGAAGCCCTCCAGACACACACTCAAAAGGCAGTGGAAGTAAGTAGTCATAGAAGTCAACTGCATGAACCAAGCCTCAAAAAATCTGGGGCAGCATTTTCCGGTCGGCGAGCAGGAGCGGGGCCCACTCGCCGATGCACAAAATGACGCAGCGTGACGTCACCCCGCATCACTTGGATTCTCAGCTCGGCAGGCACATGGCCGAGTCGGCTGCACACCCACCGACCTGTCACTGACCTATTAAAGCCATTAAAAAAGTAACTAAAATGATTAATGGACCTGCCCATCCAAACTTAAGGTTGACGGGCAGGCGAAGAGTCCAGGCAGCCTTCTGAAAAAGCATGAAACCTCATCCATGGGCGGGAGAAGGTTTCATGAGGGACTTAAAATGTTCAGAAAATTTATAAATAACAGTAATGGACATGTCCCAGCTCATGTGACAGTGCCACATGAGGGGACATGTCAGGAAAATTTTTTCTTATCTTTAATAAATTTGTAAAAGTTCAATCGATCTCCCTGAGCCAGCACTCTGCCTCAGGGAGACCTGTGCGCTCTTCCGTGCGCATGCATGAAGGAGCGCACAGACCTGCTCAGGCAATCCCCACCATCCACCGCTACCCCCCCCCCCCAACCCCCGCTTTCCTTACAGGGAGCACAAATCGCTTCCAGGTGGACGTCATGCTGGGCAGACCTTAATTGGCCCGCCCATATAAAACGGCAGTGCTTCCCCGATTGGGGGTGCCGATTGGGAACTCACCCACTCACGGCCGCTCCGGCACAACCCCCACAACGGGGGGGAAAATGCTGCCCCTGGAGAGAATGTTGCAAGCAGATCAATGACTTCAATGACCAATAAGGTCAGTGAATGCATTTTCAAATGTCATATTCTACCAACTGCACCACTAGCCTCAGACATTGCTCAATGCACCATACTTCCATCGCTCAACAATCAATCTCTATCAACCAGACCTTAAAACTAATACTCATAACTTCAACACACTTAGCACTCCTGCAAGCTTCATTCCCATATTTCATAGCTTGCACAGGCTGCCAGCTATTCAACCATGATAGCCATATAAACTAGATTGCATGGCACTCACTGACATTCCTCTCTCTTACCAAACAAGGTCAAACTAGAGGGGAACCAGTGCACCTGAATGTCCTGACCCTCCTGGAGGGGACAATGTTGGCCATTATTAGGACAACCTTGGTGAGGCTGTGTCCAGCAGGAGGGAACTGAAAACATCAAGATGGTGATCCTCTCATACCTAATCCTCCTTCTCACAACCCACTTCTTTCTCATGCCACATACTCTTTTGATTTATAAGCTGCAGATGGTTAGGCCTGCACCTCTTTACTCTCTCTTCCACTGTCGCCACAATCTTACCCTTGTGTCTTTCTCCCTTCAGATACCCAATTAGTACAGCCTGGGCAGACAGTGGAGGAATATGAAGGTGACAACGATGAAGACTCTGCATCATCACTTGGTCTCACACTGGCAGCCACCAGCTCACTAACACCCCCGCATGTATCTTAGAGGATAAGTTAGAGGCAGGATCCACATATAGTGAAACATTGGGTATGAGTGGCTGCCAGGGCAGGGAGTAAGAATAGCTTGGATGCCATTGCACCAGACAGTGAGGTCACATACTGAGTTCTGCTACAGAGGACTCAAATGATGACTTCAATGGGAAGTCAACAGGCTGATGGGTATGCACAATAAAATGTGCTTTGTGCTTTGGCGGGCCTGTCAGAAAGCTTGTAGTCAATGTCAAGGAGCATAGAGGAATCTGGCACCAAATTGGCACAGGGATTTGCATAGGGCTTGAAGCCCATCGTTTCCAACATGGAAATAGTGGCCAACTTCAATCACATGCTTGCAGACTCAACCATAATGCTGTTTCAGATAGAGATACCTCAGCTTCCATTGCAGTCCAGACGGCAGCTACCCAACGTCTGAGTGCTGCAGTGGAAGCTGAGATTGAGGTCATGCAGGATCAGACTGTTTTGCTGTCATGGCTAAGGATTGATTACAGTGTTCGAAAAGGCTTGGAGGGTCTCATAGCTGTCGCAAAATGGTTACAGCACAGAAGGAGGCAATTCAGGCCATTACGTCTATGCTGGCTCTTTGAGGGAGCAATTTTCTACTGCCACTTCCCCACCTTCTCTATGCAGCTCTGCACATTCTTCCTTTTCAGATAACAATCAAATTCACTTTTGAATGACTTAATTGACTCTACCTCCACCACATTCTCAGGCAACACATTCCAGATCCTAACCACTCACTAAGGTTTCTCCAAATGTTACCATTGTTTCTTTTACCAATTGCCTTAAATCTGTGCCCTCTGGTTGTTGATCTTTCCACCAATGGACACAGTTTCTCCCTATCCACTCTGTCCAGACACCTCATTATTTTGAATACTTCTGTCAAATATCCTCAGAGCCTTCTCCAAGGTGAACAGTCCCAACTTCTCCAATCTATCTACATAACTGAAGTTCCTAATCCTTGAAACCATTCTCATGAATCTTTTCTGCACTCTCTCTAATGCCTTCACATCCTACCTAAAGTGTGGTGCCTGGAACTGAATGCAATTCTCCAGTTGCGGGCAAACCAATGTTTTATACAGGTTTAACATAACTTCCTTGCTTTTGTACTCAATGCCCCTATTAATAAAACTTATGATAATGTACGCTTTATTGATCTCTCTCTCTCAACCTGTCCTGCCACCTTCAATGGGTTATGTACATATACACCCAGCTCCCTCTGCTTCTGTGCCCCCTTTAGAATTGTACCCTTTATTTTAAATTGTCTCTCTGCATTCTTCCTACCTAAATGAATCACTTCACACTTCTCTGCATTAAATTTCAAATAATGCCACTTGTCTGCCCATTCCATCACCTGTTTATTTGAAATTCTACATTAGCCTCCTCATGGTTCACAATACTTCCAAGTTTTATATTGTTACGATCCCCAGCTGAGATTACCCCTGGACAAGCCTAATGCCAGTGTGGAACCCAGCTTGATAGATCCTAACTTTTATTCGTTTGTTTAGATATGTGGACAGAAGCTACCAAACAGAGGCACAGGAGTCAGTTGATGAACTTTTAACAAAAGGATAAAACATTTACTCAACAAGAAAAGATGAATGATATTACAATACTTCTTCGCCCACAACATACCTTTACAGATGTATACAGATTTGCAAGGATAACACAGTTACAAAAACTATCTTATACACTAATGTCCACAGTAAGTACACAGTATGTACCAATAGGCACCCTGTGAGCAGACACACCATGCTCTGAAACCAAGTGACAGATGCCACCTCAGCCAGATGCTATGGATCTCTTCTCAACTCCCCACTGATGCTTGCCATACTGTGAGCCAACCAGTCTCACTGCACTCTGTCTTTCACATGAGGGTTTCCAATTTCCACTCTCCAATAACTTGCTTTGGAATCTCCTCCCAAACTGACGCTTCCTCTCAGATGCCTTCCACAAGTGTTCACCCGAGGGTTTCGAACTCTCCTTCTGATGCTCCACTTCTCTGTGTCACCACATGCATTCAAGCTGTCTTCCATGCACTCTCTCTCACCAACTCAGCATTAACAGTACACCACTGCTTCACATGCCCAAAGCAAAGCGTTACTGACCTTCAGTTATCTCTTTGGACCTTCTTGCCTCTTGTAAGGTGTTCTCACTTTAAATCTGCTTTCTGCAGCTTTTGTCTCTTTAAGTCTAAAGCTTTGAGCCTTTCTCTCTGCCCCTCACTCTTAACTACACTTAACGGGAACTTTTCCAGGTTCCTGTCCTTCCTTTGACTAGAAGGTCTTCTTTGGACTTTCCCCTCTTCCATCCCCCTGGATTTTTGGGGTTTTCCTTTAGTTTGGGATTGGCTCTCTGTCCCCTTTGCTCCAGTCTCTCCTGTCAGCAGCTTTAAAAAATAGCTGAACTCCAACAGCTTCCAAAACAAAACTGCTGTTTCTCTTCTATATATGCATGTCTGTGGTTGGGGCTGCCTCTCTGGCCCCCTGTTGTTAGGCAACAGCCAGTTTTCTACTCTTGTGTTTGTTTAACTTCTCCTTAGGAGTCATAAAACTCATTAGTTTTAGCATCTTTTTAAAGTGAAACTAAAACTCCATTTGACCTTTCTTAACACACAAATACAGAAATACAAATCAAACTTAAACATTAAAGCTAAAACTAATTCCTAACACCTACAAATACCAAGATAACTTACTTAACAATCTCTATTTCCTAACAATATTGTGCTCAAATTTTGAAATTGTGCCCTGTACACCATGGTCCAGGTCATTAATATATGTCAAGATGAGCAGGGGCCTTAACACTGACTCCACGATGAACCTTCCTCCAGTTCGAAAAAGAACCATTCACCACTCTGTTTCCTGCCACTCAGCCAATTTCATACCATGTTACTTCTGTCCCTTTTATTCCCTGAGCTCTAACTTTGCTCATGTGTGGCATTTGCTCTGTGCAGCACAAACATGCTGTCTTTTCTCAAGATGACAGCATCTGTCCTCCACCCCTGCTGCTCCAGCAGTGCCCTTGATGTTGCCCATCAGCCACCCAGCCTGCTGCCGCCCATGCCAAGATAGTGCAATCCATAGTAAGGCCTTCTAGAGCTGGTTGAGGATACCCTGCAAGGCCATTTGCAGTTCTCTGCCTTGAAAATCAGCAGCCTTCCACCAGCCCTGCTGCAGTCACTGGGATAACCCTGTATAGGAGCACTAGGACGGGCAAATGCACATGAAAGGCAGCACTAAGGGAATGCATGATGGCGATTAGTTGAATTTTGTATGCAATATTTTGTTGTGCACTGCAGTCTTCAGCCACATTGACAACAGATAGCCCTTTTGCCCAGTCAGCACCCTTTGATTTGACACAGTGGCTCAAATACAACTGACAGAGAATGAAGGCAACATGACTGCTGCCAGGACACTGGGCATTGACCCAAATGACTCTCTACCTTTGCTCACACACACTAGTGGGATACTGAGGGAGTGGAATCCCTTTATGTTTTGCTATAGAGCAGAATTGACAAAGAGAAGTCTGCAATTGTAGCAAAGCCGCGTGCTTATTCTGCCTGCTTGTCTCTGGCAAGCAATAATAAAATATATTTAGCTCTCAGTGATAAAAGCAAAATGCTGCAGATGCTGGAAATCTGAAACAAAAATAGAAAATGCTGGAAAAACTCGGCAGGTCCAACAGCATCTGTGGAGAGAGAAAAAAACAGAGTTAATGTTTCGAGTCCTTATGACTCTTCTTCAGAAATCCTCATTGGCCTCCCTTAGAAAATAGTGGACAGCTAAATGCAAGATTTTTGCAAATAACCCCACCTCCAACGTGGAAGAAACCAAAAACATGGAAGTTCATCACCACAATCACCTTCACCACCACTGGCCATGCCGTTCCTGTCCATCCTGATGTTAAAGTTGTGGCTGTAGCAGGTGGCAGATTTCTATGCTGATAGAAGCGCTGGCACCTCACAAACTGTTCCTCACTGAGATTCAGGTTTGAGGTTAAGAAGGTTACACCAGATGCCACATTGGTGCAGACATTAACGTGGCCACAGTAAACATTCATTGGAAGTATGCACAGCAGTCAGCTCAAAACATCAATCAGCATGCAATGCTGGCTTGATGCTAACACTGCCATTTTGGAGGCAATGCTCCTCTCTTCACCTCACACAGCTGAACAACACACAGTTGGAAGGAACACACCATCCCCTCACTGCCACCCCACACCAGCACTGTTTAGAGGGACAGTGAATTAGTAACAAGTTAGTTGCTGGTTGATTTATTCTGGTTGTTGCTATGATTCTATAGGGTTTTTTCTATAGTTGTTTCAAGTTGCAAAAGCCGACGAGGAGTAATGTGGAAGGTGCTGAATCAGTTTTTACCAACTTCAAGGCTGCTGCACAAAACAGTTGCTCACAGATATGAGTGTAGGTATCTGCACAGCCATGGGCACTACTTACAGCTCTAAGGACGCTTGTACGTCCAACAAACACATATTAATGAGCTCATTTTCTTAGCCTACATATCTAATTTGCACCTTTTCCATTATATTCTGGAAGTTTTTCATTTTGTCTGCTGACCTCCAATTAATCCCTCTTATTTCATTGGTCATTATTTTACAACCAGCTTTCCTAAATCTGGTGCCTGTCAAAAATCAATTCTAATTATATTTTACTCTCTGTTCTAAGTTATTTTCACTGTGTCTAATTTTTCCCACCAACTCAGGGTCACAGCTAAATACCAGAGGGATATAAGTCTTACTTTTTTTTTGCACATTGCAATAATTGTGTTCCTTTCTATTCATATAATTACATTCATATTTCAAAGTTAATTTGAATTTATTTTATATTTTGGAAGGCTCAATAATTTCCTATGGCTCTTTCATCATTTTCTCCATGGCAACTTTCTTGCTATTTCTGTGAAGATGGTGACTCAACAGCAATAATAACAATTTGCAATTATATTGTGCCTCCAATGTAGTCAAATGTCTCAAGATGCTTCACAGGAACATTAGCAGACAAAATTTGAGCCACATAAGGAGATATCAAGTCAGATCACCAAAAACTTGACTGAGGAATAGGTTTTAAGGAGTGTTCTAAAGCAAGATAGAATGATGAAGAGATGTTTAGAGATTTTACACTGCAGAAGGGGTCTGAGACTCAAAGGAATGTTAAATAGGAGAAAAATATAAATACAGGGATTAGGTACTGAAGTGAACTTTCATGGAATGAGTTTTGCCTTGGGCAACAAAACAAGCCAGACGATAGAGAATTTGCTGGCATTGACTGCAATGCAAAAGAAAATCAGGCACAGTGTGAACTGAGTGGAGAGTAAGCCAGACAAATTGTAAGCCAGGCAGAGAATAAACAGGGCAGAGGTTAAATCGAACAGACAGTGAGCCAGGCGGAGAGTAAACCAGGCAGAGAGTAAACCGGGCAGAGATTAAACTGGGGGGGAGTGTAAACCACATAGAGAGGGTGGGGACTAAGCCGAGCAGAGAGTAAACCAGGCGGAGTGTAAGCGGAGCAGGGGAGAAAACTGGGCGGAGAATAAACCCCCAGGTGGAGAGTAAACGGGGCAGATTGTAAACCAGGTGAAGTGCAAGCTGGGCTGAGAGTAAACTGGGTGGAGAGTAAACTGGGCAGAATGTAAACCAGGTGGAGAGGTTTTTTAAAAAATTCATTCATGGGATGTGGGCTTCGCCGCTTGGGCCAGCATTTATTGCCCATCCCTTGTTGCCCTTGAGAAGGTGGTGGTGAGCTGCCTTCTTGAACCGCTGCAGTGCCTGTGGTGCAGGTACATCCACAGTGCTGTTAGGGATGGAGGTCCCGGATTTTGACCCAGTGACAGTGAAGGAGCGGCGATATATTTCCAAGTCAGGATGGTGAGTGACTAGGAGGGGAACTTCTAGGTGGTGGTGTTCCCATCTATCTGCTGCTCTTGTCCTTCTAGATGGTAGTGGTCATGGGTTTTGAAGATGTTGTCTAAGGAGCCTTGGTGAAATCCTGCAGCGTACCTTGCAGATAGTACACACTGCTGCCTCTGTGCGTCGGTGGTGGAGGGAGTGAATATTTCTGGATGGGGTGCCAGTCAAGTGGGCTGCTTTGTCCTGGATGGTGTCAAGCTTCTTCAGTGTTGCGACAGCTGCATTCATCCAGGCAAGTGGGCAGTATTCCATCACACTCCTGACTTGTGCCTTGTAGATGGTGGACAGGCTTAGGGGAATCAGGAGGTGAGTTACTTACCATAGGATTCATTGCCTCTGACCTGCCCCTGTAACCACCTTATTTAAATGGCTAGTCCAGTTCAGTTTCTGGTTAATGGCAAACCCCAGAATGTTGATAGTGGGGGATTCAGTGATGGTAATGCATTGAACGTCAAGGGATGACAGTTAGATTCTCTCTTGTTGGAGATGGTCATTGCCAGACCCTTGTGTGGCGCGGATGTTACTTGCCACTTGTTAGCCCAAGCCTGGATATTGTCCAGGACTTTCTGCACTTGGACATGGACTGGTTCAGCATCTGAGGAGTCGCGAATGGTGCTGAATATTGTGCAATCATCAGCGAACAACCCCACTTCTGACCTTATGATGGAGGGAAGGCCATTGATGAAGCAGCTGAAGATGGTTGGGCCGAGGACACGACCCTGAGGAACTCCTGCAGTGATGTCCTGGAGCTGAGATGACTGACCTCCAACAACCACAACCATCTTCTTTTGTGCTAGGTATGACTCCAACCAGCAGAGAGTTTTCACCCTGATTCCCATTGACTCCAGTTTTGTTAGTACTCCTTGATGCCACACTCAGTCAAATGTGGCCTTGTTGTCAAGGGCAGTCACTCTCACCTCACCTCGGGAGTTCAGCTCTTTTGTCCATGATTGAACCAAGGCTGTGATGAGGTCAGTAGAAGAGTAGCCCTGGCGGAACCCAAACTGGGCGTTAGTGAGCAGGTTATTGCTAAGCAA
The DNA here is from genome assembly GCF_017639515.1 of Carcharodon carcharias. NCBI lineage: Eukaryota > Metazoa > Chordata > Chondrichthyes > Lamniformes > Lamnidae > Carcharodon > Carcharodon carcharias. Next base: position 75,365,967 of record NC_054483.1, on the reverse strand, counting down.
GTGCTGCTTGATAGCACTGTTGATGACACCTTCCATTACTTTACGATGATGGAGAGTAGATTGATGGGGCGGTAACTGGCCAGGTTAGATCTGTCCTGCTTTTTGTGTACAGGACATACCTGGGCAATTTTCCACATACCTGGTTAGATGCCAGGGTTGTAGCTGTACTGGAACAGCTTGGCTAGGGGTGCAGCAAGTTCTGGAGCACAAGCCTTCAAAATTATTGCCAAGATATTGTCAGGGCCCAGAGTATTTGCAGTATCCAGTTCCTTCAGCTGTTTCTTGATATCACATGAAATGAATCAAATTGGCTGAAGACTGGCATCTGTGATGCTGGGGACCTCCTGTGGGGGTCGAGATGGGTTAACCACTCGGCACTTCTGGCTGAAAATTGTAGCAAATGCTTCAGCCTTATCTTTTGCACTGATGTGCTGGGCTCCTCCATCATTGAGGATGGGGATATTTGTGGAATCTCCTCCTCCAGTGAATTGTTTAATTGTCCACTCACAACTGGATGTGGCAGGGCTGCAGAGCTTAGATCTGATCCATTGTTTTTGGGATCACTTAGCTGTCTGTCACTTGCTGCTTATGCTGTTTGGCACATAAGTGATCCTGTGTTATTGCTTCACCAGGTTGACAGCTCATTTTTAGGAATGCCTGGTGCTGCCCTTCTGTACTCTTCATTGAACCAGGTTGATCCCCTGGCTTCATGGTAATGGTAGAGTGGGGGAAATGCCAGGCCATGAAGCTACAGGTTGTGGTTGAGTCCCATCCTGCTGCTGCTGATGGCCTACTGTGCCTTGAGTTGCCAGATCTGTTCGAATCTATCCCATTTAGCATGGTGGTAATGCCACACAAAATGATGGAGGGTATCCTCAATGTGAAGGCGAGACTTCATCTCCACAAAGACTGTGCAGTGGTCACTTCTACACATGGACACAGGCAGGTTGGTGAGGATGAGATCAAGTATGTTTTCCCCTCTTGTTGGTTCCCTCACCACCTGCCACAGCCCCAGTCTAGCAGCTGTGCCCTTTAGGGCTCAGTCAGTAGTGGTGCTACTGAGCCACTCTTGGTGATGAATTCCCCCACCCAGAGTAGGTTCTGCAGTCATTGCTTCCTCCAAGTGGTGTTCAACATGGAGGAGCACTGATTCATCAGCTGAAGAAGGACGGTACATGGGTAATCAGCAGGAGGTTTCCTTGCCCGTGCTTGACCTGATGCCATGAGGATTCATGGGGTCCCGATTCAATGTTGAGGACTCCCAGCGCAACTCTCTCCCAACTGTTTACCACTGTCTCCCAACTGTATACCACTGTGCCACCAGCTCTGCTGGGTCTGTCCTGCTGGTGAAACAGGACATACCCAGGGATGGTGATGGTGGTGTCTGGGACATTCTTTAAAGTATGATTCTGTGAGGATGACTATATCAGGCCAAAACAAAAATAAAAATACCTGGAAAAACTCAGCAGGTCTGACAGCATCTGCAGAGAGGAACACAGTTAACATTTCGAGTCCATATGACTCTTCAACAGAACTAAGGAAAAATAGAAAAGAGGTGAAATATAAGCTGGTTGAGGGCAGTGGGACAAGTAGAGCTGGATAGAGGACGAGTGATAGGTGGAGATAGCCAAAAGATGTCATAGACAAAAGGACAAAGAGGTGTTGAAGGTGGTGATATTATCTAAGGAATGTGCTAATAGGTGACATTAAGGGTAGGAAGCAGGATGAGCAAGGTACAGATAGCCCTAGTGGGGGTGGGGTGGTGGGAAGGGATCAAAATAGGCTAAAAGGTAGAGATAAAACAATGGATGGAAATACATTTAAAAATAATGGAAATAGGTGGGAAAAGAAAAATCTATATAAATTATTGGAAAAAAGGGGGATCGGAAAGGGAGTGGGGATGGAGGAGAGAGTTCATGATCTAAAATTGTTGAACTCAATATTCAGTCTGGAAGGCTGTAAAGTGCCTAGTCAGAAGATGAGGTGCTGTTCCTCCAGTTTGCCTTGAGCTTCACTGGAACAATGCAGCAGGCCAAGGACGGACATGTGGGCATGAGAGCAGGGTGGTGTGTTGAAATGGCAAGCGACAGGGACTCTGGGTCATGCTTGTGGACAGACTGAAGGTATTCCGCAAAGCGGTCACTCAGTCTGCGTTTGGTCTCTCCAATGGAGAGGAAACCGCATCGGGAGCAGCAAATGTAGTAGACTAAATTGAGGGAAGTGCAAGTGAAATGCTGTTTCACTTGAAAGGAGTGTTTGGGCCCTTGGACAGTGAGTAGAGGGGAAGTAAAGGGGCAGGTGTTGCACCTTCTGCGGTTGTAGGGAAGGTGCCGTGGGAGGAGGTTGAGGAGTAGGGGGTGATGGAGGAATAGACCAGGGTGTCCCAGAGGAAATGATCCCTGTGGAATGCCACCGGGGTGGTGAAGGGAAGATGTGTTTGGTGGTGGCATCATGCTGGAGTTGGCAGAAATAGTGAAGGATGATCCTTTGATTGCGGAGGCTAGTGGGGTGATAAGTGAGGACAAGGGGGACCCTATCATGGTTCTGGGAAGGAAAGTGTGAGGGCGGATGCACAGGATATGGGCCGGACATGGTTGAGTGCCCTGTCAACCACCGTGGGTGGAAAACCTCAGTTATGGAAAAAGGAAGACATGTCAGAGGAACTGTTTTTGAAAGTGACATCATCAGAATAGATACAACGGAAGCGAAGGAACTGAAAGAATGGGATGGAGGCCTTACAGGAAGCGGGGTGTGAAGAACTGTAGTCGAGGTAGCTGTGGGAGCTGGAAGGCTTGTAATGAATATTGGTGGACAGTCTATCACCAGAGATTGAGACCAAGAGGTCAAGGAAGGCAAGGGAAGTGTCAGAGATGGACCATGTGAAAATGATGGAGGGGTGGAGATTGGAAGCAAAATTAATAAATGTTTCCAGGTCCAGACGAGAGCATGAAGCAGCACCGAAGTAATCATCGATGTACCGGAGAAAGAGTTGTGGGAGGGGGGCCGGAATAGCACTGGAACAAGAAATGTTCCACATACCCCATAAAGAAACAGGCATAACTGGGGCCCATGCGGGTACCCATAGCCACACCTTTTATTTGAAGGAAGTGAGACAAGTTTATGGAGAAATTGTTCAGTGAGTGAACAAGTTCAGCCAGATGGAGGAGAGTAGTGGTGGATGGGGATTGTTCGGGCCTCTGTTCAAGGAAGAAGCAGAAAGTGAGCAGACCATCCTGGTGGGGGATGGAGTTGTAGAGGGATTGGACGTCCATGGTGAAGAGAAGGTGGTTGGAGCCTGGGAACTTTGCTTTTATCTTATTTGACTATATCAGGCCATTGCTTGACTAGTCTGTGAGACAGCTGTCCCAACTTTGGAACTAGCTCCCAGATGTAGTAAGGAGGACTTTGCAGGGTCAACATTGCTGCTACCTGAGTTGATGCCAGGTGGTCATCATTAGACTTTTAATTCCAGATTTTCACTGAATTCAAGTTCCACCATTTGCCGTGGCAGGATTTGAACCCAAGTCCCCCAGAGAAATACCCTGGGTCTTTGGATTACATGCCCAGTGACAATACCACTACGCCATCACCTCCCTTTAAACTGGGTGGAGAGTAAACTGGGCGGAGAGTAAACTGGGCAGGGAATAGACCAGGCAGAGTGTAAACCAGAAGGAGAGTAAACTGGGCGGAGAGTAAAACAGGTGGAGAGTAAAGTGGGCAGTAGCATTTTAATGGAGCTTGGTAAAAGCTAATCCAGGAAAAACTTGTCCACACAAAGTTATGAGAATATGGGACAGGTTCCCCAAACAGCCATTGAGGCAAAATCATTAGAGATGTTTGAAAAGAGAAATAGGAAAGTAAAGATAAAAGGAATTATGGAGAAAAGACAGTGAATTGGGATTAGAACAAGAAAAATGCTGCAGCTAACCAGACACAATAAGTTAAATGGGTCATTCCTATTACTGTGATAAACGGATAGGAAGACTGAATAACATCTGATTGATACAAACTACTGCACATAGAAAAATATTTAATTTTACATAACTTACTCATTATTGTGGCCACAAAAGCTAAAAGACCTTTTAAGTTTCAACTTTCTTCCCCTTTCTAGTTCAATGTAACCCTGTTCCGTTTTGCAAGTGCATTTTCCAATCAAATGTATCTTTTTTTAAATTGATTCATAGCATTTGGGCAACGCTGACATTTCCCACCCCTAATTGTCCTTGAAAAAACATAGAAACATAGAAGCATAGAAAATAGGAGCAGGAGTAGGCCATTCGGCCCTTTGAGCCTGCTCCGCCATTCATTATGATCATGGCTGATCATCCAACTCAATAACCTGCTCCCGCTTTCTTCCCATACCCTTTGATCCCTTTCGCCCCAAGAGCTATATCTAACCCCTTTTAGAAAACATACAATGTTTTGGCCTCAACTACTTTCTATGGTAGCAAATTCCATAGGCTTACCACTCTCTGGGTGAAGAAATTTCTCCTCATCTCAGTCCTGAATGGTCTACCCCATATCCTCAGACTGTGACCCCTGGTTCTGGACTCCCCCACCATCGGGAACATCCTTCCTGCATCTACCCTGTCTAGTCTTGTTAGAATTTATAGGTTTCTATGAGAACCCCCTCATTTTTCTGAACTCCAGCGAATATAATCCTAACCAACTCAATCTCTCCTCAAATGTTAGTCCTGCCATCCCAGGAATTAGTCTGGTAAACCTTCACTACACTCCCTCTATAGCAAGAACATCCTTCCTCAGATAAGGAGACCAAAACTGGACCAAAAAGGTGGCGGTAAGCCACTTTCTTGAAATGCTACCGTTTATCACTGGAGTTTTGATACCGAGTAGCTTGCTTAGCCATTTAAGAGGACAGTTAAGAGTCAATCATGTTGCTGTGGATCTGTGGATCACATGTAGGCCAGACCAGGTGAGGATGGTAAAATACCTTCCCTAAAGGGCTTTAGTGAGCCAGATGGGTTTTTACAACAATCTGGTCCTTGCATGGTCATCGCGACTGATTCAGGTTGCCATCCCTGGCTCTTTATATTCTGGGAGATGCCAGCGGAAGTGATGTAACGGAGAGACTGACTTTAGGAAAGCATGTCCATTTCTCAATGGAGATCCACCTTCCTAAAGAGTGGAGCCATTGGACAGAGAGAGACAAGTAACTTAACTGCCCATGCAGTTTGCTTGAGGTTCATTGAAGGATTTCTTGGTGAAACTGGGACTATTTTAAAGTAAGAATTTTGAAAAATGATTGAAGAATTTAGCAGATCAGGATGGGCACGGGATTTAGGCTTATTTACTTTCATTGCCTGCTGATTCAGTGCCATTTTCTGGGCTGGAGCCAGAGTGTTCTTGACACAGTCTCCTGCCTTTTCTCCTTGCCGGGATCATCAGCTGCAGCTCGGCAGTGTTTGGGCAGCAGCTCCTGACCATGGAAGCAGAACGGGACTCACTCTTGCCTGCTGCCCAAGGAGGGATGAGCCTGCTCCGCTGACACCCAGTGTCATGAATCCAGCTTTCTCCCCGTTCCTCGGCAACCTGTCGGTCGGTGTTAATGGGACGGGTCTGGGTCAGAGGCGCCACTGGTTCACTCCCAGTCCCTCCACTCCCATGTCAGGCAGGGAGTGAGCCACCTGTGCATGCTCCATTCCTGGGACCACGGCCTCTTGCCCTGCACCTGCTTCCTGGAGAAATGCCTATTCCCTCTCCTGCTCACACTGCAGTCACCCCAGGGGCAGCTGCTGAGCAGCCCATCGAGCCTCCTACCGAGCAAACCAGCAGCCAGAGACATGACAGTTGCTGTTCCATCATGCAGTCACTTCTGCAGCTACTCCTTCTGCAGCTTGTTCACCATGCCTACTGAGGGATTCTGGGATGGGGAGGTGGGGTCACAGGTTACATCAGAACATTTACTGGATGAAAGGCAGCTAGGAGTATTTCCATCTGACTTGAGAGGCAAATTGGGCAGAAAAGAAAACAGGTAACGACGTTTCTGAGCATAGTATGCAAGCACAAATTATGTCAGTATCGGTTTAGGTCTTATATCATCATGTTGCCAAGTATGCCATCAGGTCACCGTTCTACAATGAACCATGGGCTTCTGTGTACAGATGATGGTACATATTAATTTATTTCCTTAAAATAACGTTTTAAATTCTTCCGATTGCTTTCAATAGTCAATGGGAGATTGATACCAATTCCAGGGCTCCTGGTCATTCCGGGAAGGTTGGCAACCCTACTTCTGATACTAGCTTTTTGTTCCAGATTTACTTAATAAACTGAATTCAAATTCCCAGCTGCCAGGGTGAGATAAGTCCAGACCTCTGGATTAAAAGTCCCATAACATAATTACAGTGCTACCACACACAACACCTGCTTGGTAGTCACTACTTCTTCTGAATGTTTTTTGTGTTAGGAATAGCAAAGTGCCTGTTCATCACAGATCCTTGAGATAAAAAGCAATTAAAATATTGAACCCTTAAGTTTGCAAACAAATTTATCAAAATAATTTGGAATGATGGTGTTACAACAGAAGTGTCACAAAAGTATAATAATTCTCAAAGCTGTTGTAATTTATTGTAAAAGTAGGTTTATAGTGGGGTTCAGATAGTTTGTGTGTGTGTATGACTTAATTCAATTGGAGACAGCTGGTCTGGAGGCTTTGACTCATCAAAAGAAGCTCAGTTTAAAATGCTAAATAAGTAAACATGGCTGAAGCCTTAAAATGTGAGGTGAGGAGGATTTGCATTTGTAGATAAATCAGGAGATGGTAGGATGTTACACTTGGCCAGAGAAGCTCAGCAAAGTAGTGTGTTTATTTTTCCCAAAAGTTACTGATAATATTAGCACCATGAAGAGATTTATATTATGAGAAAGGTAAAGTTCCAAAGACATATAGAAACAATGGCATTTACATTAAAGGGGAGAAACATGTATTAAAGAGAAGAGGCTGTGTGTCAGGGAAGGCATTGTAAGACCTACCAGAAGTGTGAAAAGCCTCCAGTAGTTGTGCATTAAGACAGTTGTCTACAGAAACTGAAGCTGGGAAAAGCCACTTTGAATTCTACTGTCCAGGGTATCGTTTTGACTTGTCTGGATCTGTTTAAATCTATTTGTTTTTACTATTGCCTTAATGGGCTGGTAACTGGAAGCCAGATTAATTAGGGGTTTAGGAGTTATAGTAATAATTTGTAGATCTATATATGTGCTTGAAATCATTTCTTTTGTTAATAAAGGTTTAATTTGGTTCCCTAAAAATCTCTGAAGTCTTTGTGGAATCATTACTTCTGAACTCAGGGCACGCATCTCAAAATAAAATACAAATTGCAAAACCATTGTGACTATTTGATCAAATTTCGCTTGTGGATTTGATCTGCCTGGCACACATCATGTGCCACATCACAACAACAAAGAAACAGAGCCACACAGCAAGTTGAATAGGCTTTACAGTGTTCGTTCTCTGAATATATTTGTTACTCTAGGTATATTGCATGATGTTGTTTTATGATGGATTATTGAGATTAGCTCTTAAAATAAATTGTTTAGGATTCTAAGCAGTCCTGCTTTAAAAGTTGGCACAAATATAGAGATTATGCATTTTAAATAACGGGAGGGAAGAAGGTCCTGAGGGAGATAAGGCCAACCTCCTGCTAAATCATCAGTTACTGGTTTGGGAAAAGATTTATGTGACATTTTCATGAAACATTGATAAATTTCAAATTTATGCAAGGTCATTGCTCGTTTTCAATACAGTGACATATTATACACTTACTGCGTGAACAAGCATGCAAGTCCGGTCCACAACCTATTCACAGAACATGCACGGGCAGACTGCTTATTGTTTTTTAAAGAAACTCTGGTTAAAAATTCCTCCACAATTGAATCTCAGCTTTTGACAGCATAGCCTGTGGAGCAGCAGGATGTTGGGATGCATTTAGCAGCATGATCAAAATAGGTTTGATGGAACAATTGGGATGAGATTGGCAACAGCAAAACATGAGACTGGACCAAGGATGACAACTGTGCCTTGTAAGGATTGTAACCAGTCCACATGCAATACAATGAGTACACATATTGTTAAGCAAACCCTTGAACTCACAAAACTGTTAAGTTCTAATATTGCACTTACAAGCATCCCTGGTATACAATCCAATACAACATAATCCTGAGTTATTCTGAATGATTGAACAACTTTTTGACCTATCTATACATTCCTCTGACTAGTTGGCTAGTTCAGCTGACCTTCTAGACGAGACTGTACAAGAATTTGTACTTACAATCCCACAAATGCATACTATAGAGCCTTGGACACCATGTATGAGGTTTAAATCCATCAATCTGTATATAGCTTAAGTTGCTGACAGATCTGGGTATTCTGGCTTAAGAGCCTACCAATGAGCCAATGAAAGGTTGAGCAGCGTAAGCCTATTCTCACTTGGAGTTCAGAGAATGAAAGCTGATCTTATTGAAACATATACGATTCTGAGGGGGCTTGACAGGGTAGATGCTGAATGTTTCCTCTGTTACAAACATTGGACTTGAAAAGGCATTTTAAAGGTGTTTTAACTGATCCTTTAATTCCAGGTAAAATGGAGTAGCTTGAAGAGGGGTTGTGATCTCCTATGAAGCCTGCATGGAGACAAGCCCATATTGACCTCATACTAAACCTGCCCAGAGACAAGCCCATGTGCCAGAAACTCAAATGGAAACTAAAAGTAAAGTTCTAAGTGTTAATACCTTGACACAAAGGAGAAGGCAACTGGCCATGCTATGTACAGACTCTCAGGCATTCAGGGATGAATTTAATGCCCTTTCCTATGGCGTGTTTGGTGAAGGGACATTTAATTGGGCAGGAGGGTGACAGGGTAGGGGTCCTGCCACCTTCCTGCCTCTGCCCCAATTAAGTCCGTAGCATGAGGGGCCTTCCTGCCCCTCTGCTAACTGACCACTGAAGGACCTCACCCAGCAGTGGGTAGGGCCTCACCATGCGAGAAGCCCAAAAAATAAGGTGCACATACTTTTAAAGAAAGACTCAATCCCCAAGATAAACTTTAGTTTAAATGCTGATTTGATCAGTTTCTTCAAATTCATGTTTTTGCCAGTCGCTCCTGACTCTCCTATTGCTGCTCAGCCTCCCTTTCTCTCCTGTGAAGGACATCAGGACATTTGCTGCATTTAAACACTATATAATGGCAAGAATGTTGCTTGCATTATCAATTAACATCATGCTTTTCTCTTGCCCTCTTAACAGAATACAATGAGATTAAACATTCAAATTATCAGTTAAAATTCCCATAGGCTTCTGTAATATCACTATTTAGTTTTAATAATTACAAGAAGTAATGAACACTTACCATTTAACAGGCACTAGGAACTTCAGAAGCACGTCCAGTCCTTAAGTATAATCAATTAAAAATCCATTCCTTTACAATCGTATTGATATTAAACTTCATTTATTTTTCTTAACGAGATCTTTCAGATTTCCTCAATCAGCCTCAGTATCAAACGACTTCTCAACCTCAGCGATTTCAACCTCCACCTCAACTCATCATGCTATCTCTCCTTAGTTCACTGCTCTCACATTCTCCCTTAATCTTTCTCTCCATATAACCTACACTACTCACCCTCAGTCACCCCTTATCCTTGACATTTCGAGGTATCTCTATTCCTATTGTGTCAGTCACAGACAAGGCAATCTCTGATCACTCCTAGTATGGTTCTACTTATATCTCCCTCCTAACCCCACTTCCTCCTTCATCCACTGTTAGGAAAAGGCTTTCTCCAACGTCACTTACGTTTACACTTTCAAATTCCCAATGGCCTGATCTTTGGCCCTCCATTCATGACACCTTCGATGCTATTTCCCCCACTGAAAACATTACTCCATTTCGTCCTCATGCGGTCTTCATCTCATGTCTGAATATTATAGATGAATATTTCTGGCGACAACTCATTACCAAATCTGACTGAACCACATAAAACACCATCAGTCCTGCTCTCCTCTGCCAAGACTGTCATGATCCCAGGATCATCCTGGACTGTAAAGGTGACAGCTTGGCTTCTCTTAACTAAAATTTTCTTAAATTCCTCTCCCCTGCCTTCTCCACCCTCACCTTCATCAAACATGAGGAGCGCATGAATTTTTTTGTCGCAAAGATTGAAACCATTCCTTCAGCTGCCTCTGCTAATTCTCTCCCTCCACCAGCTCACACTTCTGCTAAGGTTTCTCTACTACCCTAGCCCTGAACTCGTAACCTCTAGTTTCACTCCTGATTCCCCTCATGCCCTCTCTGAACTCAGCTTCCCCATGTGACCCACCTCCATCCCCCTCGACCCTATTCCCACCAAATGGCCAATCACCCAACTTCCCTTCCTGACCTCCACATTAGCCAATATTGTTAAATATCCCCCTGCCCTTCCAATCTGGTATTATCACCCCCTCCTCAAAAACCTACCCCAATCGTGCAAAGTATGACACTATTTTCAACTTTCCTCTCCAAAGTCTTTGAATATGTTGAGGGAAGTGGTAGGTTAATTGCTTCCAACAATTTCAATCCTTGAATTACTTGTGATCTGTGAATGCATTTTCTAATTCTCCCTCAGCAGTTGTGAATTAACGTGCTCCGCTCTAATTGGTCATTTTTCTCCAAAATTAAACAGCAGATGCTAGAAATGCACAGCAAGTCAATCAGGGCCTGCATGAGAAAAAGTTTAGAAGTTTGGACATGATCCTCAACCAAGATTCTGAATATTTCATTCTCTTTAGATGTCAATTGGCCTATTATACATTTGCACCTTTTTCAATTTTTATTCAAGGTTTGCAGTACGGGGTATTTATATATTTTTCTTCCTATCCATGTAGCCTGGCAAACAAACTTGAGGCCTACCAATCAACCCAAGAGTATAATGTACCCCAACAAACTACAACTGCAACAAACTTTCCATGTTCGAAATGATTTCAAGTGTATTTATAGAAACAATTTTGCAAATTATTAGGAAACAATTTTCTAAGCACAAAAGGAGGCAAAGAATCCATATTTATTTTACAATTACAATAAATTACATCAGAGGCTGGTTGACAGAAGTTACTGCAGTTTCAATGTTGTTTAGGCAGCGTTTGCACTTTTAATCCTTAATATATGTCAAGATGGACACATGTCACCTTTCCCATGTTCATTTGTGTCAATCCCTGTGTGCAGGATTTCTCAAAGTTGACCACCCTTTGTTTAACTTTAGGAAGGGGAAGGCAGGGCTAGAGAGTGCATACAAAGTCTCCTCCTATACAAAAGTCATGGCATAGAAATCCACTTCTGCTTCATTTGTTATTTTGCACTTTACACAATATTGCCAAGAACATTGCAACCGTGAAGCTGCTTAAAGTAATCAGGTAACTTTCATTTCTAAAGAAACAAATTAAAAGGTTACTTGAAGTGATGGGCATGAAAATTATGATTTTTAAAAATAAAATCTGAATAAAGCTGATCAGCTGGCCATTTAATAGTAAAGCTTTGTGAGAAAAGATGGCAGAGGCAAATGTATGAAGAATGGGCTTGAAGATTGCTTTTTTAAAAAGAATACAAATACAAACACAGGAACCTATGTTAATAAGAGGTTGAACCAGCTGTGTTAAGCAATTAAGTTACAGTAGGTTGAACAGTCAAATACAGTCTTTTTTGGGAGTAGGTGGAAAGGACCTGTGTGGCAAAGGGTTATTTCTGTAAAACTATGGTTATTTGATTTGATTCTTCAGTGCTGGATTACTGGAATGAAGACTATAAACTCAAAGATAAGCAGAGATGGTGGAATGTTACATTCTGATAGCTACTTTACAAAGCAGAATAACTCAACTGCAGCAGATATTCTCTCACAGGGTGAAAATATGGCAGCATAGCATAATTAAAAAATACAACTTGTTTCAGATTAAGAATTCCTAATTTTTTGACCAATTTGTTTTCCAAGGCTCCCAGCAAAGAACTGATTGCAGCCTTAATGTGGAATTTACCTGCAGAAGCACAGTAAAACACTTCAACTTGCTCTACCTCTAGAGCTGACGATCCTAATAGTTCGATAAACAAAACCATGGCCTGAATACCGAACAGGCAAAAGAAATTCACATAGGAGTATGACTGAGCCTTGGTATGTCAAACTCTAAATCAAGGGCTGTTCTATCATTACGACTCCAGTCAAAAGATTATCCAAGCTCCACACATGGTGATAGCTGTCATTTATACTTCCAGCTGTCATTTATTCTTACAGGTTGAGGAATACAACTAGAGTTTAGGTATTGAATTAGGAATTATAAATCAGCTCAATGGTAAATACTAAGCAAATAATTAGTTTCTACAATGCCTACATATGGTTACATTTAAATTTACTTAATACTAATCTGAGACAAGAAAATCTTTGATCAAATTTATTTCCCATTTGGACAAAACCAGAAATGCTCTTCCTGTTGTATGAGAAACTCATTATTTAAGCAAATTGCTGGATTTTCAGTGAGGCTGTCTTCATTCTTCAAGTGAGATTTTGTTTTGTATAACCAATACACCAGGGGCATCACAAGGAAATGTTTCAAAAATGTTTCAGTAGAAATCGTGCAGTTATTTTCCCCTTACTTGGCACAATCACTTCTTTTAACTATAAGTGGCAAAGCATCATAAGATAATTTGAGACCCATCAGGGTCCAATAGCCTGAATCCAAGGTTTTTACAGCCTCACTGGCTTCCTCCTTCCTTCTTAAAAAGGATGCACTATTGACAAAAAGGAAATTAACAACTATACCAATTGTATGCCATGTTTAACTGTGAACTTTAATTTGCAGGTTGTTATAAATGCAACATGATTGTATGTACGTTCACAAAACCCAAACACCATATCCAGATAGCTGCCTCAGGTTTAGGTCCAGGAGAGAGGGGGAAGTGAAGTGTGCAGGAAAATATAAAAGCAATGTGCTGCCGAAGTAAAGCGCTGTTGTTTGCATGGAGCCTATTGTTTCTCCCAGGACCTTTCATAACATGTCCTAAGATTGAAGCTTTATCCAACAGAAAACATTGTAAGCACCATGCAGCACACTTGATTGTCTGAAGAAAAGTTTACCTCCAGTTCTCCAGGGTTTGGCAAGAAGACTACATTCAAAATTTCAGAATCATCTGGACATAACACTGTCAGGGTTTTGTTACGCAAGCAGCAAGTGACTGACAGAGAGAGAGAAAAGAGGGAATTCAGGATGGCTAAATTGTGCCATAGCTTGGAAGAAGGGAAGAAAGAGACAACTGAAAGGTTTCCTCATGGGCCTGGTATTTAATTGATTAACCAGTTGCTTGGTTATATCATACTGTAAGGGAAACAATTGCTGGCTACTTTAATGACATAACAAATGAAGTAGCACATTCTGTCTGTTGAGGTCTAATAACAAAATTCCATTCTAAAATAATAACAATCATCAGTAATTTCCATATCATTGATCACAATATAAGTTCTTTATTTCATTACAACTCTGTGCATTTGGTATCATCAGCCAATTGGCCTGAAAGAACGTCACCAAAGCTTATGAAACCCAAAAATCATGTATATGGCAGCATAAGCAGTATGGTTTGAAGCAGCTATTTATTTGGATTTTATAAAAGGTGAAAATTGAGCTAGGTCCATCTTAAAGCTTTCTGTGTGGGGATGAAACTATATATATCAGTCTGACAATTGCTGCAATTTTGTAACAATGTATAGTATATTGTATTCCAGAAAAAACCTTATCATCACCATTTGGGGTGCATCTGAAAAGAGGGACTGAATTTCTTCTGAGGGCGTGGGGATCCAATGTACATTATAGTTTGACAAGCAAATTAATTTCATAGCATGAAATTTTTTTTTGCAGTTGAACAGTATAGTACATACAAGGCATGCCTCTTGAATTCACAGTGTGCAATCAATTTAGACATTAGAATATTTACTATTTATATAAGCCAGAAAACAATTAATAAAAATTAAAATATTTTGCAAATCAACAAATGAAATATATATTTAAAAATGCATTACATTTGGCAGAAGCATGGGTGGCCTAATTCAAGATGCACCCTTGTAAACCCTAATCATTCACTTATCTGAAGTAAGCCAACGCAGATTAAGTGAATGAACTCTACAGTAGATGGAATGAGTTAACAGGGACAAGAGGAGAGAATAATGCACATTTCATCAGCTCCACTAGGCAAGCAGGTATCCTGAAAACAATGTAGGAGTGATTTCAGGAGACTAATGAATAGCTTAGCTAGCAAATAAATCAGAACAGAAGCTTTCTCAAAGGATCAGTTGCACAGCTTCATTAATTTAACACAAGACACTTCTGAGTTGGTGACAATCAAGTAAAGTTATAGTTTTTCAAAGTAAGAATTTTTTCTTTAGAGTCAGTTGTTTGTATTGTTGAATAATTGCAGACTGTATAAATACTGTTGTCCCAGTAGGAAAATAACAGATGCAACTACTGATCTCATTTGAGAGTCTAAAATCACATTGTGTCCAGCAGAGCTGATGGTATATCAGATGACCTGCCAAAAAAAAAACAAAGCAGTTAAAAAACATTCAACTTGTAACACAAAACAGTGCTCCAGTTAATGTTTTACTATGCAGGAATTGACCAGAAGCTGTCGATTGAGTGGAGCAAAAGAATTCCTGAACAAAAACAGAATTACCTGCTTTGGGCAGTAACATAGTCATGCAGTGCAATTGCTGGTAGATAGTTTTACAATTAAACCATTTATGCTTTTAGATTATCATTTTCTGTAGCAAACCAGTCAATTACAAAATATCAAAGAAATAAGCAGGCACATTGGGCAATGGCATTTTTACATTAAAATCAATAGCAGTTCCAGATATGAAGGATGCAAGAATCATGGAGTCAATAATTCTAATTATACCTAAATGATCATCAACATCACTTTAAACTGTCTAGCTATCTGCAGTCCAAAGTGCTATACTAGAAGAATTCTTTGTAGTTCCAGTGGAGGATGATTTCTAAGTTGTAGTAATGTTTCTGAAGACATCTGGAAACAGTACACATTGCAAGTACCAATTAATCTTTAAACGGAAGGATGCAATTAAACAGGGTAACACTGCAATTCCCATCATTAGATGAACCTGTGAAAAGGTTGCTTCCAAGAATGAATTTATTGCAGACAGACAGCCATGTTGTTTGTCATTTGCGCCTACCAGAGCTTTCAGATGAGGTGGTTTGGGCAAACAAGAATAGGGCTCCCAGAAAATGGAGAGTGTCTACATGGCCAATGTCATATTAGGGAATAAAAAATAGTGTTAACGGGTGCACTCAAACATACCAGCTTCAGCGTTTCAGGGAAGTGGTTTGGCAGATTGAGAACAGTGATTACACTGTACCTGCCTAAGCTAAATCCCCAGGATCTGGAGGCATCATGTCCAAATTTCAGGTGTCAGGCCACAACGTAAATATATTGTTCTGTGATTTTAGTTCTAAACTGCCAAGTAGAGTGAGGCTAATCCTGGCATTTTGCAATGAGGCAGGTAAAAATTGAAATTTAAACTGTTTGACGAGTTGGTCATTGAGGGAATTTTTTAATTGTTCTGAAATTAAATCAATGATCCTATGCATGTCTTGTGACGTTATCACACACACCTCATGATGCAATAGCTTCAACAATCAACATTGATTTAAACTGAGATAGACTGGTGAAAATGCTCATCAGCTCTCCAAACTCAAAGCAGAATTGCAAATAATTCTCTCTCGGTTGGCTTAATATAGTTGAATGCAACAAAAGAAAAGTTGAAGCTATTCAAGGAGGTAATTAATGAACTGTGTCTAAATTGGGAGTTATAATATTGGTACTGGTTTAGCTTGGATCACTGTAGGGAGAAAGAATGGGACTATAATTTTGTCATTGTGATAAGGGAGCCAGTTCTAACAGTGTAAATCAGGAGCTGGCAATCCAATCTAATAAAGCACTGGTGAAAAAGTGCTGGTATGCTAACTGAGAACTGCAGGTATACTCCACAACAAGTAGTACGCTACCAGTGGTTTGGGGATGAAAATTACCCTGAATTTCTTTGCCATTGGCTCATTTCAGTCGCTCTGTATGGGGCAGGTGGGGGGGAATTTCTTCCTTTGGCCTTTATATGACTATTTGCAACTTTGGTACAAATAGCGTACACAGACTTTCCCTCTCATCCAGCCCGGAGGTGACTTCAAAGGCATTAGGCAACAGCATGATGTCCAGAAACAGCCAGCAAGCTTTACTTTGAAAATGTTCCAGCTTGCACCAACAGAAGCTGATTTTCTTGTGCAGAGTGCTCCCTATCTGTCCAAATGTCTTTATAAAACTGCCTTAGGTCATCCCTGGATTTTAATTAGGAGAAAGTGTGGCTGATTTTATCCCTCATATGCAATGGGGCACTCTGTCAATCCTAGTTTCCAACAGCCATTGTGGCTATGTTCAACTGACCCAAATGAGGCTTGGAATCAAACCTGGGACCTTCCTGATTTGCATGGCTCACCACAAACCAACTGGTGGATTTACTTCATAAGCTAGTGTATGCTGTTTCCTTATGATTAATGTTAAATATTCTAAAGGTATTCCAAAACTGGAGATTCCCTGCAGCATGCCTGGAGTCTTTATTAATTATATATAATTCACGTACTACAGTTTTTGACAAATTGTTTTCAACTTTATTATAATCTCCACAGAGACCGTTAATAGTTTAAAGAGAAATTTGAACCATGGAATAATGGCCTGTAGCAAGAACTTGTGCGTGGAGTCTTTTAACTCTGTTGCACTGCAGCCACCCACAGTTCTGGCTGACAAGGAAACTCTCCTGCTCTTACCACTTGCCATAAGCATATTGGGGAAATTTACAGGTTGAAAATCAACCTGTCTGGCCATGTTATGACCACGCCTTCTACGGTCATCAAGTTCTGGGGTGGGACTTGAACCTGAAGCTTCTGGCTTAGAGGTAGGATTTTCCCACTGTGCCACAGGATCTCCTAAAAGTACTTTTACTATATCAATGACTAAAAACAAAGCACTATTAATGAAACACCATTTCCTTTTCATAGGAAACATACACTTAAACAACTGAACAAAGTTTTCTCCTTTCCACTTTTGCTGACAACCAAAAACCCCTATTTTGTTACGTTACTCAGTCTCAAGTAGATATTCACTTCTCCTGGAACCAATCCAAGTGTTTCACAGCTCTCAAGGGTTTTCTTCTGTTCTTTTTCCTTTCCCAACACTGGCTTCCACCATGAGAGGTTTCCCTGAGATTCTCCCTTTACTTTAAGCTAGGCGAACCCTCCAGCCAAATTTTAATTCCTCACGAATTACAGTTTCAAACTGGGTGCATGATCCCACCCACATTCTGCTTGTTGAACCACAGAGTCAGCATTTTCTCTCTTTAAGGTGCAGGCCTGGCTTCCGTCCGTCTTCTTGCTCTCTTTCTACCAAGCATTCAAGATCAAAACTATAACTGTAATATCTCTGGGTTTATAGGGAAGCCTGTAATCTGACCTCGAAATAGCATCCTCTAACCTCCTCTCCATGGCAACAGGAAATACACGAGCCCTGTATCCAAGAAGAAATAGTAATCAGCTATCTCTAATTACCACTGCTTTTCATCTTAGAAGCAAAGGGTAAGGTTCTCTCACAACTATTTACAACTTGATACCAGTAACACCTTTTTGGGTTTTAGGAGACTTAGGATCTTCTCATTGTGGTCTTAGAAACAGCTATCATTGTCCCCAGGTGTTAACATTTGTCACCTCCCTTTCAATAACACAATGTGACTCTCTTTTTGATTTCACAACTAAACCAGCCAGGTTTACTGTCAGACTCCAGCATAGGTCACAAGACTCCTTTCATTTAACCTACATTTAAAAATACAGTCCCAAACCATGATAATCTTAAAAACCAAAAGATACAGTCCTAAAACATAATATTATAAACCTCACACTTGTAAGAAGTTGTTGCAATATAAAATTATACTTATTAAAAAGACTATAAATAGAAAACAGAAAGTGCTGGAAAAACTCAGCAGGTCTGGCAGACATAGAGTAGAGAGAGAAACAAATTTAACGTTTTGAGTCCAATATAGCTTCTTCAGAACTATATATTGTGTCTTTCACAACCTTAAGTCATCCCAAACCGCTTTACAGACAATGAAGTGTTATCACTGCTCTAATGTAGGGATAGAAGCCTATAGCCACTTCATCAAATTCTATCAACAGGAACTGTCAAAGTTTTTCAACTTTTTAAAGATGAGAGATTAAAATAGTTTAATTACTAAATCTATACAACTACAATCAACATTTCAAACACAAGACCCAACTAATTAGAATTTTGGAACACTGACTGATTGATTTATTCCGATTAACTGGAGTTTCATTTATTCTGTCTGCAATGATCTGTCAGGGAAGGTAAAATCATCAATTAAAATGAATGAATTGAACTTTTCTTTTGCCAAAGGTCAATACCTGTTCAGATGTCAGCTTTGGCTCAGTGACAGTACTCTGGCCTCAGAATCAGAAGGCCATAGGTTTAAGCTCCACTCCTGAAACTTGAACATGTAACATAAGCCCACACTTCAATGCAATACTGAGGCAGTGCTATCTTTCAGATGTTACTTTAGACTGAGGTCTTGTCTGCCCTCTCAAACTGATGTTAAACTACGCATGGCATTGTTTGAAGAGCAGCAGGGCATTTCTCCTATTATCCTGGTGAAATATTTATCCATCAACTGACCCTATCAAATTATCTGGCCATTTATCTCATTGTTGTTGGAGGACCTTTGCTATATGTAAATTGGCTGTTGCATTTCCTTGCAACAGTGGCTATACTCCAAAAAGTACCTTATTAGTTGTGCTGTTTTGGACATCTTGAGGACATGAAAAGCACTGTATGAATGTATATGCTTTTCCTTTTTTACCTTCAATACAAATTTGCATAAACTAGTTCTATCAGAGCAGGATCATTAGCTCATTATGATTTCATTATTCTTCAAAGTAGCATTTGTTTTAGGATATTTCAAAACCTTTCATTATTTCTTACTGTATACTTATTTTATAAAATATATTAGTGGACATCCCATGAAATAATTTCAAAGAAAAGTACTAAAGAAAGATGGACATTTGGCCCAGATAGCTCAACCTTCCTTACAGAATCACAAATTTGTTAGTGCAGAAGCCTTCTGGCTCATTGTGTCTGCCTCAGCTCTCCAAATGACACTCAGTGAATTGCTGATTCTCCCACCTTCTCCCCATAACCCTGCACATTCTTCCTTTTTAGACAACAGTCTATTTCCCTTTTGAATGCTTTGATTGAACCTGCCTCCATCACACTCTCAGGCAATGCAATCTAGATTGTAACAACTCACTGCGTGAAAAAGTTCTCTCTCATATTACTTTTGCTTTTTCTGCCAATTACTTTAAATCTGTAACCTCTTTCACAAGTGGGAACAGTTTCACCATATCTACTGTGTCCAGGTGCCTCATAATTTTGAATACCTCTATCAAGTCTCCTCTCAGTCAGCTTTTCTCTGAGGAAAACACAATTTCTCCAACCTTTCTTCATAATTGAAGTTCCTCATCCCTGGAACTATTCTCATGAATCTTTTCTGCACTCTCTCCAATACCTTCATATCCTTCCTAAAGTGTTGCACCAGAACTGGACACAATATTGCAGTTGAGACCAAACTATTGTTTTATACAAGTTCAACATAAACTCCTTGCTCTTGTTCTCTTTGCCACTACTAATAAAGCCTAGGAGGCTGTATGCTTTATTAACCACATTCTCAACCTGTCCCGCCACCTTCAATGACATGCACATACACACCCAGATTCCTCAGATCTTGCATCCATTTAGAGTTGTACCCTTAGAAACCTATTACTGAACTGTGATACAGCACGAAATGGCATCTTCAATGACAAAATGGTTTTTGCTTCCATTGTCCTACCTAGGTGATGATTCCAGGTATGAATCACTCTATGAGAAGAAACGCATTCTGACATCAGTTCTGAACTTGTCAATATTCTTCTCTGTCCAGCAATTGTATTTTAATCTGGGCTCTTGATTAACATGTACTTTTCTAATTAGACTCTTACATACCTTTATACGTTTTCCTGCCTTTCTTTTCTAGTGACAGAGGCACATAGGAGACATCCAAGTCCTGAACATGGTATTTAAGATACAGACAAATCAAATCAGCTTTAGCATGATAGCCTCAACTTCAAACTCTGCATATCTGGCAGGATAGCTCAGCACTTTGTTTACTTTATTCAGTTGTTGATCTGCAACGACTGGATGTGACAACATTCAAGAGCACTTACGGAGAATATTAGATTTGCCTGTTCGTTGTGTAAAGTTTTGGTTGCCTTATCCAAGAAAAGATATATTTCCCTGAGCGGGAGTACAATGAAAGACCACTAGACCAACTGTTAAAAAGTGGGGATTGTTCTATGAGGAGAGATTGAGTTGACTAGCTGTATTTTCCCTAGAGTTTAAAAGAATGTAAGGTGATCTCATTGTTGTATACATTGTTTCAACGGGTTTGACAGGGTCACAATCTCAGAATAAGGGACTGGCCATTTAGGATTGAAATAATCTGTAATTTCTTCTCTTGAAGGATTGTGAATCTTTAGAATTCTCTATCCTAGAAGGCAGTGGATACTCAGTTGTTGAGTATAATCAGGATGGAGACCAACAGACTTTGAACACCAAGGGCAGTTAAGAGTTAACCACATTACTGTGGGTCTGGAGTCAATGTTGGCCAGACCAGGTAAGGAAGACAGATCTCCTTCCCTCGAGGGTATTAATGAGTCAGATGGGATTTTACAACAATTGATGATGGTTTCATGGTCACTATTACTGAGACTAGCTTTCATTCCTTTTTTTTTGATTAATGAATTGAAATTATTAATTGAATTTAAATTCTACCAGCTGCCGCGGTGGGATTTGAACCAATGTTCCCAAAGCATTAGCCTGAGCCTCTGGATTACCACTATGCCACTGTACGTTGATCTCATCTTCATTCTCAACTTTGAAAAACTGTTTGATAGTAACATCTCCCCTGTTTGTTTCTTTAATATAATACTGTCTGTGATGTCACCTGATAGATAACATTCATTGCTGATACTCCTGTGCAACATTGTGAAACTTTGATAACAATTACATATAAATAGTTAAGATAAAAGCAAAAAACTGCGGATGCTGGAAATCCAAAACAAAAACAAAAATACCTGGAAAGTCTCAGCAGGTCTGGCAGTATCTGTGGAGAAGAGCACAGTTAATGTTTCGAGTCTGAATGACCCTTCAACAGAACAGTTCTGTTGAAGGGTCATTCAGGCTCAAACGTTAACTGTGTTCCTCTCCACAGATGCTGCCAGACCTGCTGAGTTTTTCCAGGTATTTTTGTTTTTGTTTTACATATAAATAGTGTTGGGGCCATGACAATTTTGAGTTATAATACTTACTGCAACAGCTTTAGAGGATCCCCTCTAAGCTATAGATCCATGCCTCCTATTTCTCCATCCATGCATGATCCATCCATGGATCAATTCTAGACCCTAAACAATGCTTTATTTGTACAAGTTCCATTACACTGCTCCTTTATTCAGGGACCAATTTACCATATTCATATGCATCAAATTAAATTTGTGGTCTTTTTGATATTTATCTCCAGAATTATTTTAGCACCAAAAGATTACAATATCTTTAAGATGCTGGTCATGCCTGAATGCGCACATCAGCAGATGGAGGGCAGCAACCCTGACTTTCGGTTCCGATCAATTAATTAAAAATCCAAAATGTTCTTTTTCAAGTTATACAATAGAAGTCAATAAGCAATGTTAAACAACAACCTAGAGAAAGGAGGGTATCCCCTATTTTACATCTTTCTTAATTTTATTTTGACTAAATTAAGAGTCCCTCTCCAATAACTGTTGTATTAGAGTACAACTTATGGATCAGGGTGGTAAATTCATTTAAGGTTCCCATCCTTTTTTTCAAATATTTTATCATTTTGAGACACAATGTGTTGCAATATTCTTCCAAATTACACAAATCACCACCAGTTAATTTGATTTCTTCCCACTGTTCCATTCTGATATTCTACAAAGTAGAAGATTTTCATTACAACTTGGGTTGCCACATTAAATCAGTTTTGTCTCCAGTTCAGGTACACTGAGGTGGCAAGGTATTTGCAATTCCTTCTGTATTATAAATGATATTTAAATGCCCAATTTAGTTACTCAAAAAAATCTGGATATTATATTTGTTATTCACGGTCAACAGTTTACGCCAGAACTGTTTTATCAATTAGACCAAACGAAGCAGATAATTAACTTGTGAGGAAGCTCGCATCAATTTTAATACTAACATTTTCCAATTTTTAAAAATGTATTTGGATCTTCCTAAATGTTGTCTCATGTCTCTAGGTTTACACACATCTACTTTAGGCCTTCTTTAGCATCTTCAGCTTTTCAATGTGAAATTGGTCCAGCAAATCACATTAATATGCTCAATAGATGTTCCACTAGCCTCCCACAAGACTGATTCCATCAGCTTTCCCTCACCACTCAAAAACTACATTGTCTGAATTCATAAGGTGTTATGCATTTTCCTGAACTTAACATACTTCTGTTAATGCGCCTTTAAACCATCTATGTCAACATTGAGATCAGACTCAGAGTGACCGTTACTAAAGTCTTTTCAAATTTGACACGTTTCCTAATGTCTGTCTTGGTATCCAATTTGTTCAATGGAAACACATTCATATTTCATGTGCTTAAAAAAATTTGTTTTCCAATCAGCCTTCAAACCCAATTGGCCCTGAAATTCTTAAGCTTCATTTTCTCAATTCTCTTCTCATTACAAATACCAGTCCTATTTTCCTCCAAACAAACTTGGCTGTTTCTATGGATAGAAATAGGCTACATTTTATCAACTATTTCACAATTCGAAAAATGTTGTACATTTTACTGGTTAAACAAATTTTAATACAGAAATAAAATCTAAGTTATTGGCACACAGGAATTATTTGGCTTAAATTCAAATATTAATTTAGACCATCAAAAGAAAATATTCAAAGAGAATATTAAATAATGAGCCAAAGCTTACCAATGTTGCTGAGGTAAATACAGCACAGCCTATGGCCATCAATGCTGTGGCTGTTCAGGGCTGATGTCCAGTGATTTGTAAATTTCTTTAAGAAACAACAAAGCAGTGTCTTCTGATTCCCTATAGAAGTTAATGATACAATATTAGCAGTGAATTTGACAAAGATAATACATAAAGGGTGAAGAGTGCATTTTAGCTTAAGCCAGTGATAAATGTTTCCATGGAAATATGGTTTCATTTTCCTGATCATTCTGTATTATTAATTTTTATAATCATTATAGACGATCATTTAAAAATCAAGAACAATTTAGGCATCTGCTCTAACGAGGCGCAAAAAGTCTTCAAATGGGAGAAAAATTATTCACTGACGCTAATGCAAAAAAATGATTTATCCAGGCTTACATGTTCTGAAGTTTAATCATTAAACATTAGTAGTGTTCCTCATCTTCGCTTGAAGTCACGTAAGCTCCTTTGGACCCATGCACACAATTTCAGGCAATGTGATTTCAACCCTGAAGAAGCTTGGAAAAATGAATGGTCTTCACAGGAAGTCATGAACAAACACCTTGTGAAAGACCTGATACTGAAGATCCCTGGTTTTGACTTCTCACAAAGCTCATGGGCATCCCTAAACAGCATCATACAAACCACAGCAGATGCGGAAACGTGATGCACAAATGCAAAATTAAAACTCTCCTGAATGTGACTGTGGTCACCCAGATCAGACAATGGAACACATAACAATTCAATGCCTGACTCATAAATAAGGAGGAGGCATTATGGCGATACACCTCCACTTCTGACACAATATCCTGGCTTGATCACCTTGATGTAAAATTATAGTTGTTGCTCTATACCCAGCCATACGAAAGAAGAAAAGTAGTAGTAGTAAAGTTACGGGGATTTGAAGTGACAAGTTTGCCTTACTTTCAAGGTACTGCTTATTGGACAAACTACAAGTTAGATATATGAGCAGCCTGTTTACTTTCCAAAATATCAATATTATTTTAATTTCTATTGTGGTTGTGCATTCTGGCTATGTTTTCAGCTAATTTACCTTCACTGGAAATAATGCAATTGTACCAAAGAAAACTGCTGAAGTTTGACTGGTTAATCTCCTTCTAGGATTCAGTTGGTAAGTGTACCTGGACAGTAGCATTGGTTTATTTCTTATGTTACAACAATGACTATGCTTGAAAAAAAATACTTCGTTGGTTGTAAAGAACTTTGGCACATCATGAGATTGTAAAAGCTGCTATATAAGTTCGAGTCTTTTTTATCTATATATAGACCAGGAAGATCCCAGAAATCCTTGAAAAATTCCCACTCTTTGCTAAATTAGCTGATTTAGATTGGGAACTTGGCATCCCTGGAGAAGAATGCAATCCCAGGATTGCCGTTCTATGATCACAGACTAAAGGGCCTTGTTGGAAAATGCATAACTAGGCATTTGATAGGATAGATTCAGGGCAGTTGAGACCTGCAGCCTTAAAGTAGTCTGTTGAAACTCAACATGAAGAATGGCCAAAAGTGAAATACACTCTACTTTGAGGACGCCAGTATAGTGAACAAAAGCAAAAAAAATGGTTAAGGGAAACACATGGAAAGGAAACAAAATGGGATGGTAAAGATTATGATTTGAAATTCCAGAAGGCTGTAAAGTGCCTAATCAAAATCTGAGGCACTCCTCGAGCTTCATTGGAACACTGCAGTAGGCTGAGGACAGAGTTATCAGCCTGACAGCAAGGTGGAAAATTAAAATGGCAGGCCACCAGAAGCTTGGGATCATGCTTGCGGGCTGAAAGATGTTCTGCAAAGCGGTCAACTGATTTGTGTTTGGTTTCCTCTATGTAAAGGATACCGCACTGTGAGCAGTGAATGCAGTATACTAAATTGAGAGGAGTACACGTAAATTGTTGCTTGAGCTGGAAGGGGTGTTTGAGGCTTTGGATGGTGAAGATGAGGTAAAAGGACATGTGTTATATCTCCTCTGCTTGCATGGGAAGGGGATGGCATGTTGGGGGTGATAGAGGAGTGGACCAGAGTGTCACAGTGGGACAGTCTCTTCAGAATGCTGAACAGGGAGGGGAAGATGTGTTTTCTGGTGGCATCATGCTGGAGATGGTGGAGCTATTGACCAACCTTTGTATTCAATGAATCATCCTCTGCCAGTGCCTTAACCAAAAATGGATAAACACAAATAAGGTAAAAAATTATATTATGGAAGTTAATATGCACACCAGGTCTATCTGGTTTGAAGTTCAATGGTACAATAGTAAACGTTTCTTCACCTGGATCTTTCTGCCAGTTGCTAATGCCAAGCACTTCTTCGCTAGTGCAATCTAATGTGGCTACAAGCAGGCCTGATTATTAACATAGTACAAGCTATTGTACTGTGTTAATAATCAGGTGGTGGCATAGTGTTGTACTGGACTAGCATTCCAGAGACCCAGGATAATGCTCTGGGGACCCGGGTTCAAATTCCGCCATGGCAGATGGTGAAATTTGAATTCAATAAAAATCTGGAATTTAAAGTCTGAAGATGACCATGAAACCATTGCAGATTGTCGTAAAAACCCATCTGGTTCACTAAAGTCCTTTAGGGAAGGAAATCTGCTGTTCTCACCTGGTCTGGCCTACACATGATTCCAGACCACCAGCAAGGTGGTTGACTCTTAAATGCCCTCTGAACAAGGGCAATTAGGGATGGGTAATAAATGCTGACTTAGCCAGCGATACCCACATCCCAACAAATATATTTTAAAAAAACTTACTTAACTCAAGCTAGTGTAGCTAGTGTTATATTCCGTTTCTCCTCCTAAGCATTGCCATTTGAACAGGTGTGCTGTGAAACTGGGCCTTAATGGCATAACAACTAATTTGTCTCTCACTGGCAATCAGTGTTTCTGCCCCACAAACCACAGTTCTATGCTTGGTAACCACAAATATCAGCAAACTTCTAATTCTTAACATTAACATTCAAATAAAGATACACATGAAAGCAAGGAACATCTATCCATACACACTAAGAGTCTATAAATTGAAATTTGTCTAGTTTTGCTTTCATATTGGTGTAGTAATACACACACCACACACACACACATACACAATCCCCTAACAATTTATTTATGCTGCAGCGTCTTTTAAAAGCATATTGACATTCAGAGCTTCTCTCATCTTCAACTGTGCTGGTTGGCTAGATACTATTTAACCGGAAGGAAAAAAAAACAAATCAGCTAGACCAGAAAGAAAACCTGAAAGAGAATGTTTAAAACCAAGAAAAAAAATTAATTAGGAAAAACAATGAACAAAAGTTAGGGAAAGAATAAATATGCAGACAGCAGAGATTCTAAGAAGATCTCAGTTTGCATAAATAAAACTACATTAAATTGTACAATTCAAAGTAATCGTTGAATATGATTTTATTCTTCTTATAGTATTATCAACAGCTTTTTAACAGGACATTTGGATAGTCATGTTAGGCTGTCAATTAGGAACAACAGTTGTTTCAAACAACACTCAAAAAGATCTGCCTCGACTAAGAAAAGCATTTAGCACCAAGTATGTTTTGAATAGTTGGTCACTTAATTCATAGTAGAACAATACATACGGGATATTTAATTTGGCTAAAGTATTCCTTGTTGGAATTAAAGCTTCCTCAGATATTTTCTGCGCACCAAACACACTCAAGCTCTCATAGACAAACCCAAGCTTCCTATGAACAGAAGAGAGACCTTCTAACTAAACCAGAAGTCCCTTCCAATTTGAAGTGGCTTCAAATCATTCGTGTTTATATGGATATCGCAATGAGCTTGTTAAATGACCCTTTCAATGCTGCATCCTCAGTGTGGTCCAGAATGAGGTCTTCCACAAAGTAGGCTGGGCGAGTATTGTCTGACCATAAGAGGTGCATGTTTCCAAAGGGACAGTTTGCTTAGATTAGTTTCCTTAGGTTTTGATTGAATGGGAGGGAGTGGGGTGGGATGGAGTGGGGAGGAAGGCACAAACCATGGCCTGAATTTTTCCCATATCGGGCGGGCTCAGCAGGAGTAGTCAGGAACCATTTTACGCAGGCGGGCCAATTAAGGCCTGCCTAGCATAATGCACGTCTCCAGCATCAGCATGAGGGGGCAGGCGAGGGCAGGAGCGCAATGTCCACCGGGTCGCCTATTCAAAAATAGCGCAGGCAGCCATGCAAAGGCTGCCAATGACTTTGCATTACCATTGCAATGCAGAATGTCATTGCAGAACAGGGCAGGTCGACGGTGCAGTCGGCCCCAAAGTTTTCTGACCAGTGCCTCACTGTCCCTCTGGAGGAGGTGGCAGCACGCCGGGATATCCTTGTCCCACGGGACGGGAGAAGGAGGCCCCCCCCCACCCCGACCTCACCAATAATGCCTGGGAGGAGGTGGCATCCAGGGTAAGCTCCCATAATGTAGTGAGGCGCACATGGGTGCAGTGCCGCAAGCGCTTCAATGACCTCCTGCAATCAGGAAGGCATGTGTCACTTAGCACAGCAGTTAGGAGCAGCCTCACTCCCAACCCCCCACCCCACCCCTCCTGGACCTCAGGGTTCTTAGAGTGTGAGTGGCTAATGTCAATGAGGCAGCATCTGGGCAAGGGGGTGAGCCCTGGCTGCTTGGAATGAGTGTCTTGCGGCTCGAGTGTCAGGAATCGGCTGAGCCCTGTAAGGTTTTCCTCAGGTGGGGTTGGCCAAGCTGCAAAGGCAATACAGGTACAGGGTGGACTAACCAATGCTCTTCTCTCCTTTCAGGAGAAGACAGCCCACAATAATCCTGAGGCGCTGCGGACTTGCAGAGGAACGCCCCACATCTAATCCTGTCCAGATACGAGCAGGAGGCACTGGAGCTGGAGAGGCTCCATGTGTCTAGGTCAACTGGCTGCGGTGAGGTTGGTATGCCACAGGGAGATAAGAGTGCAGCGCACTGAGGTCAGAATGTCTGTCATAACAGCCATTCCACTGTTGTCTCTAGATTGATGTGAGCCTCGAACATGGAATCCTCATTGATAATGGAAAGACAAAGGCACCCTGATCCAGGTGCCAGGCATGCACAGTAGCGTACTGACTTCAACTAACGACATGTCCTTGTTCTTCCTTTCAGGGTCACCGGAAGCCCATTGGGGTCAGGAGCCTGAAGGACCGCTGCTCACCTCAGCACACAGAGGATATAAATGCATCAGTCTCACACACTCTCAGCCAGGCAGGCACCAGTGCAGATACCAGCACCTCAGTGGGATTTAGATTGTCGGATACTATCTCGGTGCACAGCGGTGAGGCCACTTCACGCTTGCTTGAGGTGCAGGCGGAGGCTGAGAGTACCCAGGGTGCCGGCAGTCGGAGGACTGCTGGGGACCAGGAACATGCTCAGTTGGTGGCTGATGATGTGTCTCTGGAGTTGTCCTTGAGGCAGCAGATGCTGCAAGTGCAGCAGTTTGTGGAGGATCTGGCAGAGATACATGAGGGAATGCGTGCCATGGTCTCCGTGGGGAGTCCATGTGGAGCATGAGCAATGCAATGACCCTCATGGCCGACCGCCCTGCCTCCACCACGGAGAGAGCGGCAACTCTCATGGAGAGGCTGCTCCAGGAGCACCACCAGAGATTCCAGGAGATGAGTTTCGACCTGCAAGCCCTCACACTGGCAATGACCTCAAATGGTCAATGTCAGTGTAGGAGATGAATTGGGCACCCAGTATCCCAGCTAGGTGCCCATCCATCAGTGGTGAGCAGGCAAGTCCAAAGCGACCTCACATTGGTGCACGAGCTGCTGTCGTCTCTGCGGGCTCCTCTCAGGGCACTCTGGATGAGGGCAGCAACTCCTCCGCCCCTTTGCCAGTGACCGTGGCATCCGATGAGGCTGCGGCGACTGGGGAGATGCCAGCCGTGCCACCGGCCGCTCTCTCCCGGGCGGGGCCAGCACAGGCTCCACAGGCCAGAGGACACCTGCCAAGGTCATCAAGGGCAGCAGAGTGAGCAGGCTGTCCCGAATGCCATTGCCAGCAAAGGGGGAAGCACCTAGACATTAGACCTGCTAACGCAAATGTCAATCATCTTAGACATGGGCTTATCACTGGTGTTATTTGTTTGCCCCACTTTTAAGTTTTTTTTTATATATGTAGGTGTGATGGAGAACACCTTTACATTTAATTGGATTTATGTATGCCAGGCACCACACCAGTAACAGTAAATGTGTTTTCTTTCAGCAAGCCTCTGGGTGCTTCATTAGTTCTGCAGGTGAAGGGTAACCCATGATGTTATGAGTGACTTGTTTGTCGTTGAGCTTTACTGAAATGGCACAGAGTGCATGTTGCTCAGCAGGCAAACATTACTGTCAAGAATCGAGTATGGCATGTGATGGTGGTTCATCTTTGGTTGGATCAAAGCCTCCTGGGTGTCTCTGCCTCCCAGGAGGTTGCCCAGGTCAGCGTCTATCCCCTGAGCATTCTCGTCCTTGGACGCACTACTGGGCTAATCGTCTGTAGCCAGAGCAGCTGTGTCAACATCATCTTCCTCCACCGCATCCCCCTTTTCCTGTGCCAGATTGTGGAGACTGTAGCAACCACTATCAGTGATACACGATCTGGGGGGTATTGCAATGCACCCCGAATGGTCCAGGCATTGGAAGAGCATCTTGAGAAGACCGATGGCTCTCTCTACCAGTGCCCTGTGGAGGCATGGCTCCTATTGTATCGCTGCTCGGCCTTTGTCCTTGGATGGCAGAGAGGCGTCATGAACCATCTTTTGAGGGGATAGCCCTTGTCGCCCAACAGCCATCCTTCCAGCGGGGTGGGAGCACTGAAGAGCCTCGGCACCTGGGAGTGTCTCAGGATGTATGCGTCATGGGAGCTGCCTGGGTACCTTGCACAGACTTGCAGAATCTGCATCCTATGGTCACACACTATCTGCACGTTCATGGAGTGGAAGCCATTCCTGTTGATGAACGCACTTGGCTCACCTGCTGATTCCTTGATGGCCACGTATGCAGTCGATGGCAACCTGGATGCGGAGGAACCCAACAATTGCTGCAAAGCCTCTGGTTCGCTCTGCCTGGCTGGCCTCGTCTGTGTGATAGTGAATGAAAGTTAATGCACACCTGAACAGAGTGTCTGTCACCAACTTGACACAACTGTGGACAGCTGATTGGGAGACTCCACAAAGATCACCCACCAACCCTTGGAAAGAGTCAGAGGCATAGAAGTTGAGGGCCACCATGACCTTCAGGGCCACTGGCATGGGGTCTCCACCCATAGAGTTGGAGCCGATCTCAGGCCTGATCCTCTGACAAATGGAGGACATGCTCTCCCTTGAGAGAGGGAGCCTCCTTCGGCATTGCACCTCGGACATATTGAGGTAGCTACATCTCTGCCTGTAAACCCTGGCAGCAGGATAGTGGCGTCTTCTGCGGCCCCTTCCATCTTGGACTTCCTGTTGGCCCTGCACGTCTCCTCCCACAGGTCACTGCCCTGGAGGCTGAATAGGGACACCTGGCCTCCTCCTCCTTCTGGCCCTCCCTTCCTCCTCAGAGGAGGTGCCTCCAGCGGAGACCACAATCCCCATTCCCAGGGTAAGGGAAGGCAGTCTGATACCTGGAAGACCCCAAGTGTTATGACTCCTCCAGAGTCTTGAACTGAAGCCTGTTATTTCTGTCAAAGCAGCTCTGAAGCGAAATGAAGTTGTCCTGTTCACACAAGCAAGTAGCAATAAGGTATAATCTAAAGTACTAACAACTTGCATCAGCGAGCCCACTCACCCCTCTTATCCCGCCCACAGATGAGATTTTTGAAAATGTGGCCTACCCGCCTGCCCCTGTGTGACGCCCTGAAAATTGCATGAGCTGCGCAAGATCAAATTCAATTGGTGCCTCAAGGGCCTTAATTGGCACATTAATTAAAGGCAGGCGCGCCTCCGTCCTCATGGCACGCCCGCCTTTCAAAACATCGCGATGGTGCGCGGTGACGTCTGGACTCATGCCTGATGTCATCGTGTGTCATTTTACATTCCGGCGTGTCAGGCCCATCCCCGCAAGCTGAATGTAAAATTCTGGTCCATAAATTTCTATTGAAAAAGCATCACACGGAACAAACTGTCTCTATCCTCTATACCTTTCTTTTCCTTCATGGGCTGATGACTTGTACACAGAGATTAAATAATTAATAGCACTGATTATTCAAGTGAAAAAGATCTTCATAGATCAGGTTAAGATTGTCAGATATTTTCCACACACTGTTTAACTGGGTGATCCATTGTTGCCCTGGACTTATTCTGTGTACAAACTGAAAATGCCAGTTTAATAGAGTAATACAACTCCCTGCTTTTAGAAAAACTGTTATAAAATATTTGCTTTTAACAACTTATGAAGAACACTGGATATGCTTTGAGCCTGTATAATCTATTGCTATGTTTCACAGCCAGGAAAATAAATCAAGTTGGTTGATGTGAAAACCATCAAAAAAATTTAATTTTTCAGAAATTGTGCTTCATCCTTCCCCATCACAGTAAAATTTGACTACCTTTAATGATCCAATTTTATATCTTAAAAAAGCAGTAATGCAAGAAAAATATCATAACTTTTACTCTTTCATTCTGTTCACTAGTAGTAAATGTGACATTTGGAGCTTGCTACAATTAGGAGGTAATCATTATATAATCCTTTTTATACAGTAAGCAAGTCAGTTAGCATGAAGAAGTGCAAAACATTGATTAACCTTCGGGCAAATAAACAAGTAACTGCCTTGTCTCATATTTTATTTATATTTAATAGGCCATAATTTATTGCAATGTTTTGCAAGATGGGCATACAGTTCAGCCTGGGACATTGTTAATGAAAGGTTTTGAATTATTCATTTTTAAATTAGGCCATGAAATATAAATTGAAGAGCATAAGTATTGGTGGTTGCTCTGCAGTGTGAAGATATCCTGAAATAAGTACAACATATTGAAAGCATTTCCTGCTTATTTCCAATTTTAAAACTTTACTGACAATATCTGATGAGTTAATTTGAAAGAATTTTAAGCAAATCAAACTAATTCTACAGAGGGAGTAAGTATGAATATCTCAAGTGGTTGCATCATACTTCGTTGATACTTATTACTCTTTGGACATCTGGCTAATTTCAGAAAAAGTATTAAAATCTGCCCAATTTCTACAATACTGCCATGTGGAAAATTAAATTATTTAATCAATCCTGTGGCTGAAGAAGGGTGGAATGCATTAGAATGATATTCTGCTGCTTAACAAAACTGGCTAAGCTTCTTCTGAACTAGGATCTTATATCAAGTAAACGGATGGGCTTTAACTACAGAATCAATATCCACTGTACAGTTTTTACTAATAATTACCAATGTTATTTTGATCAATGACAAAGACTAAAATTAATTTGATGCTGCAATGTATTTTTCAGTTATACATGTGCATTTGAAGTTCACGAATTAATCATCTCTGAAGTCTGCCCTTGAGCACAATGTACAACCATCAGTAAACACATTGCTGAAATATAATGTAAATTCTATTTATGTGGAAAGGCTAGTTGAATATTCTTATACATTAAGGCCAATATTCAAAAAAGTAAATGTATTTTTACTTTTTTCCCCCAAATTTTCCAGCATGACCATTTTTAACTATTCCCTTGAAAATAAATCTTAACATTAATAGTTTTTAGTAATGCTTTGACCATCACTATCTTATCAAAATTTTGCAGAAAGGGAACAAAAAAAAAACTGACTAAAGGTGGTGCCATCAGCCTCAAAGCAAATATTCCACCTGCTTTATGCAACATCAATGCATCGGAAGTCAAGGCCACCTTTGAAAGCAAGGTTGCCACCTAAAGCCGATAAAGTTGTGAAAAAATGAGTCTTGCTATAAAAATTTTCCACATGCTTGCCATGTCCTTTCCAAGAAAGTGATGGAGCATCATTAGAATACTCACTCAGATATTGTTCTGCATTTCTACTAATCAACTGAAACAGCATTTATTCTGCTGTATAGATCACTGACCTACCTTTTCAGTTGCAGACCCTTCAAAGTCTAAGAACTAGGGATATAATACTGAAGAAATTTGTTTGCTTCTAAAAATTCTCAACATCAGGTATCGGGTCAAAAAATCAAACACCTTTTTAAAAGATAATGAGACAGATTTGAGGCCAATTTGCAAACATTAAGCTACGTAAAAGCTGTTGTGCATGCATGGAATACACTTGAATTTCCCAAAAGGTATACCAGTAAAGTTAATATATATTTCAATAGGTTTCATAAACCTGAGCCAATTGAAAGCAATCAGCCATTTAAGAAAGCAGCTCAACCATTCATTAAAATTTCACAATCAGAATGGTCAAATATTTCAGAAATTCCCTTAAGTAATAATGAGAATATTTTTGATATTACATGACTAACATTATTTCATCAATTTAAGTTTCAATGGGAGACGAGAGCTGAGGCATTGCCCCATGGTCTGGTTCGTCATTTTGAATACCTCATGCTTCATTCAAACTTCATTATCCTCTCTCTGGGCTGGATCTTTTTAAAGTTTATATAAAATTATTTAAGGATGGCAGCATTTGGAATCATTCACATTTATTAGAGTAATTACTGTAGGATAGCTCCACAACTTTGATAAAAATGCTATTCTTGGAAGCCAAGCAAAAGTCGTGCCATACTCAGCACACATCTAATATATAGAGCCTCAGATTATCTGGGTAACACCAATTCTCTCAGACATTTCACCTAGAATGATGCTTGGTTTCACCATGTCCAAATCACCAATCCAGCACCGTTCACTTCAGCCTTGTGGATTAACCATAACAAGGGAAACTGAAGACAGCTGAGGCTCATATGACGATATTTTAACCAATGAAAAGATCACATTCTGCTCTCTGAATGCCCAAAAGAGCTGATCAATAAAACTGCCCAAATCAGAACCACAGATGCAGTATTGGAGAAAGCCCACCTGCTTCATCTGGCTACTCAAGTTTCCTTAGCCATGCACCACAAAAATGTACTACAATGGAGGTATAAGGGAGGGGTAGCACCTCTCACAAGTGAGTTCGCTGCACTCTGGAGTGGTTCATCCTGTATTGTTCCTCACATTCACCCAGCTCTTACCTGTGGCTCCAAGCAGTTGTTAGCTTGCAACAGCGGCCACACTCCAGCAAACTGTTTTGACAGACAGCCCAAACCAGTTGAGGGTAGCAGTTGGGTCACCTACCCATCTTGTAGATAACACACACTCTTGCCACTGTGTGCCAGTGGTGGAAGGAATGAATATTTAAGGTGATGGATGGGATGTTGGTCAAGTGGCCTGCTTTGTCCAGGGTGGTGTTGGGTTCTCGAGTGTTATTGGACCTATACTCACCTAGGCAAGTGGACAGTATTCCATCAAACTCCTGATTTGTGCCTGGTAGATGGTGTATAGGCTTTGGAGAATCAGGTGGTGAGTTACTTGCCAGAGAATTTACAGTCTCTGACCTGCTATTGTAGCCACTGTATTCACATGGCTAGTCCAATTAAGTTTCTGGTCAGTGGTAACCCCTAAGTTGTTGATCATGGCGAGTCAGCAATGGTAATGCCATTAAATATCATGGGGAAATGGTTAGATTCTCTCTTGTTGGAGATGGTCATTGCCTGGCATTTGTGTGGTGTGGATGCTACTTGTCATTTATTAGCCAGTCTTCAGCCAATTCGATTCACTCCACATGATATCAAGAAATGGCCAAAGGCATTGGATAACACAAAGGCTGATAACATCCCGGCTGTAGTACTGAAGATTTGAGCCAGAAGACTCCAGAGCTAGCCACACCCTAGCAAAGCTGTTTCAGCACAGTTTCAACATTGGCATCTACCCGGCAACGTGGAAAATTGCCCAGATATGTCCTGTCCACACAAAGTGGGACAACACAGGACTTCATACATGCTAAACAGCAGAAGCACATGTTAAAGACAGAGCTAAGTGATCACAAGACCAATAAATCAGATCAAGCTCTGCAGTCCTGCTACATTAAGTCATGAATGTTGGCAGATAATTAAACAACTAAGCAGAGTAGGAAGCTTCAAAAACATCCTCACCCTCAATGAAGGGGGAGACCAGCACAGTAGTGCAAAAGACAAGGTTGACACATTTGCAACCATCAGCCAGAAATTCCAACTGGATAACTGATTGAAGCCTCCTCCTGAAGTCCCCACTATCACAGATGCCAAGAACAAGGGCAGCAGCCGCATAGGAATACCACCAATTGCAAGTCCCTTTCCAAGCCACACACCAATCTGACTTGGAACAATATCGCCGTTCCTTCATTGTCTCTGGGTCAAAATCCTGGGACTCCCTCCCTGACAACACTGTGGGGGCACCTACACCACATGGACTGCAGCTGTTCAAGAACGCTGCTTAGTAACACCCTCTTGGGGCAATTAGGGATAGGCATCAAATGTTAGCCTTGCCAATGACAATCACAACCCAAGAAAGATGTTTAAAAA
This sequence comes from Carcharodon carcharias, assembly GCF_017639515.1. Classification (NCBI taxonomy): domain Eukaryota; kingdom Metazoa; phylum Chordata; class Chondrichthyes; order Lamniformes; family Lamnidae; genus Carcharodon; species Carcharodon carcharias. Next base: position 75,330,345 of record NC_054483.1, on the reverse strand, counting down.
ACTTTGTTTTGGTGGTGGGGAGAGAATGAGGATGGCAAATCTGGTCCTAAATATTCTGTGAATTGACTGTCATGTGTTTAAAGCAAAGGATTTGTTTGCATGATTTCAGTAATGGCCTAAGTTCATGCATTGCATGCAGGAAGGTTATACCTAGCCTATCACTTGGAAGCTTGTAAATGCTTTACTTCAAAGTTGTGGTCACATGTAAAGGGTCAAATGAAAGATTTCTTAATCCCAGAGGTGGTATTTAATTGATTCAGTAATTCCAATTTTGTTAAACTGCACTGAGCAGGATTATGATTTGTATCTGTCCCTTTATCTTCAAATCCATAGCTCACAGATCAACGTTAAAAGTATTGAGAGTCAGAAAAGTCTACTTTTGTAAATTGTATTAATTTGTTAGTACCCTTGTAGTATAATCTACATTTTGCAGTAAATTAAACTCTTTGTCCATTGAATGTGTTTATATGTAGCTAAATTTAAATATATTGCATTAAGACCAATTTATATTAGATCTGTGCCAATATATTTTAAACAAAGGACTGAAAAAAAGCAAGGAAGAAATTCCATTGATTTAATGTGTGGTGGGATTTTAATAATTCAACAGTTTGCACCACTTTAAATTTAATGTCAAATCTCTCAGTTGTCTAACCTGTGTACCACCTTTGCTTCCAGCTAAACTGATCTAAACAATCTAATTTTAACTACAATCTGAAACTCTGAACTTGTTTTTTTTTTCTCTCCCCTTATATTTCCCCACAGCAGTGTGGCAGAGCTTAAAAACTCAGTTAGTTGGGGAAATCAAATGTGCTTTCTTCTCCCACAGGCTTGGGTCCACGTATAAAGCTGCCTAGGTGCTTCACAATTTTCATTCTGCAAATTAAGTTCCTAAAAAATTAATTAAACATTTCATGCAAGGTACCCATACAGCAATGTTACTAAGCAAAGATTGTGCTCGCGCAGGGAGCAATGTAGATCAAGGTGAAAACAGAATTACCTGGAAAAACTCAGCAGGTCTGGCAGCATCGGCGGAGAAGAAAAGAGTTGACGTTTCGAGTCCTCATGACCCTTCGACAGAACTAAGTAGAAATAGGAAAGGGGTGAAATATTTCACCCCTTTCCTATTTCTACTTAGTTCTGTCGAAGAGTCATGGGGACTCGAAATGTCAACTCTTTTCTTCTCCGCCGATGCTGCCAGACCTGCTGAGTTTTTCCAGGTAATTCTGTTTTTGTTTTGGATTTTCAGCAATCGCAGTTTTTTGTTTTTATGTAGATCAAGGTGACTTGTTTAGTCTTGACTTCTAGGGAAATGCATCAAATGAACTGCATGTAGGACATCAACCAGCAAAATGAGTGATGTTTAACCTTCACCTAAAACTGGGGAAATACAAAGTAATCTGGGGCACCTTCTTGGGAGGCTCATTCAACACCAAACTACCACAGCAAAGAAACCCACCTGCCATCCATGAAGCACAATGACTATCAATATGCAGCACCTTTCTCCCACATCCCATTGCAAGCCATGTGTTCCTCACACACCAAGATGCAAAACCAAACAAGATGCATTATTATTGTTAACAGGTTCAAGACAATTTGTTATTTACAATTATTCATGTTTCTAGGACATCAGTAAATACTTAATTTGTGTAAAATCCAGAAGCCAGGGTACTCTACTGAAAGCAGACAAGGGCATTTTATATCAATCTATGAACATTGGGCATCACCTGTTCCAACTACTCGGGTGTAAAATTAATGACAAAGTCTTGTGATGGATAAAATATTTTGTCATCATGACTTGACAACATATGCAAATTAGATTTGGTAAGCGTAAACTCTGCTTTGGGAATCAATTAGGAAAAAAATAGACTCAGCAGTCACTTGCATTCTATCCTGCCCACAATCTAGCATCAATCAGGTTATTCACAGCAGATGGGTGAGGAAGGATGAAGCATAAAAATTGTGGCTGGACCCTTCGTGTAATGTTAAAGTCACAAAGTGGATTTACACTAATGACTTACATGATGGGACTGACTGCTTTGTAGCCAAATTTGTTATTGATACAAAGATAGGTAGAAGAACTAGTTGCAAGGAGGATAAAAAAAGTCTGCAAAGGGATATAGATAGGTGAGATATAGATAGGTTGTGAGTGGGCAAACATTTTGGCACATAGAGTATAATGTGGGAAAATGTGAACTTGTCCATTTTGGCAGGAAGAATAGTAAGGCAAATTATTATTTGAATGGAGAGAGAATGCAGAATTTTGGTGTACAAAGAGATCCGTTACGTGAATTGGGGGGGGTGAGTTGAAGTGTGGGCCCGCAAGAGGTGCGCCTCTGATTGGCACCCCCAATTGGGGGCACACTGCCATTTTTATGTGGGCGGGCCAATTAAGTCCCGCCCAGCATGACGTCCGCATGCAAGCGCAATGCACCCCCTGTGCGGGCAGGGGGGATTCCCTAAACCCGAGAGTGCGCTCTTTTGTGCATGCGCACGAAAGAGTGCACTCATCTCCCTGAGGCTAAGTGCTGTCTCAGGGAGATCAGCTCTACAATAAAAATTAAAAATAGAGAAAAAAAAATCCCTGGCATGTCCCAACATGTGACACTGTCACATGAGTTGGGACGGCCATAACTTTTTAAAAAACTTGAATTAAATTTTTAAAAACCTATATGAAACCTCATCCCGCCCGTGAATGAGGTTTCATGCTTTTTCTGAAGCCTGCTGGGGCTCCTGGCCTGCCCACCAACCTTAAGGTTGGATGGGCAAGTCCATTAATTACTTCAATGACTCTGTCAATGGCTTCAATTGGCTATTGGCAGGTCGGTGGGCGCACAGCTGATTTTGCTGAGCCCCTGCTTACCTAAAAATTTAAATGGGGCACGGTGACGGCAGGAGTTCCACTCAATGTCACCACACGTCACTTTATATGTTGGCAAGTGGGCCCCGCCCCCCCCGTTCGCCGATGGGAAAATCCAGCTCAAGGTGTTTACACTGCTTGCAGAGAAATGCAGCCCAGAGAGTTGTTTTGTTTTGTTTGGGAATTAAAACAATTAATTTAAAAGCATTCAGTGAGTGCTGGAAGGCTACATCATCATGGAGATGGGTGAATCTCAAGAAAGTTTTAGGGTCGCAATTTATCTGTGTGTTTGCTGGGGGATGAGTGTGTTCTGCAGAAGGGGAAAAAGCCAAACCAAAAAGATGCTGCTGTTAACAGGCTCCAGGCAGCAAAAGTGTTGTTGGTGGGCTCTGTGCATTTGGGGCTCAGGAGAAGTCCCAGGAGCTGTTTGATAGCTGTGTAGTTTGGACTCAAGGCAAAGTCCTGGGGAGCTGAGAAGGTGGCAGGTCACTGGCTCTTTGCTGGAAGTGGACTCATAAGCAGCCCTGGGAACCATTTATAGCTTGGTGTAGCTGGGAAATTGGAGCTTGGTGAAATCCAGGGGCACTGCCAGCCCAGTGAAGCTAGCCGGTTATTAAAGAGCTAAAATTGCGCCAATAAAGGGAGGTTGGAGTGCGGACTTGGAATTCCAGAGGGATGGAGTCTCGGGAGAGGAGACCAAAACTGCACACAGTATTTGAGATGTGGTCTCACCAATGCCCTGTATAACTGAAGCATAACATCCTTACTTTTATGTTCAATTCCTCTCGTAATAAAGGATAGCATTCCATTAGCCTTCTTAACTACATGCTGTACCTGCATACTAACTTTTTGTGACTCATGCACTAGAACACCTAGATCCCTCTGCACCTCAGAATTCTGCAGTCATTCTCCGTTTAAGTAATGCTCTGCTTTTCTTCTCTTCTTGCCAAAGTGGGCAACTTCACATTTTCCCACATTATACTCCATCCACCAGATTTTTGCCCACTCATTCAACCTATCTATATCTATCTGCAACTTCCTTATGCTCTCTTCACAACACTTTCCTACCTATCTTTGTGTCATCTGCAAATTTAGCTACCGTGCCTTCGCTCCCTCCCCTAAGTTGTGGATACAAATTGTTAAATGTTGAGGCCCCAGCACAGACCCCAAGGGAGTCCACTCATCACATCCTGCCAATCAGAAAAAGACCCACTTATGCATACATTGTTTTCTGCCAGCCAGCCAAAACTTCAATCCATGCCAATATATTTACCTCTACACCGTGAGCTTTTATTTTCCGCAATACCCTTTGATGTGGTACCTTATCAAACGCCTTCTGGAAATTCAAGTATAGTGCGTCTATAGGGTCCCGTTTATCCACAACGCATGTTACTTCTTCAAAGAACAAAGAAGCGAGTCAAGGGTTAGGAAGAAAAGGCAGAAAATTGGAATTCAGGCCACAATTAGATCAGCCATGATTTTATTGAATGGTGGAGCAGGCTTGATGGGACAAACAGTTGGACTCCTTATGACTCCCTGCTTCTTACAATCTTATGGATCAACGTTCACAAGAGTTGGACGGAAGGTGTCTCTGATGGAGGAGGGCAAGTTCAAGAAGAAGGAGATTATATGTACAGGGTAGCATATTTCCAAATGTATAATATGTAGGGAAGCGAAGACATATTCAAAGTAAATTGCACGCACTTTTGAGTCTCACAAATTGTTTTGTTCTATCATGGGACATGAACATTGCTGGTGAGGCCAGTATTTGTTGCCCATTGCTAATTGTCCTTGAAAAGGAGGTGGTGGGCCACCTTCTTGAAGCGCTGTAGTCCATCAGATGCAGGTGTGGTCACAATGCTATTAGGAAGGGAATTCCAGGTTTTGCCACTGTGCATCAGTGGTGGAAGGAGTAACTGTTTAAGGTGGTGGAGGGGGTGATCAAGGAGCTTGCTTTGTCCCGGATGGTGTCGAGCTTCTTGAGTCTTGTCTTAATGCAGTCCCAACAAAAAAGTAGAAAATATTCCATCACACTTGTGTGTAAGGATAGGGTGAGCATATTGGCTACAAGCAGTGTTTGCTATCTGGAAACTGGATGGGTGCAATACTTGGTAATTACATTGATACTTGTTGGTTGCAGTGATATTGCTGAATTGAATAGAATAATTTGAATTGAAAAGAACTGTTAATCGCAGAATAAAGGCAGAACACTCCGGATGCTGGAAATCTGAAATAAAAACGGAAAATGCTGGAAAAAACTCAGGTCTGACAGCATTTCCCTCTCCACAGATGCTGTCAGACCTGCTGAGTTTTTCCAGCATTTTCTGTTCTTATTATTAATCGCAGAAAACTGGTTGAAATCAGCTGAGGTTGATTGAAAACAGACAGGTAATCGCGTTGGGATTGGAAGAAGTCCTTATTTGGCTAAGCCAATGGAAGACAACTTGGGAATATGCTAGCAAACTGACAGCCAATCATGCACCCAACTACCCCATTCACATCCAGAAGAGGATTGTGCATCAGCTCTTTCAAAAACTATTCTGTATGCAGACCTCTGAGAAAGTCCTACACAGTAGCGCTCAAGAAAGAAGACAGAAGATACATATTGTTGGGAGCACTTGAAAAAGGAAGACAGAAGATGCATCTCGATGGGAAGAGTTCCAGTGAACCAAGCAGGAAGATCGCTGTCAAAGATCATTCAATTCTCAATAAAGGTGTTGGATTTAGTGTGACATTGTGTCAATCATAATTCTCAGTCTCTGAACTTAAGAGGTAAAGTCACCTACAACTGACTTGGTGATCTGAATCCTTTTATTAGATAGGTAATTAATAGCTTTCTCCCACTGAACATAAAATCTAATGCAACATTCATTACTTAACCTGATGGTTTGCATATTACAAATAGCTGTAAAAATATATACGATAGCAAATTTTACCAATGCAACATTGTTCATTGCAACGGTGACATTATAATTTGAAAATACCTGACTTACATCTAGAGACTTCACTCACTGGTTTACAAATGTCAATGTTCAATTTTACAGCAACTACAACCTGACAAAATCCTAAAAGATAATTTTAATTATTAAAACAATTTGTATTTCTAAGAATGATGAAGTAAAATAGGTTGCATCAAATCAAAAACATCAAGTTAAGAGGAAGTTAAATCACCCCATTGATAATTTCTCTCATTGGCCATTATTCTGGAACAATTGTGACGTATTTGACTATTTTTAACACTCTCCTGTCTTAGGACAAAGCCTATATTCTCCATTCAGCAAGAAGTTAAATCAACTGTAATCTTTCTATATTCAAAAAAATTATCAAAATATAAAGATTGCTTTTAAGATGGTGATGAAAGATGCTCAGTGTCTCTTTTTGTACATGAATATTGTTAATTAAATCAGTTTCATTTTTCACAAATACTCTTTCTGACAAACATGATTTGTAAAAGGGAAACCAGTTTCTGATTAAGATGTTACTGCTCTATATATTGGAAGGTCTGTTGTGAATAACATTTTTTTGAAGAAGAAAATCTGTTGCTCAATATTTTGCTTTATTCCAGATTAAATTTGTATATTTAATTTTCCCTTACAAAAGCCAGTGCATTCCAACATATTTTAAAATGTAATCTTACCACCAGTGGCATCTGGGTCTGGTTTTCTATTTTATCTGTGTGGATTAAACTTGTCACTTGTGGCTGTGTTTGTGCCCAGTAAACCTAACAGAATCATGGGTTGGGCATAATAGATTGTTAAATAAATATGCCAGACTGAAAGTGGAGGCAACCATTGGCAAAGGAGACAAAAGTAACCAACAACCTTGTTTCAGATTTTTAAACTGACATTCACTTATCCAACTGGATATCTCACTTTCATTTATCCAATTAGATATCTCATTTTCCTCCTCACGGGCCTCTCACCCCTCCATCCTTCACAAACGTCGATTAATTCAAGGTGAATTTTTCCATGCATTACCAGTACCTGCCGGGTTCACTGTCTTTCTGGTTCCTAGTATACTGATTTCAAGGTTCTTCTCTTCATTTACAAAATCTTCCTATTCTAACCTGATGATCACTCCCAACCATATGTCCCAGCATGCATCCTCTGCTGCCATGACTCCGCTTAGTGATTGTTAAATACTTCATCAACTCTACCATCAGCGGTCAGTTCTTCAATCATCATTTCACCCCCACTTCAAATTAGCTCCAAAACAGATGCTAACAAACGTCCTTTGTAATCATAATCCATGTTACTGAGATATTTAATGAAAAAAATGCAGACTCTAAATTTTGGACTTCATTAGACTTATTTTGCAGAATTAGGGTTAGTTTGAACAATGGCGTAAATATGGTTATACTCTTCTTTTAACAGCGGTAGTGGAAGTAATTTCAACACAAAATGCTTTTCTAGTCTCTTCCCCCCTTCAATGCTCCATTTGCAATTTAAACTACTGGGCAATTGCTATTACAGCACTTCCACAGGCCACTAGCAGCTAGCATTTTACTCTTGTTCTAATTTTAGTTACCTTGGCTCCAATTTTTGTCTCTGCATGAAGCTAACTGAGTTCTATTCATGTTCTGAAAGCTATGAGAAACACCTCACTACTTGATAACGTATCAGCATTTTATTCTCCAGTTAAGCTCAGTGAGCTTTGCTCCGTCCATCATACCCACACTACACATCTGCAGATTTTAGGTCAACAATAGCAAGTATGCTACAGTGCTTCCTGCAAGAAATATCTGTAGTCAAATACAGTTTCATACTTATAACATGCTTCCTCTAATGAATGTCCTACACTTGACTGCAACATCAGTTGGCATTAATATTATAATGTGGCATGCTCACTTGATGGCAAGGAAAAATGAAAGGTAAAGTTGCACTTTTTGGACTACACAGGTGCTAAGTTATAAACATACAATATCTTTGCATGTTGAAAACTGTTTTAGTTGTCTATACTGTCCTTAAAAGTAATGAATATATTCATCATAATTAAATGCTCAGGAGGCTAGAGGACTTTTAATTGCTTTAAATTATACTAATATATGTCTTAACATTGGTTTCAAGACAACTTCAATAACATAAATCTCTCCAGGCTACTGTGAACAATACTTCGAACCTAGAATTAGAGTTAGATAATTTGTAATCAGATCTTCAGTCATACCAGGGAGCTTTTTTATAAATCAGAATATTGTCGCTACATTTAAGGTTACATTTTTAAATGTGCTTAGAAAACCCTTCCAGTAATCCTAAAAATGGGCAAGCCCTTCAACAATTCATTCAAAGGGACAATGTTCAAGAAATAGATTAAAGAAAAAAATGAGCAACTAATGTATATTTGGGACTGATAAAGCAACAATTTAAATCAGTGGGGTCAAAGGTTACAAACCATGACCGCAAGTTCAAACATTTAATATGTTAAATGAACACAGATACACTAAAGACTCTAAATCAGTCCCAGTTATTTCACGTCAATAAAATAGTTTTTAAAAATAAAATACACACATATTTGTATACTCCATGTACAAGGTGTGGAAATAACAAGAGGATTTACACAATTGTTATCTTACTGTTGGTTGCCAAAAACCCCATTCCATGGGAAAATACTTTATCTTGACTCTTGGAAGATCCACATTCACTGAGTGGATTGTTTATAACTCCTCACAAGATAAAGATCCGCACAAAGATTTAATAAAATACTGGGCTGAACTAGGAGAATATTTTCAAACAATATTATAAACCTAGTGTAAAATCCATCTGCTTAAGTGCATAATTAATTCTGTTGGAGATATTTCCAGTACTGATTAATTATCGTACAAAATGGAGCCTTAACTTGTGACTGAAGAAATTGTGTAGAGGAGGGTTAACGATGTACACTGAAAATTGAGAATTTAACATGGGTGGCCTACACTTAAAAAAACTGTAAAGTTTGGCCCAAGTTTGTGTAAAGAAATGGTGGAGTACTTAAGAGACATGGGGAGGCAATTGTAACCTAATCAGTCTGGTGGCAAACAGAGAATTGAATTGGATGTCCATCTTACATCCTGTTGAATATTACTTTCCATTGACTTCAAGGGTTCAATTATCCCCAGGGTCCTTCTAGTAGTTAATACACTGTGACAACACTTAAAACTGCTAACTTGGACTTTCAAAAAAAGCTGCAAATTAATTCAGGCTCAGCTGTTGATATCTGCTTTCTTAAAAGTAGCTAGTGTTCTTACCAGTAACATAAGTGGCTCTGAAGAGCAAACAAATATTCATTGAAGCTCTCAATTGGTTTTTCTTGTAGAACATAATCAATACGATGTCCTCCATTCAGCATTCCAATCTTCACTGTTGAATCTTCATCTTTGGGTGATTCTGGACTTTCCACCAACTTTTGTTCTAGGATTTAATTGGCTACAGTTTAAGTAAGGCAGTTTCATAATACAGGACAAAAAAATAAAACATTTACCTGCAGTATAACTACATATTTGGTTTAATGTAAAAGAATTAAGTTAGCAGAGGTTTCATGACATTCATTTTTATTCATAAAATATCCATTATCCCCAATAATCCTGAACAATCTGCCCAGCCCAATAGAAAATCACTATTGTGCAGGTTAACAATCTCAAATTACTGAGGTCGAAATAATAATCCAAATCTACAAAGTGAATGATTGGATTTGGCTCCACTACATCCATACAGTTGCTGAGCAACCTGAAAATACTTTTCTTGTTTACCTGGGTTGGTGGTAGTGGTGAAGGGTCTGGAAATACAGCCCTATTATCCTTCTTCCTATCTTTTTAAGGAGCACAGCATTTTTATTCTTTTGTGCTAATGGAAGTCAAGATCTTCAGTAGTCCGGGGGAAACAACACTTTTCTATTTGTAACTTTCTACTCTGGTTGGTAAACTCAACAACTAAAATAAAAGCAATATACTGTGGATGCTAGAAACGTGAAATAGAAACAGAAAATGCCGGAAAAATTCAGCAAGTTGGGCAGCATCTGTGGAGAGGGAAACAGAGTTAACGTTTTGCATCCATATGACTCTTCTTCAGAGCTAAATAGAAGTAGAAATGTGATGGATTTTATACTGTTTAAGAGGAGGTGGAGCAGATGGAGCAAAATAGAAGGTAAGGGACAGATGGAACCTAAGGAGAAATAGGACAAAGAGAGTGTTAATGATAGTGTTAAAGACTAAATAAGGTGCTGACAGTGGCATAAAGGTAAGATAGCAGAATGTGTTAATAGCAGAACAGGGGTCATCATTCTGTGGAAGTAAAACATAACAAGTGACTGGTGGCCCTGTTTGAGGTGGTTGGTTGGGAGAAAATAAGTAAATAAACAAAAAAATGTTGGATTCAAAAGGGGGAAAGATGGAGCACAGTGTTCATGGTCTGACGTTGTTGATCTCTCCGTGTTAAGTCTGGAAGGCTGTAAAGTGCTTAATCAGAAGATGAGGTGCTGTTCCTCCAGTTTGCAATGAGCTCCACCTGCTCCACGCCCTGTTAAACAGTATAAAATCCATCACATTTCTACTTATCTTTAGCTCTGAAGAAGAGTCATACAAAACTTTAACTCAATAATTAAGAACCTGTAGTGAGAGACAATTTTTTTTTAAGAAATAGAATGAGTATGACAACGAAGAAAATAAGTGGTAAAAGTATGTCAGATAACAAAACAGGTAAAGTCAAACCCTGCAGCTTTAAAATCCATAATTGGAAAACAGTCAGTAATGTATTGCATCATTCGACTGTTTCATTAGCCATGAAATCTGTCAGATTACTCAGATATGAGAAATGGAAAATAAATTAACAATGTTTGGCGTTTAGTACAGCTGTGAGCTGTGTGATGTGCTGCAGCAGCAATAGCCAAGTGTCACTCCTCAAGGATTGTATATGCATAACAAAAACAAAAACAGAATTACCTGGAAAAACTCAGCAGGTCTGGCAGCATCGGCGGAGAAGAAAAGAGTTGATGTTTCGAGTCCTCATGACCCTTCGACAGAACTTGAGTTCGAGTCCAAGAAAGAGTTGAAATATAAGCAGGTTTAAGGTGTGTGTGTGGGGGGCGGAGAGAGACAGAGAGAGAGAGGTGGAGTGGGGGTGTGGTTGTAGGGACAAACAAGCAGTGATAGAAGCAGATCATCAAAAGATGTCAACAACAATAATACAAAAGAACACATAGGTGTTAAAGTTAAAGGTTGGTGATATTATCTAAACGAATGTGCTAATTAAGAATGGATGGTAGGGCACTCAAGGTATAGCTCTAGTGGGGGTGAGGAGAGCATAAAAGATGTAAAAAAATAAATAATTTAAAAAAATTTTCTTTTTATAATGGAAATAGGTGGGAAAAGGAAAATCTATATAATTTATTGGAAAAAAAAGAGAAAAGGAAGGGGGAAACAGAAAGGGGGTGGGGATGGGGGAGGGAGCTCACGACCTAAAGTTGTTGAATTCAATATTCAGTCCGGATGGCTGTAAAGTGCCTAGTCGGAAGATGAGGTGTTGTTCCTCCAGTTTGCGTTGGGCTTCACTGGAACAATGCAGCAAGCCAAGGACAGACATGTGGGCAAGAGAGCAGGGTGGAGTGTTAAAATGGCAAGCGACAGGGAGGTTTGGGTCATTCTTGCGGACAGACCGCAGGTGTTCTGCAAAGCGGTTGCCCAGTTTACGTTTGGTCTCTCCAATGTAGAGGAGACCACATTGGGAGCAACGAATGCAGTAGACTAAGTTGGGGGAAATGCAAGTGAAATGCTGCTTCACTTGAAAGGAGTGGTTGGGTCCTTGGACGGTGAGGAGAGAGGAAGTGAAGGGGCAGGTATTGCATCTTTTGCGTGGGCATGGGGTGGTGCCATAGGAGGGGGTTGAGGAGTAGGGGGTGATGGAGGAGTGGACCAGGGTGTCCCGGAGGGAGCGATCCCTATGGAATGCCGATAGGGGGGGTGAAGGGAAGATGTGTTTGGTGGTGGCATCATGCTGGAGTTGACGGATATGCATGTATATGCATAACCCTACCATTTGTGAACTGTAAAAATCAAAAGCTTGACAATGAGAAGCTGTCATTCCTCAACTGAAACTGTTTGGCACATCAATGAAAATATCAAAATAATTCAATGAGAACTCTAACAACAATCTCAAATTGCTTTTTCTGATTTTCTCTTCCCAATCTATACAACTATCCCATTTCACAATAAACTTAGGTCTGGATCTTCTGAGGAGCAGCAATCATCATCAAACTTTGCCCCGCCTAGATGCTGTCCCGCATTTCTTGCTGGGTCTTCAGAGTCCAGCTTTCCCAGAAATGATGTGCACAGTGTCCCTCGGAAAACTCCACTGGATCAAAGCAGAGTTGGGGTAAGACTTTTTATGACACTAGCTGCCACATGGTCCAGTGTGAAGGTTGGTTAGTCAGCCAGGTCAGGTGTGTCTGATTGCAGTTGCGTCAGGGAGAAGTTGTGTTTGCTTAGTCATGTGTCAGGTCTGATCGGGGGGTTAGCCAGGTGGTCAGGGGTATAGTTAGAGGGTCAGCTTTGGAGGTAGTCCGGCGGGGGTGGGGGTTGTGGTTGGGGTGCACAGGTGCAGTGTAAGCATGGCTAGGGAGTCAGTTCTGGAGCTACCCAGGAGTTAAACTAGGTTGTAATCTGTCTAACATTTCCTGGGTAAATATCCAGATAAATACATCAGGACAGTTCAAGTTCTCCAACTCTAACTCAGAGTTGGAGACATTCGAGGAGGGTCTCAAGAAGGAAGGGAACTGAAGCTGAAACTTCTGGGTAATTCCCACGGTGGTCAGCACATCAGGACTTCCGCAGATCCTGATGCGCATCTCCGGTCATACGTCCAATTGCTGACGATCTGGAGAAGGCCTTATTCTCAACTAAAGAGGCCAAATTGCACCAAGTTAGCTGAAGAAATTTACAGTAGATAATTCCTTTTTAATCTATCTCATTTTCTTCTTAACCCAATTATAAACACACAGTTGAACAACTGGAATAAGGTGAAAAACTTACTCAATATTTGATTCTGACACATGACTAGATAAATTACATTTTAACATGATTTCAAATTCATTTCAATCCTTATTTTTCTATGAATATTAAAGAGTTTGGGAAACATGGACAAATTAGAATGATTAAGACAGACTTGGGGCTGAAATACAAGTCAGATTTTAATTAAATCTACGTGTAGATTAAAGCCAAAAAAGCTTTCAATCCTTTAAGCTCAGTAAACATTGTCATCATAAATGCACTAACACATACTTGGCAAACAGCTCCAGTTGTAAGAATATTATAATATTCACTGGATTCTTAAAAATTTGTTCATGAAACATTGGTAACACTGGCAATGGCTGGATTTTCTCTTTCTCAAGGCATCCATTACTGAGTGTTTGTAGCACAAATAATACCTGCTGCTCACCAGCCCAAGCCTGGAAGATGCCTAAGTCCAGCTGTAGAGCACAAGTTTCACTATCAAAGATGTTGTGAGTGGAATCTGTAGAATCAGTGAATAACTACATGTTCAACCTTATGACGGTGGGAAGGCCATTCACTGATAAAGAAACTCAAAATGTTTGGGTCAACGTCACTTCTCAAGAAACTTCTGTAGTGATGTCTTGGAACTAAATTGACTGCTGTCTGATAACCACGGCTATCACCATTGTATCAGGTTTTTTCCTTTGAAACTATTAGTGGTTATTGGGTAGCTACGAAATACTTCTATCACTTAATTGCAAATTAGGATATGCTAAAGCTGTATTTTAATGAGTCACAACTCAAGAGTTGTTTTTTTTTTCCTCCCCTATCCTCAAAAAATGTCTAAATGTTCAATGTCCCAAGGGATTCACAGCTTCAGAATCCTGGGGATCCTAATATTTCACACAACTTTGACTACTTTAGGTCATCTAACTTGTTTGCAATTATGAACATCAATACCAGTACCAGGCACTAGATACATCACCATGAAATGTGGAAAGGAATGGGAAGGGGTATGGTTGTGCAATGGTTATTGTATTGGATTAGCAACACTGCTGTCATGCATTCAAATTTCACCAGTAGTGAAGTTGATTTTAGTCAATGTGGGATAGTACAATTAATGTCCTTCAGGGAAGGGAGTTTACCATTCCTACTCCATTTACACATGAGGCGCCAGAAAAACAGACCCATCTAAAAAGAAATACTAGCTATACTATTAAAAGAAATTACACAGCCCAATTTTTTAAATCAGCATCAGTTCACATTTTTTTAAATTTGCTGAAACTATGAACCGTTACCTTTATCCACCCAACCTGTCATGGTACCTCTGTAACTGTCAACTCGTTTAACCGTGCCTTCACATCAATCTTTGATGCCCATGTTCCAAACAAAACTACCAGCATCTCCCATTCTCACTTAAAACACCAGGCACAAAGAACTTAAGTATTTATTCATTAACTGGAGACCGTCCAGGTAGCTGTCTTTGAGTCATCTCACTTTGCCTTAAACACAGGCATCAGCTATTTATATCCACTCCCCCAACCCCACACACCCTGAACTCTCGTTTCTCTCCAGTTTCTTCCCATCTTCTCTTGCTCCATCCAGCTTATCTCAATCATCTTCTGCTCCCTTGATTTCCTTCTCATTCCCTCCTCATGCAACTTCTGACCACCCAACTCCAGTTACTGGCCCACATGCTAGCTGGCATAGTTAATAGTTCTCTCTCCTCATATACTGTGGCTCTATCATTTACATTGCTATTAGCATTCCATACCCGTGAAATAAATATGGCCTTAACCTTTTCATTCTCATCAATTAATGCCCCATCTTTAGTTTCTCTTTCTTGAGCGTGTGTCAACTCTAGCTTCACACCCATCACTTCTATAATTCCCTGTTCCAATCCCTTCAGTTCAGCTTCCACATTATTCAGAGCATGAAATTGCCCTAACCAAAGTCATGAATGCCACCCCCTGTAATTGTCACTATGATACATTATACTTCCTTTCCTTCCTCAAGCTCCTTACAGCAAAGTTGGCCATAGCATCTTCCTCTTTGTCCAGTGCCAGCCTTCCATCATCCTGCTTTCCGTGAAGCCACCCTTGTATGGTTACATGCCCACTTATACAAAACTAGCCATAGCATTGTCAGTATTGGCTTCTCCCTCATCTCTCCTCTTCCGAAAACTAAAAATAAATCATGCCTTCAGACAATATAAACATGTTCGGGTGCATTTGGCCATGAAGTCTGTAATCAGTGTGAATAATTGTGTCCCTCCATATTTCTTTTTACATTTTAATAGTTAAGTACAATGCTGTATAAAATTTACCTTCCTCCACATGTTTTTCTTCTTCCTCTTTAATTTGGTTAGCTACCTTCTCTAGCTCAGCTTGCAACTGGGTTGAAGAAGTGTGGGCACGTGCAAATTCATTCAGTGTCTGCCAGGCATTCTTCAGAGAACTAATGAAGCCTTGTTTTAAATCTGAGCCCATACGAGACAGACTCTCTTTCAACTCTGGAAAAGAAAAGCAAGTAAATCAATCCCTTTCCCATATAGTATTTTGATCTAGGTAGTAAAACCAATTGCATCTTCTCCTTCGTTTCATTCAACAGTATCAAATGAAATTCTGGGAAACTCAGCTCAATTTTGAGAAGAACAATGAAACACTGAAGTGTGGGAGTAAACACAACATCCTTGAGACTGGGGACTGATGCAATCTGTTCATCCCCTCTACTTAGGAGTTGAGAAGAATAAGAGGTGATCTGATTGAAACTTGTAAAGTTTTGAGGGGGCTTCACAGGTAACAAATACTGAGAGGTTGTTTCCCCTGGCTGAAAATCCTAGAATTATGGGGCATAGTCTCAGTAGAATGATCATTTAAGACAGAGATGAAGCGAAATTTCATCAAGAGTTGTGAATTTTTGAAATTCTCTAACTCAGACAGCTGTCAATGGTCAATCATGGATTGTGCTTAGATTGAGATGGATAGATCTTTGGAATCTAGGGGAAATCACAAGATCTGGGGCTTGGAATTCAGGTATAATCTTATTGAATGATGAAGCAGGCTTGAGGGGCCATAACTCTTGCTCCCACTTCTTATGTTATCAGTACTATAAAGGGAGACTGATTCTATTTATACAAAGGAGCAAACCTGAAGCATCAGCCTTCCTCTTTCAAATGTAGACCGATCTGCTATGCATTTCCAACACTTTGTTTTTATTTTTGTATCTAGAATTGACATTGACATATAGATTGCTCATTTGGAAATACTGTCAATAAATGTCCAACTTAAAAATATTCAACTTTCTACTAGTTAGCCCATATCTGGGCAGCTTAAAACAAAATAAAGAAGTTATTTTTATTGTTGGTCATAAAGAAGACAATGTGCCAATATATTTTTCAACCTGCCTCTAGCAATTTTATTGGCAACAGAATGGGAAACACCAATATTGATATGGGTAGCTTTTCCCTTCAAAGACAAATGTGTGAAAATAGTTGCCTGGGTTAATTGTATTTTGGAAAGCTGATTAAATGCTTGGCATTTCACTCTGTGCTGGAAGCTGATTAAGAATTCAGAATTCAGTGGCCTGAAACACAATTGCTATCCCCAAGTATAACACCATGATTTGGTAAAATCTATTCAAAAAAGATGATAGGAACCTGTGAATACATTTAAGAAGTGCATTGTGATAAATATTTTATGGCTCATTATTTCTACAACAGTATTTTGATCTTTAGCTAAGAGACAAAAATGTCTTTTTTGTCCTCAATCTAACACATATAGCAGAATACTTTAAGCACAGAAATACAATTACTTGTGACAGGCCATTATTCACTTCACTTCTGGTTGAAGAATTTGTTTCTAAAGCACTGATAAGAAGCACTGTACTTTTATAACCCTTTTTAACATTTGTTTTAAAATTACTATGCATGCTATTATATAGATCAAGAACAAATATATTTTATACAAGTGAGATATTGCATCTCAAATTAATGTCAGGTTCCAATGTAGAATGTTTATAATAGAAAGGGTGAAGTGAGAATGTGAAGGAAATGCAAGTCACAAGGAGGTCAAGGTCATGCTTGCAAATTGCATGGTTATAGTACAAGACATAGGAGCAGAAGTAGGCCATTCGGCCCATCAAGTCTGCTCTGCCTTTCAATGAGATCATGGCTGATCTGATAATCCTCAATGCCAATTTCCTGTCTTTTCCACATAACCCTTCATACCCTTACTGATTAAAAATTTGTCTAGATAAAAACAAAAAACTGCGGATGCTGGAAATCCAAAACAAAAACAGAATTACCTGGAAAAACTCAGCAGGTCTGGCAGCATCGGCGGAGAAGAAAACAGTTGACGTTTCGAGTCCTCATAACCCTTCAACAGATTTGTCTATCGCTGCCTTGAATTTTCATTAACAACCCAGCTTCTACAGCCCTCTGCGAAATTCCACAGATTAATTACCTTCTGACAGAAGAAATTCCTCCTCATATCTGTTTTAAATGGGCGACCCCTTACTCAGATTATGCCCTCTGGTCCTAGACTCTCCCACAAGGGGAAACAACCTCTCAGCATCTACCCTGTCAAGCCCCCTAGGAATCTTATGTGTTTCAATAAGGTCATCTCTCATTCTTCTAATCTCCAATGAGTACAGGCCCAACCTACTCAACCTTGCCTCATGAGAAATTCCCTCCATACCCGGAATCAACCTAGTGAGCCTTCTCTGGACTGTCTCCAATGCCACTATATCTTTCCTTAGATAAGGGGACCAAAACTGTTCACAGTATTCTAGTATTGTCTAACTAATGCCTTGTATAGTTTTAGCAAGACTTCCTTATTTTTATACTCCATTCCTTTTGAAATAAAGGCCACCATTCCATTTGCCTTCCCTATTATCTGCTGAACTTGTATGTTAGCATTTTGGGATTCATGCACAAGGACTCCCAAATCTCTCTGTGCTGCAGCCTTCTGCAGCCCTTCTCCATTTAAATAATATTCAGCTCCTCTATTCTTCCCACCAAAGTGCATTGCCTCACATTTTCCCACATTATATTCCATCTGCCACTTTTTTGCCTACTCACTTAACCTGTCTATATCCCTTTGTAGATTCCTTGTGTCAACCTCACCATTTGCCTTCCCATCTACCTTTGTATTATCCACAAAAATGGTGATAGTACATTCACTTCCTTCATCTAAGTCCTTAACATATACTGGAAATAATTGAGACCCCAGCACAGACCCCTGTGGCATTCCACTAGTTACAGGTTGCCATCCTGAAAATGCCTCCCTTATCCCAACTCTCTGTTAGCCAATCCTCTAACCATGCTAATATAGTAGCCCCAGCACCATGGGCTCTTACCTTATTAAGTAGCCTTATGTGTGGTACCTTATCAAATGCCTTTTGGAAATCCAAATATATTACATCTACCAGTTCCCCTTTATCTATCCTGCTAGTTATCTCCTCAAAGAATTCTAATAAATTTGTCAGGCGATTTCCAATTCATGAAGCCATGCTAACTCTGTTTGATTAGATTATGTAATTCTAAATGTTCTGCTATTACATCCTTTATAACATTTTCCCAACGACAGATGTTAAGCTAACTGGCCTACAGTTACCTGTTTTATGTACCCCTCGCTTTTTGAATAAGGGTGTTACATTGGCAGTTTTCTAATCCTCTGGGACTTTTCCAGAATCTAAGGATTCTTGGAAGATTACTACCCACTGCATCTACTATCTCTGTAGCTACTTCCTTTAATATCCTAGGATGCAACCCATCAGATCCAGGGGACTTAACGGCCTTTAGCCTCATTAGTTTTCCTAGTACTTTTTCTCTAGTGATAGTTATTGTATTTATTTCCTCCCCCTCTTTTGCTCCTTGACTATTTAGTATTTGAATGCTATTAGTATCTTCTACCGTGAAGACTGAAGCAAGTTATTTATTCAACTCCTCTGCCATTTCCTGGTTCCCCATTATTATTTCCCCAGCCTGATTCTGCAAGTCTATGTTCACTTTTCCTTTCCTCTCTTCCTTTTTATATATTTAAAGAAGCTTTTACTGTGCATTTTTATATTACTTGCTAGCTTAACCTCAAAGTTTATTATATATTATTTTATTATATTGGAGTTATGTTCAGCAAAATATCAGGTTATTCACTTTTATTTTACCCTGTATGAAGAATATTACACTGCAAGTAGGAAATATAGGACAACAGAACAAATGCTCTCAGAAATAGATTGGTCATTTGAACTCTTGGTCAGCAATGTAGGGAAAAGAAAATGGAGGTCAGCTGCATTGGGATGAGAACATTTTGGGGGAAAAGCAGCCGATCGTAGATTGAATGGAGATGTTAGAGATAACTGGTCCCCTAAAAAGCAGGAATGGGGATAAGCAAGGAAAGTTGACTTTGGGATTTGTGCTGGGATTGCCCTGTAGATATCAGAAATAATTGATAATTAAGATAATTGTATCTGATGAAGTAAACCTAGTAGAACATGTGCAGGTTCATTGAACTTTTAGAAACTGGCCATTTTCTCTACGAGTCACAGAAACCGGACACTACTTTTAAAAAAAGGGGGAGCACAATGCCTGAACGTAGCCAGTTTCAATCTCACACACTGTTTTTTATTAATTTCCCAGAGAAGACCACTTAGGCACAAATTCAATACATGAGCAACTAACAGCAGCATCTCCAACACCAATACTTGCACAGCAGCATTCAGCACAGCAAAGGAGGCAGAGTGAGTTGAGAATCAAATGGAAGGCCCAAACTGTCAGAATTTGAAATTCCAGTTGTTAGTGATAAATACAATTTTATTCACATTCTGTTTTACTGCAGATCAAAAACTGAGTAGAGGTTTCCTCGATATGCTGGTGTAGGTGCTGCAAAGTTGAAAAAAATGCATCTTCCATTTTCAACACATGGGTCACGTTTGCTGGATCAGTCATAAAAATAACCATTCACCAAGGAAAGTTAAAAAAAATTCTCTCCATTCTAGCAAATAATCCAGCAACGTTTAGAGTTAGCATTGATTTAGGAGTGGCTTATTGGATTTTTTCTGAGTCAAAATTACAGCAAAAGCAAATAATGGAGCTACATTTGGCATTTATCGTTTGGAAAGGCATTTGTTAAATTCTTTCTAAAAAAAGCTTCAAGAAGAAAAGATGATGCAAAAGAGAGGTGCAAGGAGTCATAAGAAACACTGGATTATTTATTAAAGTGGAGAAAGCTGAAAGTAGTTACCAAAAATAAAGACTCTCAGATTAGAAAGCCAGAGATTAATTTTCATCTTCATTAATAGTTTGCAAGGGCAGAGGAGAGTGGGAGCCATGGTTTTGAAAGGAAGACACACAGTACATCGAAGGGAACCATTTACATAATGATAGTTAGCATGAGGTGAAGGGAAGGGAGCTGGCTGGTTAGCTGTTTTGTGGGACTGGGGTCAAGGAAGCAGGAGGTGGGTCTCACGAATAGCTTGAACTTGGAAAGGACATGAGGAAGATGACAGGTAGGAGAATGATGAAAGATTGACATGGGTTTGGCTTGGTGGGGGTGGAAAGGATCATAGGGAAAGAGGGGAAAAGCAACCAAGACAGGTGAACACATGGTTTCCATTTTAGTAAGGATGAAATTATGAGGTACTGGGAATTGTTGGAGGCAAGGTTAAAGGGGCCGCGGAGAGGGGTTCAAGGAGACAGCTGGTTGCACTGAAAAATACAAGGCTATCTTTGTTGTCCAGAATAATCCCAGTGCAAGTTTGGCAGGGGAGGGTACATCCAATATCTTTTGATGACACCCAACCAGTTTAATGAGTGATTAAGCCATATACGCTCAAATATATGTCCCTCGAACTTGCTGAAAAGAGGCGGCACAATGAGATTGGAGGCAAAGACATCAAAGACTGAGGTAAGGGAATGGTTGAGAAAATCAACCATGCAGAAATACCACGATGCATGGAGGGCCAAAGCTGAGATAGTTTGGAGTTTGAAAGTGCAGTTGTAAGTGTCCTGGGGAAATTTTGTTTTTTTCCCAGGGAAGCCACATCATAATCTGCTTCCACGTCAGTTTTAAAAATATCTAAATTATTTAAAAACTCAGGGCAGTTAAAATGCAAAATTGTAAACTATGCTTTTAGTTGTTAGCACTTTAATAAATGAAAATTAATGCAACAAATATTAAACTTTGATTAATGTTATCTCCAAATTAATCACTAAAGTACCATGTATCTTGACAATCTTAGAAAGCCAGAGTAATGGAACAGAGTTTGGCTGTCTTACAGTCTTTGATCATAGAATTAATTTTGCAGTATACAACACATTAATGCATTTTCAATCAGGAATCTAAAATTTGCATTTGCAAAATTAACAGCATAACTGAACTCAGAGGGCTCAGGAGAAAGATACTGATGAGGATAATGAAAGCAAATACCATTCATTTATTTACTGTATGCATAAATTAGTATCTAATAATTTTCATAAGAGTGTTTAAACTGATTCTCTATTCTAATATTTAAATGGATGTTTATTCAAAATAAATTCAAAGTTTTTAGTTTTTGAAAAGGCTTACATTTATATAGCACCTTTCACAACTTCAAAACATCGCAAAGTGATTTACAGTCATTAAAGTACTTTTTGAAGTGTAGTTATTGCTGTAATGCACAGAGCAAGCTTCTACAAAAGCATTGTGATAATGACTGCATATTTTATTTTTTAAATGATGTTGGTTAAGCAATGAATGTTGAACAGGACAATGCTGGTTGAGACAGCAAAACTCAAAGAGTAGGGAGACAGCCACTAGGGAGTGGTCTGCTCTAAAGAACTACTTGTGCAATTCTCACAATGAAACCTTGGTGGAATTACGGACATGCCCATTAATGTAACTTTTGTAGCTTAAATGAGACCATTTGTTCACTAGTCAGACAAGCTTCAAACACAGCTGGGTAATATTAGATGAGCGTAGACAAGGCTCACCCTGATTTCTAAAAGCCCTGAAGCCAAAGTATCCTATATTGGAAAATGTACCCTATAATGAAAGGAAAGGCACCTGATCTAGAACACATAATGTAAAATTTAGGATTAATTGGGTGTTCTGCAGGTTTGCCTTTCGGAGAACAAGGAGAAACCATGGAAACTATCCTCATGAGTCCATGTTAGAACGAACTATACATGGACTTTTAAAGAAATGGGTTTGATGGGCAGAACTGTCTTCATTACAATTTTTGCTGGTTCAATGTTTTTATAAAGTAGGGTTTAAATAACAAAGGTAGTGTAATAGTTTACAAATTCCAACATTTTGTAGGTTCAGAAACTCTTATTTTCTTGTTAAAGAGGAATGCGTGCAAAAACAAACCTATTCAAAATTGACCTATGCAAATAGGAAAAGGGCTTTTGCTTAAACATAAGGTTCCACTTTCAATAAAAATAGAGCATGAGGCTGGAGGTGAATTTTGCTTTTAAAACCTCAACATAGAGGAAAATCAATTTCAAAGGCTTGTGGCCTGTCCCTTGTTCAACCTTTTTTCTGAAGTGATAGCAATTAGAAAGGGTCATTTTCCACAAAAATAACCTTTAGTTCAGAAATAATAAATACTGGATGGATCAAATACCATTTTAAAAAGTATTTGGTTTAAGTTTAAAAAAAATTATATTTGACATTCCTTATGCACCCACACAGAATACCTAGACCCACAGAGTGGACGAGTGTAGCTGAAATACATTATCTTCATGTTCTTAAGACTGTTTCTCGGTTGGTTCCTCAGAAGGTATACTTGAACAATGTGGAAAGGCAATTCCTCCAGGACTGATGGAAACAGATCTCCTTAGGGCAGTCAGAGTGGATGTAAATTGAACCTGGGGTTTGAACTTGGTTCTTTCAATTGGGTGGGCAATCCCTCAGTCCTGCAGCAAGAAGTCACTCTAGAATTAGAGGTTTAATATTGTATGGTGATTGCACAAATGCAAAGTGAAAATCAGCGGATGGAAGTACAAAGCTGGTCTGGGATTTATACAATTCTACAGCTGTGTCTCAACAAAGTGAATTTCAATTAGTGCTTCACCTTCTTTACCAATTATTTTGCTTTTGGTAATTATTTTGAACTTGATACCTCAAGACACAGGTTTGCTTCCAAAAAAGACTGGTGCAGAAACAAATTGGCTACAAATAGTCGTTTGGTCGTACAGCACTCATTGCTGTACTTTTCCTTTTGCACTCATCAGGAAACTCAAGAATACCAATAAAAGTGGGAAAACAATAATTTATACTGTATGTGAAGAGAGTGCTGATTGGTTGGCAAGTGACATTGCCATGGAGAATGCACCATTGATGGTGACTGACAGTTAACTGCCAAGCATTGCTTGAAATTTAAACCAGGCAGCTAGACCCTGATTCCTCAGGCCAATGCCTTGACCAATGATCAGGAAATGGCTGTCACTTATTTTGTTTAGTTGAAACAGACGCAATGTATGTACAGAACATGTACAAATATTGCGCCTGTTTCAGTTAAACGAAATAAGTGACAGCCATTCGCTGACTCATTCCTCAGGGAAATGCCTTGACCAATCAGGGTCAAGCTGCCTGGTTTAAATTTCAAACAATGCTTGGCAATTAACTCAGTCACAAATTGGCTATGTTTAAAATGTTGTCACAAGTGGGTGTAGACTAAAACTAGAGTCACACAAGAACTGAAGACCAGGAATAAGTAGACACTGAGGACTGTCAAGTGAGCAAATCCACAAGGTGCAATTTGGAGGAATAATCGGGAGAGACGATGTGAACTAAATGGTAAAATTTTAAAGGAGATGCAAGGACAGAAAAATCTGGGGATTCACATACACAGATCTTTTAAAGTGGCAGAGCAAGTTAATAAAACTGTCAAGGTATATAGGATTATTAGTTCTATAAGTAGAAGCTGAGGTTACAAAAGCAAAGGAGTTATCATAAACTCTTATAAATCACTCTTTTGGTCTCAGCTGTAGAAGTATGTCCAATTCTGGACTGCACACTTTAGGAAGGATGTCAAGGCCTTGGAGAGAGTACAGAGGAGAACAATTAGAAGGATACTAGAGTTGAAGGATTTATGTGGAGAGACTTAAGGGAGCAGTAACCTTCTTAGTACTAAGGAAAACCAAGTTGGGATTAACCAAGGCGTTCAAAATTACGAGGGAATTTGATAGTGTAAATAGGATAAACTGTTTCCACTGGCAATAGGCTCAGTAACCAGGGGACACAGATTTAAGATAATTGGCAGAAGAACCAGAGGGAAGAGAAAGAGGTTTTTTTATATGATCAGTCGTTTTGATTTGGAATGCACTGCCTAAAAGGATGGTGATATGAGATTCAATAGTAACTTGAAAGATAATCTCAGACAGGTCTAACTTGGCAGAAATTGATGCAATATTGCTTTAAAACATTTACTCATACTCATTGCAACTGCTGAAGGCAAGCTTAATTTAAAAACAAGAAAATTTTACTGCATAACTCAGCATCAAAAGTTAACACTATCTAATTTTATTTACCTAACCTCCAATAAACAGATCAAATGTTCCTGATAGTCACAAAGCAAGTTGCTGTTCTGAAAGGCCTATAACCGTAAATCTGTGTATGTCAATATTCCAATTGTCATTGAGCCAACAGCAGGAAAAGCACCATCATTCAACTTTAACTACCTCATAACTATTATATTTTTTACCAATCCCCCCATAGGAAATACATTTGTAATTACAGCTTCCTTGCACACCACATTTTGTCTTGAAGTATGATTCATCTGAGATATAGCTAGTTCAAATTATAAGTGACAAACATAACATTTACTTATTTGTAATACAATAGGGTATATACCTCCAATTTCCTACTTTCTCTCCTCTTACTCCTTCAATTTTAGTGGGGAGGGAGTGGGATCCACAGTCAAACCAAATCCTGTCTTCATGTGACATCCACAAACATTGACTTCAAGCACAGATAGTGACTGACACTAGGAACCCGAACTGATTTTTGTCATCTTCCCACAATGGGGATTGCCGATGTCAAAAACACACCTATACCGTGCAATCACCTGAATCGTGGAAGTTTAGAATATGAACCTGGCGCTGTCAGTATCACATCAGGTCACTTACTGAACCTTTGAGGAGCTCTCCATCTACCCCTCAATATTGATTTTGCTACTCAACTTTTCAGGCTGCATCTGCCACATAACTGACCTATAGTTGAACTCTGCCAATGTACAATTGTGCATAATTGTTGCAGGGGAAATAGGATTTTCATTTCCTCTTGTCTCCTTCCCAACCACCACCCCATGAAAAAGGAGCACTTCTTCATTAAGCATGTCCCTAGCCAACATTAGGACCATGCATGGAGATTTGTGATATAAAGCAGCATTTTATGGGTGTAGACCATGGTGCAAGGGGCTGGGTTAGGAAATGCAATCAATGGGGTAGAAGCATTGAAGGTGACACTGGGTATGGCAGTGATGAGCCTGACGGAGCCAAGTGAAGAGTTGGACAAAAAAGTTTATAAACTCAGAAAATTTGTCATCATTTGAGGGGAGAATGAGTTTAGTAGGTAAGGGGAAAGACATTAATGAGAAGGAATCTGGGAATATTCTGGCCCTTTAGGATGATCCTGGAGTGACAATTCATATGAAAATACACATGATCATGTGACTTTTACCGTGTTGTTAGTAAATCTTCCATCATTGCTCAGTGAGTTGTAGGATATGGATTGTGATGGTGATGGGGATAATTTTAAGACTTAGCAGCATAAAGGGGTAGTAGCTGGGTTTTGGAATACAAGGGAGGTGAGAGAACCTGGGGTTTGTTTGGAGGGAAGTTATATGGTTTGTTACAAAGGAGGGAGGATTTTGGCAGAGTTGCAGGAGGTTAGGGAGGCCTTGAGGTTCAGCAACAATAGGTGGGATAGATCTTCAGGCATTAGACGCAGAAATCATCAATAGTTATTGGCTGCAGAGTTTATACTAAGAAAAATTAACAGAATTTGTTACAGCATGAGGAAAGGGATACTACAATAAAATATTCTGGGAAATTTTGAATATACTTCGACTGCAAAATCTTGGGAATTGTAGACAGCTTCTAGTAGTTAGCTTGGGAAAAAATATCACCCTAAACCCAGTCGTTCCAGTAAGTCCATGACAACAAAATATAATTTTATAGGCAAATTTAATAATGTCATGCTGAAGGAAACAAAACAGAAACAGTGCCTCAAAACCAGCAACCTCAGAAGCAAGTCTGTGCCAGATTTCAGATCTTGTCGATTTTTGGGTCAGGCGGTTCAAGTCAAGGGTTGCATGGTCCACTCATTGCAGGAAAAGACAGGCATGCCACCACACCAATGCAGCACCTAGCCCAATAAGCCCTCAGGTTATTTTACTCATCTAATAATAAAAATTGATGCATGGCAGCTTAAAAAAAGCCCAGTTTTTAGACATTGATGGTTATTGGATAGCTGAATTTGAGACACTGTTCCTGTATTTCAATGTTTGTTACTTTCAACAAGCCACGGGCAAAATGGTAACTGAAAAAATGTTTCAAAATTATTTCTGTTATGCAATCTGCACAGAAGCACATTATTATTAACAAAATTATACTTCAGCCAAATTTGAGTTATTTGACATATTTGAATATTCTCCAGCCAGCCGCAATGGAATGTAATGGTCAGGAGCTGTGTGCTATTCTCACAAAGTTTTAACTTAAAGACCAGCAATGGAATTATATGCTCATGTGTTGCAGGTCGCATTGTTCCAAGGGTTAAACAATTTAAAAATCGAAGCTTTAAAGAGATCTTGTAGGCACAAACGTTTCTGGTTCTCAACGTAAATAGTTTCCTCTTGTCCTCCCTCCCTTTTAAAAGCCCCTTCTCAAAGCAAATATACCTTTTATCCTCAGTCCTTGTAAATTACCACTCCACCAACTTTACTCCTGTGGTTCTTGCAAACTACCTCTCCACCACTTCCGATCATCCATTCCTCTCCAATAGGCTCCCAAATCTTCACCCATCTTTCCCACAACTTTGTTTGAATCTCTCCCATGTTTTCTGTCTCTTCCACAAAACTTAAAACAGTGCTAACTGAAGTGAAGATGGGATCCTCTACGCGACTGTGTGACTATGATACACTATCCCTCTTGCTCACTTTCAGTATTTGACATGATCAACGACACAATCTGCTTCAAACTTGTCTCCTCCATTGCTCAGCTCAGTGGGGCTGCCTGCCTTTAAGTTTGCTGTTTCCTATCGAACCACAGCAAGAATGCCTGGAGCAATAGACTTTCTTCATGCCCATGAACCATTTATTTAGGAGTCTCCCAAAGATCTATCTGTGGTGCTCTCTTGATTTTCATCTACATGCTGCCCCTTTGAGGTAAATTTAAATATAAATTTAAATTTATAGGAACAGGTGTGGTACAAGATTTTCAATAAAAAACTGAGGTACCCAATGTAAATGACAAAGAATACACGGAAGCATACATAAATATACTTCAGAAGACTTTAGAAGTTTTGCTCTAAATTCAATCCAATGCAATTAGGTGCAGTTCAGAAAATTATTGATTAGTGAGACACTAGTTTTCCTCACATTCAGGGAAATCCATGGTGAATATGATACATTTACATTTTAAAGAGAAAGAAACCATACTGGGAAAAATTCAGATATTACTTATAATCAATTATGGAAACTAAAGCCTATAGTTGTTGTAAACAAAACTTTGAATTTGTTGGATGAATATATGTAAAATATACAAGCATTTACACATGTAAATTCAATTTCTAGCAAGACATATATTTTAACATGATAATTGCGTGTTATACTCTGATTACAGTTCAAATTTTATGTTAAATCTATTTAGTTAATTTTAAGCACAGGGGATTAAATTTGCAGGATCCAGTGCTTACCAAGGTGCAGTCTCTTTCTACCTTTGTGATGTGGAACGAGAACTGGTTTTATACACAAACCAGGGAGAATCATGGGCTCCATTCTATATGCCACAGGATCCAACTGCAAAGGAATCAACAAAGACTTGCTTTAAAATAGTAGTTAGACCAATTTAAAATTTACAATATGAACCTCCCTGAAGGGTAAATTCTAATTAAACTTAAATGGATTCAATATAATTTCCCAGCTGCACTGTGAAAGAAAATGACAGCAGCTTTGTTGGAGGTTGTGAAAAAAACTACTCTAAATTAAAAGTGATCCATTCGCCAGAATGTTGAAGCTGAAATTGTAAAACATAAATGTGAAACTGAACAGAAACAATTTACAGTTACAACATACTCCTAGCCATCAGTTATGCATTGTGTACTGCACATCAGATAGTTCTGGTTGCGAAAAAAATAACTTCTTAAACTCTGATGTCAGAATAAACATTAGGCTGAAGGCATAGATTTAACTATTGAACTGAAGCAGTTAGCATCCAAACTAATTTACTATTGTACAGAAACACATGATCTTAATAAAACTGGCTCATAAAATGTAGTTATTAAAAAAGGGATACACTGAAGAAATTGGATTTCTGTACCTAATAATGAAAACGCAAGAAATGTCATTCTTCTGAGCAGAGAGATCTCTGGAAGGGCATAAAAATATTGGTTACCAAGGTGTAGGTGGATTACCCACAGGAATGCAAAAAAAAAGAAAAACCCATGCTTATATAATGTCTTTTATGACCTCAGGACATGCCATTAGGCTTTAAAACCATGACGTGTAATCTCCTTTGTAATGTCGGAAACGTGGCAGCCAATTCGTGCACAGCAAGGTCTCCCATACAGCAATGAGAAAAGCATATGTAGTCTGCAAGACAAACTGACCAATTTCCAGGCCAAATTGTTCTCTTTGTTGACAAAATATATGTATGATTTAAATTCCTCATCTGGCAATGGAACACATACATGCCCCTCAGACTTTCAGGGATTTGCTAACTCATGCTCACTAAATCCTCTATAAGTGTGTTAGAAATAAAAAAAAAGTGAATACAAAAAACAGAAAGATGAGTATGATCAGGAATATAAATGCTGCCTGCATTCTGTACCACAAGGTGTGATGTACTTGTTTTCACCAGTGTAATTTTAAAATAAAATTGGATGTTACAGCAAACAGAAAACAAATATTCTAACATTTCAAAAGCCAAATGTATAAAAGTAAATTTTTGTTCCCAAGTCCCGTTTTTTTTTAAAAAATCCTAGTACTCTCTAAAAGTTGTTTGGTAGTACAGAATTTGATAATTGCTGAAAAAGGAGACATGCTGTTGAAGCTTTTCATCCTGCAGTCATCAGAACAGTTCACAAGAATTGTAAAGGGAACAACAAATTACATTGCATGAGAAGAGAGTGCTGATTGGCTGGCAAGTGAACCCTGACTGGTAGAGGCGTTGCCATGGAGAATGCACAATTATGCTAAGAATTACACTGACAACCAATTTAAGATTATCAGTCGGACTCACAGTGTGGCTCACTTATGCATGCTTGAAGCTACACATGCTCACACACAGGGCTTTGCTTGACATCAGTTAAATCAGTTCCTAGAAGGGATCAAACCGGTGCTATACCAAGTCTTTATGTTCACCAGCTCACTATATGAACTTTGAGTCATCAGGACAGTATCCAATGCTATTTTCTAAATATTGTGTTTGTGTTAATATCATAAATTTTAAAAATATAGAATGAGATATTCTCTGTAAAAAGTTGTAAGCAGGAATTATTTCCATCAATGCATGAGAGAATTTCCCCAGGGAAAATCATGCATCAATCAAAACCCTCCAGAAGCACTGCAAGAATTTCATTAACCTTCTTAGACTTGCTAGTCAATTACTATGTATCGCATTCAGACTAACTAGATGCCTTTTTGATTAGAATATATTAACACATTCCCAAAATATAAAATCATTAGCTAATATATTTACAACCAGTTGTCAATAGCTCTGTAGTTAATGAAGTAATTAACAATTTCAGAGCTGTACATCTAAATTTAATAGAAACAAGCCCAACTACATAAAAATTTCAGAATACCACCATATGTAATTTTTAAAAAGCGTACCAATACACTTGTAAATTAAAAAATAAAATATCGCAAATGTTGAAAAATGGAATAGAAACAAGAGGAAAAGCTGGAAGTACTCAGTAGGTAGCATCTGTGGAGAACAGGGTGTCAGTCAGTTGACATTTCAGATCTAAGGCTCCAAAGATGATGTTTGGTTCAATGGCAGCATGCTTACCTGAGTCAGAAGTCATGAGTTCAAGTCACATTCCAGCCATGAGCACATAATTTAGCCTGATATTACAGTATACTACTGTGGGAGTGTAGCAATGTTGAAGCACATTTTGGCTGAGATGCTAAAACAAGATCAATAGCTCTCTAAAACAAAACCAGTTCTGTTGAAGGGTCATTTGGACTCGAAACGTTAAATGTGTTCCTCTCCGCAGATGCTGCCAGACCTGCTGAGTTTTTCCAGGTATTTTTGTTTTTGTTTTGGATTTCCAGCACCTGCAGTGTTTTGCTTAAATCAGTAGCTCTCTGGTAGATGTAAAAGATCTCATGCCATGAAGAGAAACAGAAATGTTCTCTTGAGTGTCCTGGTCAACATTTATCCCTTGACTAATATCACTATAAAACATTGGTCGTTTGGCAGTACAGAACTTGAGTATTGCTGCAAAACAGAGACATGTTGAAGCTTTTTGTCTTGTACTCATCAGGCAAGAATAACAATATAAGGGGAAAACAACAATTTATACTGTATGTGAAGTGTGCTCTGATTGGTTGGCAAGTAAAGTCTGATTGATAGAGGCGTTGCTGTGAGAATGCATCAGTGATGGTGACTGACAGTTAACTGCCAAGCATTGTTTTTAAATTTAAACCAGGCATGATTGGTCAAGGCACTGCCCTGAGGAATGTGTCAGTGAATGGCTGTCACTTATTTTGTTTAGCTGAAACAGAGTCTACTTCCAAACAATCGGCACTCACTTCACATATAGCATAAATCGTTGTCTTCCTCTTATATTGGTAGTCTTGCAAAGTGTCCTGAGTGCAAGGTGAGAAGCTTTAACAAGTCTCTTTTTCAGCAATAAAACAATATTTAGTTATTTTGTTTGTAAAACCTTGCTGTGTGCACATATGTTGCCACACTTGTCTGTATTACAACAGTGATTACACTTTATTGGCTGAGAAGTGCTTTGGGATGTCCGGGGATCAAGAAAGACGCTACACAAATGCATGTCATTTCTTCTGGTGCTAGAAATGTTTATAGTTAATATTCAATTATATTGATTTGTACTTTTGTTTAAAAAAAGGGACATTTTAACTGATGCTTAAGAACATTTTTGTCTTAAGATGGGCAACTTCCTGATTCCTACAAACTCTTGCAAATCTCTTGTAGGGTTTCCCACCCTCCTGGAATGGCTGGGAGACCCCTGAAATCACCCCCAATCTCCTAGTGGTTATAAACAGCAATCCGGGAGATTTTTAAACTGATAGGATTTGCAATTCCCAACAGCCTGGAGTCCATTTAACTGAATGGCAACACTCCCAAGCAGGCACAACCAGTGCGATAATGTTTATGTTGTGGCCACATACGTATACTGCGCGTGTGGACGTCACTGCTTACTGTCCATCCTGTTATTTCCTGCGGCAGGCAGCGTGAAGAGTGAGCAGAGCGAACAGGCCTGCAGTCGAGTCCTTGAGTGATTGACTTGAGACTCAGAGGGAACAACAAATGAAGGAGCCAGCCCAGCCAGGAGGTAAGGGAGTGATAGGGTTGGGTAACTGAATTGTCTTCCACTCTGAACTTTCAACTACTCCGGCTAGAAGAAATCACCACTCCAAACCCGGGAAATTTTCCAGAAAATTCAGACAGTGTACTGTTCCCCAAGTCCAGCCCACCCGAGAAGCAGCCCTCTGGACCTCAGCTAAAGGAAGTCCCAAGAGAGGCCAAGACTCACTTGAGGCAAGGAGGAGTTAATCTGCTTCCACTTTTGCTTTGCTGCGGGACTAGAAAAATTGCATTGATTAGAAAGGCTTAAATGCCAAACTTAGAAATTGCTCCGACAAGAGACTGGAATAGTCAGAGCCCCAAATTAAAATAAAAAATGATGGCTTTATTGTGCATGGATTTGCAAATGATAGGTCAAAGGTCAATCAATGATGTCATCATGTTCAGGAGTGGGGGTGGAATTTCCTGGAATAGCTTTACTCAGAGTTGCCAATCCTAATCTCTTGCAAATTGTAGCAAGGTAATTTATTGCAAATTTCTTTTAAACATTGTAGGATAGCGTTTGTGCTTAACAGAATCGGCCAAATCAGTGCAAAAGATGGGGGAATTTTAAGCCTGAGTTACACCTAAAACCATTTGTGCTCAAGTTTCTGCAATCTTTTTACGCTGGTTGAAGATTCAAT
The DNA here is from genome assembly GCF_017639515.1 of Carcharodon carcharias. NCBI lineage: Eukaryota > Metazoa > Chordata > Chondrichthyes > Lamniformes > Lamnidae > Carcharodon > Carcharodon carcharias. Next base: position 75,298,147 of record NC_054483.1, on the reverse strand, counting down.
TCACTGGGATCAGGCCCCACCAACAAATCTGACTGAGCCCCCAGGTTGAAATTGAGTGTTTCAGCCAATTGCACTGGTTAGGGAATGCTATGTAAATGCTAATTTTCTTAAGTGAACAGGCACTAGTAGTGTACATGTTTTAAAGTTCCTTTATACCAAAAAAATATTCAATTTACCAAGATACTGCGTGGCACATACAATTAAAATAGCAAATGGTTCGGTATAGTTTCTTGGTCATTTTAAATCAGGTTACTGACAGTTGAAGGGCTGGACACCCTTATGAAAAATTCCTTTTTTTTTGTGTGATAAACCTATTTTCAGCTGTATTAATAAAACTGCACCAGGTGCCCACTCAAGCATATCAAGTAAGAATTTTCAGTGAAAGAAAAAAAAATAAACCATGACATAAAATTCTGCTAACTGGTTATGCTGTTTCATGCAAAATTTTAGGTTAATGATTATGCTAATGATTTTTTTTTTAGTGGAAACGTGAACTGTAAACTAAAAGAGGTGCAATTCCAAGTGCATTATGGGTACAATTTCCTGTTTATACCCAAAACTTCTCCACTGTTTTCTAGAGGGAGGTTTAGTAAATATACAAGACCTATTTTAATAACAATATATAGTTATTGATCTTAAATGTCCAGGAATATGTTGAGCAATAAATTCCACTCTCTAGTTTATGATTTTGATCACCCAAGATTCTTAAATCTGTTGCCAAGGATTTTTGTGGGTATGATTTACTACAAATGTTTTGCTGCCTTTACACAAATTGAAAGGAGGAAGAAAGCAGCAAATAGAAACATAAGGGAAAATGGAAATGTAGAAGAGGTGAAGCAGGCCAAAGAAAGTGAGAGCGGAAGACAGATGAAAACAGGGAGAACATTTTTGAGACAAGAAAAAACTTGAGGCTAAGAGAAAAACAATGCAAGAGGGATTGAAAAGATGCAGAAGGAAGGAAAGAGAAGATGAGAAACAATGAATGAAATCCAGATTTCAAACGGTTGAAAACAGAGCATGTCTAAAATCATACTGATGGGCAAGTCTTGAAAACATCTTGTGTACTCATGGTTAACTAAGAATACTAGTGAACATACCAGTAAGCTATATTTAAAACTTGTAGCTCTATAGCAGTATGTCATTCTTATTCTGCATCTTCAAGTTTGAAAGGTTGGCTCATGAGCTAGTGTTACAAAGCAGGAGTCCAGATTTGGAGCTGTGGCTTATTCTTCCTTTCACTGTGGAACCTGATTGTAATCAGTTAATTTAGTGCAACAATTTACACTTATATACCTATACCACATTTAATATCATAAAATGTCTCAAGATGCTCAACGAGAGAGATAGCAATAAAAAAATGACGTTCTTGATACAGAGCCATAGGAGAAATCAGGAAAGATGACCAAAAGTTTGATCAAAGAGGTGGTTTCTTAGGAGAATCTTATGAGGAGAGAAGGAGGTAGAGAGAAAGATGGGAGGTTGGTCAGGAGAGCATTGGAATAGTCAAGATTAGGGGTAAGAAATGCATAGCATGAGGGTTTCATCAGCAGTTGAGTTGAGGGAAGGTTGGAATCAAGCAATGTTACACAGAGGTGGAAGTAGGCAGTCTTGATGACAGTGTGGATTTCTGATCAGAACCTCAACTTGGGGTCAAGCACAACACCAAGGTTGCAAATGGTCTTATTTGGCTTAAGACAATAAACAGGTAGGGGGAAAGTGTGGACAGAATGGAATTTGTGGTAGGGACCAAAGACAATGGGTTCAGTATTCCCAATGTTTAGTTGTAGAAAATTTCCTTCGCATACGTGTGGAACTTGATGTGTTTTTGGTGGTGATACCAGGAAAGCATGTAGGATGAAAAATAAAAGGGGGCCAAGAACAGATCCTTGAGAAACTTAAGGTTACAAAGCAAGAGTAGGAAGAGAAGCCATGACAGATTATTTTCTAGATATGATTAGAAAAGTAAGAATGGAACCAACCCACGACATCTTCACACACCTGGACGGAGAGGAGGAATTGGAGGGGGATGGTGCAATCAACTGTGTCACAAGCTGCATACACATCAAGAATGATAAAAAGGGATAGATTATCACGGTCACAGTCACAAATAAACTCATTTGTAACTTTAACAAGAGCCTTTTAGTACTCAGATCAGGATGAATCCCTCCAATCATGTTTCCAAAGATGGAATTGTAGGAAAGATGTTCACTAATTTGAGATGAGACAACATGTTCATGGGATTGAAGAGGAAAGGAGGTTGTAAGTGGGTAGTAGTTTGAAGGACTAAAGGTCAAGAGTATGTTTTTAAAGAGAGGAATGATGACAGCAGATTTGAAGGGAAGGGGACAGGACTTGAGTAAACAGTTAACAATATCAGCTACGATGGGGCCCAGTAAGGGAAGTGAGTTGCTAACCATTTGCTTGGAGTAGGATTGAGGGAGCAGAGGTGGGTCTCGCACCAAGATGAGCTCTGAGAGAGCATTGCAGGAACAGAAATAGAATCGGGAAAAAGACATGAGTACAGGGTTCGAGGAATGGGGAATTTGTAGGAATGTTTGTTGGGAATTTGGTTTGTTGGGAATTTGGGAATGCTGGGGTGGGGGGGGGGGGGTGGCGGAGAGAAAGCAGCCAGTGGCAGCCAGAAGGATAGTCTCAATTTTTCTGACAAAACACCCATGAGATCTTCACACTTTTTATTTAGTCATGGGATGTGAGTCTTGCTAGTAAGGCCAGCATCTGTTCCCCATCCTTAACTGTCCTTGCAAAGGTAGTGAGCTGCCTTCTTGAACTGCTACAGTCCATGTAGTGTAGGTATACCCACTTTGGTGTTAGAAAGGGAGTTCCAGGATTTTGATCCGGCGACGGTAAAAGAACGGCAATATAGTCGCAGGGGTGGTGTGTGAATTGCAGCGGAATATGCAGGTGGCAGTGTTTCCATGCACCTGCTTCCCTTGTTCCTCAAGGTGGCAGAAGTAGAGGGTTTGGAAAGTGCTGTTGAAGGAGCCTTGGTGAGTTGCTGCAGTGCAGTAGAGTTGATTGTAGACAGTACATACTGCTGCCACTGTGTGTTGGTTATGGAGGGAACGAATATTTAAGAGGTGCCGATCACATGGGCTGCTTTGTCTTGGATGGTGTCGAGTTCCTTGAGTGTTGTTGAAGCTAGCCAAGCAAGTAGAGAGTATTCCATCACACTCCTGATTTGTGTTTTGTAGATAGTGGACAGGCTTTGGGGTGTCAACAAGTGATAGTGGAGGTGGTAGGAGAGAGTGCTTTCAGAAGACAGTTTGTGCTAGAAAAAAGGTGGCAAAAACAAAAAAAAACACTGCATTCTAACCTTCTTGGTCTGTGATACTCAGTACATGCTGTGTTTACCAACAAAGCTATTTGCGGATATTTATTCATTTTCAGGTTAACAGTGTCGTTTGGGAATTAAGGGTGATGACATTTTGCATCCACACTGGAGTAGACTTGGGAGCATTTTATTGGAAATACTGCAATCATTAATGCAAATCAGTCTCGAAGGGGAATCAAGTCATACCCACAATTTGATCTACAGCTTTTCATTGAACTTTTCTCATGTACACCAAACCAGTTCCTATCATTCTATCAGTAAGACACATTTATAGGAAATTGCTTCTTTTATGATTTTAAAAACATCAATGCTCAAGGAACTTTTAAAAATCAGATAATAAATGATTTTCAAATGAAAAACATCAGCCATGTGTATACATATGGCTATGTATTTGCTTAAAAGTGCTACTTCAGAGTTGCAACACCCTCAGAATAAATAGCAGTTTATTACTTTTGTGGAATTGCAATATTAAATTGGACAGAAAAAAAGTGGTTTCAAAAACGTGATGCATATGAGGATTAAAATTTCACAACTGTGTTTTTGAAAATAAGCTGAAGTAATTGGGTAATGTTCTAGGCCCAAACATCTTCAGCTGCTTCATCGATGACCTTCCTTCCATCATAAGGTCAGGAGTGGGGATGTTTGCTGATGATTTCACAATGTTCAGCATCATTCACGACTCCTCAGATACTGAAGCAGTCCATGTCCGAATGCAGCAAGACCAGGACAATATCCAGGCTTGGCCTGACAAGTAGCAAGTAATATTTGCGCTACACAAGCAACAGGCAATGATCATCTCCAACAAGGGAGACTCTAACCATCACCCTTTGACATTCAATGGTATTACGATCGCTGAATCACCCACTAACATCCTGGGGGCCTTACCATTGACCAGAAACTGAAGTGGATTAGCCATATAAATACTGTGGTTACAAGAGCAGGTCAGAGACTAGGAATCCTGCAGCGAGTAACTCACCTTCTGACTCCCCATAGCCTGCCCACCATTTACAAGACAGAAGTCAGGAAAGTGATGGAATACTCTCCACTTGCCTAAATGAATGCAGCTCCAACAACACTCAAGAAGGTTGACACCGTCCAGAATAAAGCAACCAGCTTGATTGGCGCCCATTACATAAACATGCACTCCCTCCACTACTGGCGAACAGTGGCAGCAGTGTGTACCTTTCTACAAGATGCACCAAGGCTCCTTAGGCAGCACCCAAACTCACAACTGCTACCATCTAGAAGGACAAGGGCAGCAGAAACATGGAAACATCACCACCTGCAAGTTCCCCTCCAAGCCACTCACCATCCTGACTTGAAAATATATCACCGTTCTTTTACTGCTGCGGGGTCAAAATCTTGGAACTCCCTCCCTAACAGCACTGTGGGTGTACCTACCCCACATAGACTGCAGTGGTTCAAGAAGACAGCTCATCACCACCCTCTCAATGGCAATTAGGGCAATAAATGCTGGCCTAGCCAGCAACGCCCATATCCTGTATATGAATAAAAAATTTTTTGCAATTAATACAGTATTTTCCCTATTCGCTGAAATGCTAAATCCAATGAAAATTTGTTATGCAGCAGATTATTTTTAAGCAAGACTATCAAATACTAGGCTTGTTATTAGGTTGTTTTGTTAACATAATTTAAAGTAATTCTCCCTAGAAATTGGTAGGGCTGTTTTTACTGCTGCATAGTAACTTTGGAATTGTATATAAGCCTTCACATTTAATAAGAACAGAAGAAACAGGAGTTGGAGTAGGCCAATGGGCCCCTTGAGTCTGCTCCACCATTCAATCAGATCATGGCTGATCTGATCGTGGCCTCAACTCCATTTTCCTGTCTGCTCCCATAACCTTGGACTCCCTTGTGGAATAAATGGCCTGTTTCTGTGCTATAAATAATGTGTAATACTTAACAAAAACAGAAATACCTGGAAAAACTCAGCAGGTCTGGCAGCATTGGCGGAGAAGAGCAAAGTTGACGTTTTGAGTCCTCATGACCCTTCAACAGAACTAAGTAGAAATAGGAAAGGGGTGAAATATAAGCTGGTTTGGGGAGGCAGGCGTGGGGGGGGTGTTGTTGGGACAAGCAAGCAGTGATAGGAGGAGATAATCAAAAGATGTCACAGACAAAAGAACAAAGTGGTGTTGAAGGTGGTGATATGATCTAAAATAATGTGCTAATTAAGAGTGGAGAGCAGGACAAGCAAGGTAGCTCTAGTGGGGGTGGGGTGAAATAAGCAATGGGTGGAATACATTTAAAAATAATGGAAATAGGTGGGAAAAGAAAAATCTATATAAATTAGTGGAAAAAACAAAGAGGAGGGGGAAGAAACGGAAAGGGGGTGGGGATGGAGGAGGGTGTTCAAGATCTAAAGTTGTTGAACTCAATATTCAGTTCGGAAGGCTGTAAAGTGCCTCGTCGGAAGATGAAGTGCTGTTCCTCCAGTTCACCTACATGTGTAATACTTATCTCATTGCTCAGAAATATTTCAAGTGCCTCACATAGGATGACAATTCAACATTCATGCAAGGTGGCATTTTCAGAACAAACCAACAATAACGTTGAATGTCTGGAATTCTCTGCCCCAGAGAGTTGTGGAGGCTAGATCACTGAAAGTATTTAAAGAGGAGGTAGATAGATTTTTAAAATGTTAGGGAGTTGATGGCTATGAGGAACTGGCACGAAAGAGGAGTTGAGGCCTGGCGCAGATCAGCCATGATCTTATTGAATGGCGGGGTAGGCTTGAGAGGCTGAATGGCTTACTCTTGCTCCTATTTCTCATTTTTTTATGTATTCTCAAGATTTTAGTTAAAACCATCCAAATGCATTTATGTCATATGGAGTATAAGGAGCTTAAACACATTTTCTGTGCGCTAATTTTAACTGAAATACTTTGGGGAAAACAAAGTATATTATCCAATTCTATTTGTCAGGAGCCATCTCATGCACATCTTGAGAAAATGAGTGTTGAAACAAAGCACAAATGAATGTAATGACGACGATTCATGAAGTGCCGGATCAATTTCTGGTTCAGTAAAGATCAAGGGGTTCAGTCAGGAAACACAAAAATTAGGTAACTAGATCAATAACTTACATTTACATAGTGTCTTTAATACAGAAAATCAGCCCAAGACCCTTCACAGACATGCGATGAGAGGAAGGATTAGGAGAGGTGACCAAAAACTTGATCAAAATGGTGGGTTATAAGGCAGGCATTACAGGAAGAAATGGAAGTGGAAAGATGGAGGAGTTTGGGGGTGGAAACGCAGACTAAGGGGGAGGTAAAGATGAAGATCATTCTGTGCAGAGGCTGGGGGAAAGAAATTAGAGAGAATGTCTCAGTGAGAAATCTGGGGTGGGACAATAGGCAAGGATTTTAAGGGTGGTGAGAAGGATGGAAAAGGGTGGGGTGCTTGAGGAGCAAATAGAATAAAAGACAACATGTCCAGGAGCTGGCAATACACTAAATCTGAGAGTTGTGAGGATATTTATGTAACACTACATTGCAGTTGAGTAAAATTGTCACTTCGAGTTTTGTTGAGTTTTATCAGTTAAGATAAATAGGAAAGAATTGAAAAATGCACCATTTAAAGCATAAGTAATTGTTCTGCTTGGATATTTGAAATTGCAGTATATTAAGATGAATCCTCTGCCGTTTCTCCATTGTTCTGGAGATAGGCTATGATTAAATCTGAAATTATCCCTTTAATTAAAGGATTCTAAATGACAATCGTTCTGTCACACACTGTTGGTGATTTATGGTTCTCTTTTCCAACCCTCTTGGGTAAAGCTTAAAATCTAATCTTTTGCCATTGAGCAAAGAACTAGAGGATACAAGTCTGTAAAGTAACAAGCTTCAAGGTTAGATGATCAAGGTGGGAAGAAACTTCTTTCTTCTCCAGAGTGGTGGGACATGTGCAATAGATTTCACTAAAAGCAGCCGTGCATCAATTAATTCCTTCAAAAGGGAATCAATACTCCATGTGAGCCATGAAGATAAGGAAACACAGGATAAAAGATACAAGAATTTAATTTCCTGAGAGCTAAACATAAATTCACCCTGACCCCTAAACTCATTAAGTAGAAAGAAAGGGGGAAAGACCTTCAAATTTACACGTCTTTCACATCTTCAGGACATCCAAAAGTGCTTTGCAGTCAATTAAGCACATTTTTTTTTGAACTGGCATCACAGCTATAGACTAAAAACTTCAGAACATCGATCCACTCTCACACTTCCATGATTAACTTTGGCCTGCAGCCTTCACTTGCAGCAACCCCTTTCCACATAACTGTACTCATATCAGTTACTATCCTTGTAACCTTCAATCTCAATCCCAACTAAATATTTATTGAGCTTTATTTTTAAATCCAGGTACATTACACAGCTACTAGACAGCCTTTGCCTACTAAATCCTCAAAGACTGTCAGCAACTTAACCTATTGATTCAATATCTGTGAAAACAATTACTTATGTTACGAATACTTATTATGACAACTGTACTTCAACGACTGCTGCAACAACCACTACAACTTGCATATATACAGCACCTTTAGCTTAGAAATACATACTAACAGTCGTTTGGTAATACAGGGCTTGAGTATTGCTGAGAAAGAGAGAAATGCCATTGAAGCTTTTCATCTTGTACTCATCAGGACAGCTATGCCAACAGTAAAGGGAACTGCATGAGAAGAGAGTGCTGATTGGTTGGCAAGTAGACCCCGATTTGTAGAGGCTTTGTCATGGAAAGTACAGCAGAGAATGGCTTGCTTTGTATTCAAACCAGGCCATTCATCTTTGATTGGTCAAGGCATTGATATGGGGAATGAACCAGGGAACGGCTGTCCCCAAAGCTTTTGTTTAGTCGGAAAAGGCGTGATGTGTGGATTTACTCCTTCTGTCTGCAAAGGACAGGGCCCTGTGTGCGAATATACATGGCTTCTGGCATGCATAAGTGAGCCAAATTGCGAGCCCAACTGATAATCTTAAATTGTTTTTCAGTTTAATCCTTAGCACAATCAGGATTGTTTAACAAGTGCTGTCTAATTGCAAATCACATTGAATGTTGGTCACTATGTTTTAAGTTTTGCAAGCACGGGCTGTTGGGTATGGTCAATATTTTGTTGCAAAGAGCTGAAGGGGCGTGCTATTTGATACAATTTGCCAGTCATTGGGATGTATGGCCTACATACCTGGCATCGTACTGGCACTGAAATTCATATACCACATTGCTCATTTGATAGGCAAAAAGTCTTTTTGGCTTGACAGCAGCATCCTTTTCATGGAGAATACCACTCGTGTTGCTATTGCATACTAACAGCATGCAGCAGCTAGCTTCACCTGTTGCTCAAATACCAGAGTCCACTTGCCAACCAATCAGCACTCTCTTCTCATGCAGCATAAACTGTTGCTCCTTTTACTGTTGGTTTATCTTGCGTAGCTGTCCTGATGAGTGCAAGACAAAAAGTTCGATAGCATGCCTTTGTTTCAGCAATACTCAAATACATACTAATAGATACCAAGCCAAAGGAGTTTGGTCAGAAATGTATTTTAAATGAAATTTTAAAGAGGTGGAACAGCAGAGGGGTTTATTCGGACACTCAATTCTGCTCTGCCATTCAATAAGATCATGGCTGATCTGGCTGTGGCCTCAAGTTCACATTCCCATCTACCCTAGTTAACCTTTGACTCCCTGTTAGTCAAGAATCTATCTACCTCTGCCTTAAAAATGTTCCATGACCTTGCCTCCACCACTCTCTGGAGAAGAAAGTTCCAAAGGCTCATGGCCCTCAGAAAAAAAAATTCTCCTCGTCTCCATCTTAAATGGGAGACTCCTTATTGTTAAACTGTGTAAATTTTAGGGAGCCGACATAGGAACAGGATGGGGATCCACAATAGACCAGTGTCAGAGGAGATGAGAGAGTTCTGATGATGGGGGAAGCTGAGTCTGGAGGAGATGAATGAGATAAGAAGGGGCAAGATCACCAAAAGATTTAAACACAGGGACGAGCATTTCATCTTGGGTAGGTTGTAGGACTGGAAGCCAAAGGAAGGCAGCATAGGAAGGGTTCATGGCCAAATAGGTGGTATGGGGTAGGAGCTGGTCAGCAGATTTCTGAATGAGCTGAAGTTTACAGAAAATGGAAGATGGGAGACTGGACAGGACAGCACTAGAATATTCGAACTGGAGGATGATAAAGAGCTTGAAGAGCAGATAGGCTGAGGTAATAAGTATGCAAGCACTTTTTTTTAGAAAGGTGAAAAGGTCTCACTCTGTTTTTGAATAGTGGGGTAATATTTCATGTCCGCAGCAAAGGATTTGCCAGTTGTTTCCAGCATAAAAAATGGATCACAGTAATCTATTCCTTTCATCACTAAACTTAAGCACGTTTGAGAGTTAGAAGATAATGTTATACTTGAAAGCAGATTACACAGCATCTGAAATTTTTAAAGATCCTCCAGCTTGTCCAAACCCATAAATTTGCCTCATTGAATTACAAGGTTGACAACAGCTAGGCTACTCAAGGTTACTCAGGTTATGTCTCATTTAATGCTTTTACAGTAGTTTTATCGCGATCAACACAGCTTAAAACCAGGATATCCTTATTAAGCTGGAAAGCAATCTGAACTTTAAAGATTCTCAATTAACACTGAATATTTCAGCCTCAAGAATCAAAGCAGCTACTAACATTGGCCTCTGATTTAACAAATTGAGTTATTTAATTCCTAGGACATTTTCCAATTTGGTTATTTACAAATGCTTTAAAACTTGTGAAAACTGAACACAAAAAACACATTTGGTCCATCTCCATACACTCAGTAGACTCGATAGGCTTGAAAAGCTTGATTTTACATGTGTTATAATACTTGCGAGCCTTGTTGCTGAAGTTCCAACTTAAACTAAAAGCTTTTTAATTCACAAAACAGGAGAGCATGCTGATTTCTTCTGTTTTGGAGTCAGACTTTTAAAATACCTACCCAACCACAACTCACCTATAATTAATCTCAGGGACTGTAGAATTTAGACTCTGTATCCTTAAAGGCATAGACTATATCAAACGCTGCTCCAGTTTAGCAATACAATACATTTAATACATTGTGTGTTCAATATTGTTATAAAATAGCATAACCTCTGCCTTACCACATGCAACTCAGAAGATAAAGTAAGGGGACAAATACCATACTTCAGGTCACACCTGGAAATTTTGGTGTCATATTTTGAAAAAAGGGAATTTTTAAAAGAAATAAGAAAAACTGACTGCACTCATTGGTTTCTTCTGACTTTGTGCAAGCAGCTTCCAATCTGTACAAAAATATTTTATCAATTGGCCCCAAAATTGTCAACAGGAGGTCCCTATTTTCAGCAATAAAATCATGGGCCAGATCTTCCAAGGAGTGGTAATCATCATCGGATTGCCACTCCGCTCCTATTTTCTTTTTTACATAGCACTAGAGCACCGCATTTTAGGCCCAGACTTCTGAACCGAATGTACCTATTCTGGGAGTCTGTCTTCATAGGGCAGGATTGTTAGGGAAGCCAAGCCACACCTCTTTTTAAACAGTACTAGCTGCCATATTTTGGTAAATCTTCATTCACTAACCTAGTAAAAAGCTTTGGGACATTTAAATAGCTTTTCAGCATGTCAGTGAGCTAAGTAGATAGGGAGGCAGGGCTGTAGGCCGGCTGGTCCTGAGGACCAGTGGCGGGTTGGAGGGGTCTGTGGGCCAGGCAGAGTCAGAGGATCAATTGTATAGTTACCCAAAGTTCGATATGGTATTTTTCTGTCTAACATTTCCTGGATGGCTATCCAGGTACGTGACTCGCAACTCTCTGAAGTCTCCTACTGTACCTCAGAGTTGGAAACTTTTTCAGAGGGTCCTGAGGAATTGCCCATAAGTTGAACCTTCCCAGGCAAGTCCCGCAGAGTCCTTGCGCTGGGTGAGCAGTCCCATAGCGTATCTCCTGGGTATGACTATCCAGAGACTGGAAGATCAGGGCCCAAGCGGCCAAAAAGGAATACACGACTTCACCTTATCAGAACAACATGTGTTATAATGTACTTGTTCCTAGAAAACAGTGTTTCCTCTGACTTAATCAGCTCCTTGCAATATCCATCAGCTTTTTACTAAAATATGAGCATATTATACTGCATTTTACATATAGGTAATATTGCTACAATCTGGTTAGCGACCAGCAATTTTTTGTTTAAAGTAGGCAAAGTTTAAGATCCTAGTGACTCATTAGGGGAATAAAGCAATCAGATTCCATGGTTTTAACAAAACAGAGTGAATGTTATTATACAAATTAAAACAATTTCCAATGTCTATCATACACACTAACATTCAAAATTAACATGATATAATTATGAATTAACAGGTAAACTGTGGTCAAATACACTACGCTGAACATTAAATGGCAGATGCAATCAAGACAGGTCCCATGGATTCCTCAACAGCCCAGCCAGATGTCAGTGACCACTGAGAGTCACAGAATCTCATTAACTTTGTCTCCCTCATCAGGGATTTCAACTCTTCACTTTCGAAGATCTAGTTTCTGAATTCCCTCCAAAGCTGCTCCGACTTGGATTGCGTCAACAACTGCTCACCTCCTGATGGTTGAATCTCTATTCCTGTGGCTGCATTCCACAGGATTCACAAAGTTGCACTCCAATTACCTGCACAATTCCAACTCTTTCACAGACCGCTAGCTTCACCAAGCTGGTACTGCCCCTGGGTTTCTCCAAACTCCAGTCTCCCGGCTGCACTGAGCTCCCAGGGTTTCTTGGAGCCCTAACTGCCTGGCATGAACCACTGACCTTTGCCACCTTCTCAGCACCCCAGGGCTTCTGAGCCTTAACTGCCTGAAGCCTGCAAACAGCTCCCAGGGCTTCTCTGTGAGCTGCAAACCACATTAGGTCCAAACTGCAACTAACCCTCTCGCCCAGCAAAGCTCCACTCATATCCACGTCAACACAGCCTTTCAGGGTTCAATGAATGTTTTTGAACTAATTCAGTAACTCCCAAACAAAACATCTCTCCAGAATGCACTTCCTTGCAAGCAGTTTAGATGTCATCTCTCCAGTTCAGTAAGCCCACTTGCTGTTTTAGGATCTTATCTTTCTAACTGTTAACCCCTTAAGTTAACATCGACTCAACATTTTAATTGTAATGGACTCCAAGCATCTTTAGTTCCATTTATGCCATTTTCTACAGTTAAACTTTAATTTTGTCAGAGCTAAAAGTTACCTCTAAACTATTAACATGAACGATGCACTGGATATTCGCAATAATATACACATATAAAAAAACACTTGCGCTTATATAGCACCTTTCACAACCTCAGGACATTCCAAAGCATTGGAATTCCACAGCCAACGAAGTACTTTTGAAGTATAGTCATTGCTGTAATGCAAACATAGAAAATGACAAAGGAAAAGACTGCTTGACCCATTGAGCCTATCCCTTTCACAAGCTTGCAAGGCCAGCATTTATTGCCCATCCTTAATTATCCTTGAGAAGGTTTTTGGAAGCTGCCTTCTTGAATACATTTGAGTGGCTTGCTAGGCCATTTGAGAGAGCAGTTAAGAGTCAAACATAATTCTTTTGGGTCTGGAGTCACAAAGTCCAGGCTGGGCAAGGGTAGGAGGTTTCCTTCGAGAACCAGTTGGGTTATTACAGCAATCCAGCAGTTCCACGGTAACCATCACTAAGTTTTATTCCAGATTTATTGAATTAACAGAATTTAAATTCCCCAATTGTCACGGTGGGATTTGAAGGCACACCTCCAGATTAATATTCCAGGCCTCTGGATTATAAATTCAGTAACATGACTACTCTGCTATCATACTCTGATACTCTACATCCTTCATACTGCAAAGGATTGTCATATTAAGATGCCTGAATTTTTAAAACTCAAAATGTAATTTAAAAATAATTAAGAAGTCGTTGACAATGGTACATGGAAAAAAGTGGGATTAAAATTAATTGCTTTAGGCATTCTTGGTCATTTCCATTCCTATATTTGAAACACAAATCAATACTCAAGCTTTAGGAGCAAAAGAAAAAGACTCCTTATGCAGTTGTTTTTAAACTACTTTTATCTTTAAAATACTCATGAGCTCTCACCCCAAGAAGTAATTATTTCACAGCTACCCACATTATGACAAGACCCATGTTCAGTCCTTTCTTTTTTTAAAATCTGACTCTTAAAAAACAATGTAGAGCACAGCAGGTACATTTTGCAGCACAATGCAGAACCAAAGTTTAAATTTTAATTTGGATTCACTATCCAAGTTACAGATTTTCACTTGTTCTGTAAACAACAACAGTTGATTTTATGCAGCGCATATCTTATACCGATCAATCTAAATTCCTACACTGGGACTTTTCAAGGTGGTGGCTAAATCTTTCTTGAACAGATGATGTTGTCACACATGACTGCCAAGCGAATTAAAATGCTCACCACACTTATGATAGTTGCTAATAAAAACAAGTCTACCTTCTGTTAGGAAGTTGGATGCTTAAATTTATGGATTTCTCTTTGGCTGCAGATCTCTCCATAGCTGAGAATATCGTACAGCTTAGCCAAGAATTAAATTACTTAAGAGCAAAGAAGTTTGAATATCAGTCTAAGATCCCAACCACAGAATCTCTGACTTGGGAATCTAATCCTCTTTTACAGGGTCACCTAGAAACTTCTATGCACAAGACAACAAAAAGGTGACACGAAAAAGATGAATAAAATTCACTCACTGCAAATCTAATTTAATGTGTACAGCCAATTTCCCCCCTCCCAATTTGTCTTCCTGACAATTAAGAGCTGAATCATCAATACCTTACCAAGCTAACCAGGTATTCCATTCCATGGCCATTTGTCACAAATGAAACGTTGGAGTTGGGCTCACAAAATTAATATTCATTATTAGAAAGTCAATGTTGTCCAGGAAGCTAATTGTGAAAACTAATTTTATAAATTCTCACTGCACAGTATAATGGTTGTATAGAGCTACTTTTTGAAAACAAAAATATGATTTTCCAAATGAACTGCATAGAGAGATAAAAACATTTCAAAACCTTCCAAACTCAGATCTTTTTCCAGGATATCAGTTCCACCCTTCTGACAAGATATACCGTACAAAATATATGGGGAAAAATTCTAATGAAAATACTGGCGAGAATGAAGAAAAACAAACACATGTGGATTTCTATAAATAAAATATCTTTACATAGGATGTATGTTACATGCAATTGCAACTATCTGTGGTCTAGATTTTTGTTCTAGTATTTTTCAGACATCAATACTAAGTCTTTTGCAATGAAACAACTAAGCAATAAAAATTTATTTGCCTGTCCCGTCCACACACCACTGAAGATTCATCAAGATGCTGGCCTTAAGAATAACCTAAATTATACCAGTAAATAGCATAAGAAAGCAGAGTCTAGGTGAGTTGAAGAAACAAATAATGTTCGACTGAACATTGCAATAAACATTAGGGCTCTCTCAAAATACAGTCAATCCAACACTATTTTAAAAATGTGAAGGATGTAGAATATTAATAATACAATGTAATCAAATAGCAGAGCTTACACTACAATCTGTCTTCAAAAATCAAATAAATGCAAGTCACAAACTGGCACTTAAAACCCATCTCAGAATAAGTTAGACTTACTGGATGATAAATATTGAAAAATCTCTTGCAGGTTGGTAGCCGGTAATTTTCATCAATCTTCTCCAGCCCACGCACTGTGAGAAACATACCAATAGGAGAACCCAAGGCAAAGAAGTTATCTGGTTCAAAGTCAAGTGCTTGATAAGCCACAGACACCTGGCAAAAAATACAGAGCACAAATGTAAATCAAATTAAAAACAAATGAACCATTCTGTTCACACAATATGAAATCTGCTTCATCATGTGTTACATGTAATAGTCAAACCCATGATGCACTAGATTTAAGAATTACTTATAGTGAGCCAGCATGAAATCTGAACAGTAATATCATCAGTAATGCAAGCTTTGGCTTTATCACAGTTGGTGAAAACAGCTGTAACACCAAAAAGTAGGTATTTAAAAAAAATCACTTCCTATCTCTGATACTGAATTTATGGCCGAACTGGTCTGTGCTAGTGTTTATGCCTCACATGAGGCTCCTTCGTCCCTACTTCATTGAGCCTTATGAGAATATCATTCTATTCCTTTCTCCCTCATGTCGTTATCATACTTCCCCTTACATGTCTCAACTACTTCTCAACCACTGGTACAGCGAGTTCCACATTCTCAACACTCTTTGGGTAAATAAATTGCTAATGAATTTCTCAGAATCATAACAGCTCAGGAGGCGATCAACCCGCTGTGCTATGTCAACTCTCTGTAAGAGCTACTCAGCTAGTTCCACTCTCCTGCCTTTTCCCTGTAACCCCAATTTTTTTTCTCTTCAGATCATTATTCAATTCCCTTTAGAAAGCCATGATTGAATCTGCCTCCACCAAACTTTTGGGCAATGAATTCCAGGTCCTAAACACACGCTGCATAAGAAAGTTTTTCCTTATCATCATTAGTTCTTTTGCCATTGATCTTAAATCTGTCTCCTTTGATTCTTGACTCTTCCACCAGTGGAAATAGATTTTCCTTATCCACTCTGTCATGATTTTGAACACCTCCATCAAATCTCCTTGCAACCTTCTCTTCTTGAAGGAGATCAACCCCAGTTTCTCCAATCTATTCATATAATTGAAGTTCCTCATTCCTAGAACCGTTCTCCTGAATCTTTTCTGCACTCTCTTCAATGCTTTCATTTCCTTCCTAAAGTGCGATGTCCAGAATTGAACACAATACTCCAGTTGAGGCTGAACTAGTGTTTTCTAAAGGTTCACCATAACTTCCTTGCTTTTGTACTCTATGTCTCTGTTTACAAAGCTTAGGATCCCGTATGCCTTCTCAACTTGCTCTGCCACTTTCAACCATGTGCTCTTTAGCATTCTTTTATTTAATATTGCCTCTCCTTGCTCTTCCTAACAAACTGCATCACTTCACACTTCTGGTGAGCTGAAGATAGGTCACTTACACCAATATCTTAACCCGGCAAAGTGTCATTTTTTAAATATAAAATAAACTTACAGACTAGGTATGTAAATGAGAAATTCATTTCAATATAGCCAAGTGTGAAATGCATACTTTGATAGGAGAAACAAAAAGACCACATACTCCTCGTGAAATAAGTCTAAAATTGTTCAAAGGAGTAAAGGGATCACCCAAAGCGTTGGGGTTCATTTCCAAAGGAATAGAATTTAAAAACAGAGGCGCTGTGTTAAATTTATATAAACCCTTGGTTACACCTTACTTAAGTACTCTACACAGTTCTGGTGTCCATATTACAGAAATAATTTAGAAGCACTAGAAAAGGTACAAACACAAGGATGGTAGCAGAGATCAGCGGTTAAAGCTCTCAGAACAGATTGAACATGCTGGGGCTCTTTTCTTAGATAGAGAGAAGGTGGAGGGGTGACCCAATACAGATCTTTTAAGATAAAATAAGTTTTGATAGAGTTGACGTAGGGAAGGTGCTTCCAATTGTGAGAGGAGTCCAAAACTAGGCGTCATAAATTTAAGATAATTACTAATAAAGTCAGTAAGTAAATCAGAAGAAGCTCTTTACCAGAGAGTTGTTAGAGTATGGACTTGCTACCACATGAGGTATATGGGATCATCTTTAGTTAAGGCAGTGATGGCTATCAACCCAACTCAAAGCAGTGCCTACTCTCACTGACTACTACATAATGTCTCTCTCTCTCTCATTTGAGGCAGTTACTGAGCATAAAAATATCCAACAACCAAATCCAAACTTCAAAGTGACCTTTACCTGGCCAGCACCAGCTTCAAACTGGTCATATAGCACTGAGACAGATGAAACACTAGTGCCAGCGTAAGACAGCATCTTCTTCAGCACTCCCTGCTTTTCTGCAGCTATTGATTCCACTTGAACAGCTTCACCCTTGGTTTTTTGTATTTCTTCTTGCTGAGCTTTCTTCAGAGCCTCCAATACTGCTTTCTTTTCTGCTGCAGCTTTCTCCTTTGCCTGCAATAGGGAAGAAAATCATTCCATTTCATGTTATTTATCACAAACTATCAATTGCCTACTTCTAGAGTGATTCCATCAGCCAGAAATTAACTACCGTTTGAAAAATGCTCACAACAAACTGAAAAAAAAATCTCAAACAGATTCACCAATAATATAGAGAACTCAAAAAATAAGTTAAAATCTCAACCAACAAGGCTAGCAAGAACACTTTCTAACCCATGGCAAAACCGTGCTGTTCAGTTTCCCTTTCTCTTTCACATGATGTGAACATTGCTGGCTAGGCCAGCATTTGTTGCCCATCCCTAATTGACCTTGAGGTGATGGTGGTGAGCCACCTTCTTGAACTATTGCACTCCATGTGATGTAGGTAAACCCACAATGTTATTAGGAAGGGAGTTCCAGGATTGTGATCCAGTGACAATAAAGGAATGGTGATATAGTTCCAAGTCAGGATAGTGTGTGGCTTGGATGGGAAATTGCAGGTGGTGATGTTCCCATGCATCTGCTGCCTTTGCCCTTCTGGCTGGTAGATGTCGCAGGTTTGGAAGGTGCTGTCGAAGAAGCCACGGTGAGTTGCTGCAATGCACCTTGTAGATGGTACATATAGCTACTACTGTGCATTGTTGTGGAGGGAGTGAATGTTTAAGGTAGTGGATGGTGTGCCAATCAAGGGGGCTGCTTTGTCCTGGCTGGTGTCACGCTACTTCAAGCGGTGCTCAACCAGGCAGGCAGAGAATATTCCATCACACTCCTGATTTGTACCTTGTAGATGATGGACAGGATTTAGGGAATCATGAAATGAGTTACTTGCCGCAGAATTTCCAGCTCCGATCTATTTTTATAGCCATAGTATTTATATGGCTGCTCCAGTTCAGTTTCTGGTCAATGGAAAATCCCAGGATGTTGATAATGGGGAATTCAGCAATGGTATTGCCACTGAATGTCAAGGGGAGATGGTTCGATTCTTTCTTATTGAAGATGGTCATTTCCTGGCACTTGTGTTGCATGAATGTTACTTGGCACTTAATCAAGACTGAATGCTGTCCGGATCTTGCTGCATATGGATTGGGCTGCTTCACTACTTAGATTCACAAATGGTGCTGAACATTATGCAATCATCAGTAAACATCCCAACATTGTGCAATCATCAGTAAACATCCCAACTTCTGACCTTATGATGGAGGGAAGGTCATTAATGAAGCAACTGAAGATGGTTGGGCCTAGGACGCTACCCTGAGGAACTCCTGCAATGACGTCCAGATACTGAGATGATTGGCCTCCAACAATCACAACCATCTTCCTTTATGCTAGGTATGACTCCAACCAGTAGAGTTTTCCCCCGATACCCACTGACTCCAGTTTTGCTAGGGCTCCTTGCTGCCACATTTGATCAGATGCTGCCCTGGTACCAAGGGCAATCATTCTCACTTCACGAGTTCAGCTCATTTGGCTATGTTTGGACCAAATTGCAATGAGGTCAGGAGCTGAGTGGCCCTGGTAGAACCCAAAATGAGTGTCAGTGAGCAGGTTATTGCTGAGTAAGTGCTGCTTGATAGCACTGTCGACAATCTTTTCCATCACTTTGTTCATGAGCAAGAATAGACTGATGAGGTTGGCTAGGTTGGATTTATCCCACCTTTTGTGGACAGGACAAACCTGGACAATTTTCCACATCGTCGGGTAGATGCCAGTGCTATAGCTCTACTGGAACAGATTGGCTAGAGGCGTGGCTAGTTCTGGAGCACAAGTCTTCAGTAGTATTGCTGGAATGTTGTCAGGGTCCAGTATTCAGTGCCTTCAGCCATTTCTTGATATCACGTGAAGTGAATAAAATTGGCTGAAGATTGGTATCTGTAATGTTGGAGACCTCAGGAAAAGGCCGAGATGGATCATCCAATCTGCACTTCTGCCTGACAATTGTTGCAAATGCTTTAGTCTTCTCATTTGCACTGATGTGCTAGGCTCGTCCATCATTGAGGATGGGGATATGCATGGAGCCTCCTCCAGTTAATTGTTTACCTGTTCACCACCATCATGACTGGATGTGGCAGAACTGCAGAGCTTAGATCTGATCTGTTGGCTGTGGAATAGCTTAGCTGTAGCTTCACCAGGTTGACATTTCATTTTTAGGTCTGCCTGGTGCTGCACCTGGCATGTCCTCCTGCACTCTTCATTGAACCAAAGTTGATCCCTGACTTAATGATAATGTTAAGAGTGGAGAACTGCTGGGCCATGAGGTTACAGATGTGGTTGAATAGAATTCTGCTGCTGATGGCCCACAGTGTCTCATGGGTGCCCAGTATCAAGTTGCTAGATCTGTTTGCAATCTATCTCATTTAGCATGGTAGTGTCACATGACATAGTGGAGGGTAACCTCAATGTGAAGAAAGGACTTGGTCTCCACAAGGACCTTGCTATGGTCATTCCTACGAATACTGTCATGGACAGATTCACCTGCGAATGGTAGATTGGTGAGGACAAGTATGTTTTTCCCCTCTTGTTGGTTTCTTGCTGCAGGCCCAGTCTAGCAGTCATGTCCTTTCGGACTTGGCCAGTAGTGGTGCTACTGAGCCACTCTGTGAGGGACATTGAAGTCCTCCACCCATAAGTACATTATGTGCCCTGGCCACCCTCAGTGCTTCCTCCAAGTGGTGGTCAACATGGAGGAGAATGGATTCATCAGCTGAGGGGGGAGGGGGGCAGGGCGATAGATGCTAATCAACAGGCAGCTTCCTTGTCCATGTTTCATCCGATGCCTTGAAATTTCATGGAGACTAGAGTCAATGTTGAGGACTCCAAGAGCAGTTCCCTCCCAAATGTATAACACGGTGCTGCCACCTCTGGTGAATCTGTCCTGCCAGTGGGACAGGACATACCCAGGAATGGTGATGCCTTCAGCATTGCCTGTAAGGTATGATTTCATGGGTTTGACAATGTCAGGCTGTTGCTTGATGATTCTGTGGGACAGCTGTGTGCCAATTTTGGCACAAACCTGCAGATGTTAATAAGGAGGACTTTGTAGGATCGTCAGGGCTAGCTTTGCCATTGCCTACGTCGCTCTCTCATTCCTTTTTTAGACTTTGTAGCAGTTCAATACAACTAATGATTTGCTAGGCCATCTCAGAGGGTATTTAAGAGTCAGCCATATTGCTGTGGGTCTGGAGATACATGCAGGGCAGACTGGGTAAGGAAGGCAGATTTCCTTCCCTAAAGGACATTAGTGATATTATGACAATCAACAATACTTTCATGGTCACTATTACTGAGACTAGCTTTTAATTCCAGATTTTTATAAAGTGAATTTAAATTCCACCAGCTGCTGTGCTGGGTTTTGAACCCATGTCCCCAGAGTATTGGCCTGGGCCTTCTGGATTATTAGCCCAATAACATTATCACTACACCACTGTCTTCCCATTTCCTTATTCACTAGTTATATTTGGGGAGTGGGGCATGTAGCAAGATATATCTACTTCCAATTAAATCTTTTTTCAGCAAACAATATTTTCCACAGGTCTCCAGTGATTTAAAAGGTAAAGACGTCCTTAACTCAATATTTTTTAGCGTTAAGTGTTTGCCGTAAAAATGTTACTGCAGACAGAATAATTCAGCATCCAGCTCAAGAAATTAAAACAATTAAAGCTAGCTGGCAGCAGCTGATTGAGGACACATCCTCAAGCACGACAATTGTTATACCACCAGCTAAGTGTCACGTTTATAAGTAAATCCATCAAGGTGATGGTATACAACAGCATAAGTGATAGGAAAGTGCAAAAGCTACTTGGGACTTTGCTCATTTCCAACAAAGACAATGACATAGAAATAGCACGATTAAATTAAATTCTGATTAATTCAGCTGCAAATCAAAGCATAGAAAATTGCCTGTTGGTTTTATCTGCTAATTGCACAATGAAACAGATAACATGGAGACCAAGAATTTTTGCCAATAAAGCAGCAATTTTAACTAGTTTCTAAGCACCAAGGATATTTCAAATGAATGTATCTAGGGAATTAAATTGATTACCTAAACACAATATATCCTTTAAACAAGCAATGCAAGGCAGATTTAGAGTAGTTTTACTGTAATGGGAAAAGTGATCCATCCTTGGCTAACTAAAGAGGTTAAAACAAAAAAGAACTTATAGGGTTACCAATAAGAGTAGTAAGCCTAAGGATTAGGAGAAAGTTAGAAACCAGCAAAAATATGATCTAAAATTAATAAAAAGGGAGAAAATATAATTAAACTAATCTGGCTAGAAATACAAAAGCAAATTGTAGGAGCTTCTAGGGAAATGTAAAAAAGTGGCAAAAGTAAATGTAGGTTCCTCAGGGGCTGATGCAGGGGAAATTATAACTAGTGAATAAGGAAATAGCAGAGACATTAAATAAATATATTGAACTTGGTTTCAAGATAGAAGGCGAAAAGATACCAGTAATAGTGAGGAACTAAGGGTCTAATGAGAATAAAGAACTTAATAGTAATTATAAGTAAAGACAAAGTACTGGATAAATTAAGGGATTAAAAGCCAAGAAATCCCCTGAACCTGACTGTCTAGAACCTAGGGGTCTAGAAGAGGTGGCTGCAAAGATAGTCATAGAGGTCTACAGCACAGAAAAAGGCCCTTCGGCCCATTGAGTCTGTGCCGGTCAAACAAATGCCTAACTATTCTAATCCCATTTTCCAGTGCTAGGCCCATAGCCTTGTATGCCATGGCATCGCAAGTGCACATCCAAATACTTCTTAAACGTTATGAGGGTTTCTCTCTCTACCACCCTTTCAGGCAGAGAGTTCCAGATTCCCACCACCCTCTGGGTCAAAAAATTCTTCCTCACATCCCCTCTAAACTTCCTGCCCCTTACCATAAATCCAAGCCCCCTGGTTATTGATCCCTCCACGCAGGGGAAAAATTCCTTCCTGCCTAACCTATCTATGCCCCTCAAATACAGCCAGAAGTGCCGAGTGGATGATCCATCTTGGCCTCCACCCGAGGTCCCTAGCGTCACAGATGCCAGTTGAAAACAAATTTGATTCATTCCATGTGATATCAAGAAATGCTGAAGGCACTGGGCCCTGACAACATTCTGGCAGTAGTACTGAAAGCTTGTGCTCCAGAGCTCCTAGCCAAGCAGTTCCACTACAGCTACAACACTGGTATCTGCAATGTAGAAGATTCCCAGTATGCCCTGTTCACGAAAAGCAGGACAAATCCAACTTGTCCAATTACTGCCCCATCAGTCTGTTGTCTAGCATCAGCGAAGTGATGGAAGATATCGTCGACAGTGCTTTCATGCAACACTTACACAGCAATAACCTACTCACTGACACTCAGTTTGGGTTCTGCCAGGGCCACTCAGCTCTTGAATCATTACAGTCAAACATGGAGAAAAAAAAAACTGAACTCAAAAAGGTGAGGTGAGATTGACTGTCCTCGATACCAAGGCAGCCTTTGACCGAGTGCATCATCAAGGAAAATTGAAGTCATTTGGAATTGGGGAAAACTCTCCACTGCTTGGAGTTGTCATACCTAGCACAGAGGAAGATGGCTGCAGTTGCTGAAGGTCAATTATCTTAGTCCCAGGACATTGCTGCAGGAGATCCTCAGGATAAGGTCCTCGGCCCAACCATCTTCAGATGCTTCATCAATGAAGTCCCTCCATCACAAGGTCAGAAGTGGGGATATTTGCACAATGTTCAGCACCATTCACAACTTCTCAGATACCGAAGCAGCCAGTGTCCATATGCAGAAAGGCCTGGACAACATTCAGGTTTGGGCTATAAGTGGCAAGTAACATTTGTATCACACAAGTGCCAGGCAATGCCCATCTCCAAAGGAGAATCTAACCACCTCCCCATTTCTGAATCCACCATCAACATCCTGGAGGTTACCAATGACCAGAAACTGAACTGGCCCAGCCTTATAAATACTGTGGCTACAGGAGCAGGTCAAAAGCTGGGAATTCTGAGGCAAGTAACTCACCTCCTGACTCCCCAAAGCCTGCCCACCATCTACAAGGCATAAGTAAGAAGTATGATGGAATACTCTCCACTTGCATGTGTGCAGCTCCAACAACACAAGCTGCTTAATATCATCCAGGACAAGCTTGATTGATACCCTCATCCAACACTTTCAACGTTCACTCCCTCCATCACTGACGCACAGTGGCAGCAGTGTGTACAAGAGGCACAGCAGCAACTTACCAAGGCTCCTTCAACAGACCTTCCAAACCCACAACATCTACCATCTAGGAGGAAAAGGGCAGCAGATGCCTGGAAATGCCACCACCTGCAACTTTCCCTTCAAGCCACACACCAAACTGACTTGGAACTATATTGCCACTCCTTTGCTGTTGCTGCCTCAGAATGTTCGCTCCATAACAGCACTGTGTATGTACCTATACCACATAGACTGCAGCGGTTCAAGAAGGCAACTCAACACCACTTTCTCAAGGGCAATTAGAGATGGGCAACAAATGCTGGCCTAGCCAGCAATGTCCACATCCCGTGAAAGAATAATAAAAAGGAAGGCAAATAATATTTTGGCTTACTGCAAGGGGAATGAAGTACAAGGTTAAGAAAGTCTTTCTGCAATGGTACAGGGTTTTGGAGAGACCATACCTGGAGCTCTCTGGACAGTTTTGTCCTCCATACCTAGGGGAGAATTTACTTGTCTTAGAGGCAGTGCAACAAAAAGTCACTAGATTAATTCCTGGGATGAGAAGGCTGCCTATGAGGAGAAACCGAGGAGAATGGACCTGAATCATCTGACGGCAAAAAGAATGAAAGGTGATCTAATTGAAACAAAATTCTGAGAAGGCTTGACAGAGGAGCTGCGGAGAGATCCCAGCTGAACCTCTAGAACTAGGCAGCATAGTCTCAGGTTAAAAGGTCAGTCATTTCAGACAGATGTGAGGAGAAACTTCTTCACTCAGGAGGTTTGTGAATCTTTGGAATTATCTAGCTCGGAGGACTATGGATGCTCAAACGTGAGTATATTTGAGGTTCGGAAAGATATATTTTTGGACTCTTAGGGAATGAAGAGATATGGGGATCAGGTGAGAAAGTGGAGCAGAGGTTAAAAATGCCATGATCCGATTGAATGGCATAGCAGGCTCAAGGGGCTGTATGATTTACTTCTGTTGCTGTTTCTAATGACAAACACATGCATACACACATTGCAGTTTAACAGATACCTTCAACTGGACTGTTTCCTTCATGTTGCTGCTTTTTAACAGTAACATTTATTTCATTCAAGCAAGCAATAAAACATGCACACACTCCACTCATCTATTCACAAAACAATACTCCCACTTTATGTTTTAAAATATGCTTAACAAAACAAATGAACAAAACATTTTAAAGACAAAGTAGGTAGATTCCAGAAATTGTGCAACTTAAAGCCCAGCCAATTTTGCTTTGAAAGGACCAGAGAAAATTCTACTTTTTCTTTTAAACAAAGTTGTAAACTAAATAAAGCACTGATCTCTTAAGAACAATCATTTTACACCAACCATAGCATGCGCACACACATTGTACAAAGCCTACAAACCTTCAGGTTTTTAAAAAAATATATTTCTGTCAAATCATTAAAAAAGTGGACAAGTTAATGGATTGTTAAACGACTGAATTGGTCTTATTCCAAAAAGCCACTACAGTTGTAGATTCACCTGGGAAATAACAAACCTGCTGTACGTAACAATAATCATGTGCCTTTCTAATGAGTCCAAGATGAAAAGCTTCGACATCATGTCTCTTTTTATAGCAAAATCATACATAAATTATGCAGTTTATATAAACTTCTGGGAAACAGGCCAAGCAAACTTTACATATTGCTGAAAATTTGTCCAATCTTACAAAACGCAAGGTACAGAATTTTAAAACCTCAGAACAGAAAATACAATAAACGCTGGCCTAGCCAGTGTTGCCCACATCCCATGAATGAATAAAAAAATATATAATAGCTGCCTAGCAGAGCAACTCTTGAACATTACAGGGAAAATCAGCACTCTAATCAAACTGTTTCAATTTGTGAAATCATACACTGCAGAAAATGAAATCATTAGGTTTGTTCACAGGATCTGTCTATAGGCATACAATTCTAAACCTAAAAATTGGCCA
This sequence comes from Carcharodon carcharias, assembly GCF_017639515.1. Taxonomy (NCBI): domain Eukaryota; kingdom Metazoa; phylum Chordata; class Chondrichthyes; order Lamniformes; family Lamnidae; genus Carcharodon; species Carcharodon carcharias. The sequence goes on along the minus strand of NC_054483.1, from coordinate 75,272,596 downwards.
TGAGTTTCACTTCAAAACATGAAGACAGTTAAAAAAATGTCTATGGCTATCTTCTGGATATTTTGTTAAAATCTGAAACATATTGTCTAGCATGATAAAATTATTTGAAGTCAGTTTTAAGTTTCTTGCTAAGATGATAGAGGGGTCTCTTGATTAATGCACTAGAATTCCTCAGCAAGTTCCCAACCACTCATCATAATTCCATAGCAAGTCCCCAACAACTAATCATAATGTTCCTCTAATGGCTTATAGGCAAGCTTGTTCTACTAAACGGTGGGAATTGGGTAAACATATTTGCTATACTTGTAGAATCATTAACTCCATTCGTGTGAAGTTATAATGATTTGGATCTGCGAATGCAATGCTGGTATGGTTTCATAAGTTCTCAGTCATGCAGCATTGATCGGGCAACATCCAATCAACCATTATAATTTGACTTTAATGAAAAGGAAACTCAGGCAGGGTGTATGTTTGGCAACCAGATATCACCTGTTGTGCCCTTGATGTTTTTTCTTTTATATGCAATTTTCTATTTTAAAAAAAAGCCTGGCTTGGCACAGGGCTGTTTCAGAACTCTGACACCCTAGATTAGCAAAGTATGTATATTAAGAAAAAATGGATTAGAAGTAGGCTATTTAGCCAATTGAGTTTGCTCTGCCATTTTATTAATCAACAATTTGCATTTATGTAGCACCTTTTAACATGGCAAAATGGCCCAAGCTGCTTCACAGGAGCATTATCAAGCAAAATTTGATGTTGAGATACAGAGATATTGGTCAAATAGGTAGGTTTAAGTAGTATCTTAAAGGAGGTGGTGGGGAGGGAATTAAGGTTGTGCAGCTGAAAGCATAGCCATCAACGGAGGTACTGGGGAGGCGATAGCATAATGGTATTGTAGCTGGACTAGTAATCCAGAGACCCAGGGTAATGCTCTGATGAACACTCCAGGCTCGAATCCCGCCATAGCAGATGGTGGAATTTGAATCCAATAACAATCTGGAATTAAAAGTCTAATGATGACCATGAAACCACTGTCAATTGTTGTAAAAATCCATCTGGTTCACTAATGTCTTTTAGGGAAGGAAATCTGCCGTCCATACCTGATCTGGCCTACATGTGACTCAGACCCACAGCAATGTGATTGATTCTTAAAATGCCCACTGAACAAGGGCAACTAGGGATGGGTAATAAATGCAGGCCTAGCCAGTGACACAGGAAGCTAAACAGTGTATGCTATTCAAACTTAGCAGACCCAACCACTTTCTGGCAAGATTAGGATGATGTCATCCACTTAACCCCACAAATCCCATCCCCCCCTCCATTCTGGGGAGTACGAGGTTAACTGATTTCAATGGAAATGTGGATAGTTTCTAGAATGGATGGTTGAACTGCAGTGTCAATGTTATGCCCAGCCAAGTTGAAAGTCTACCCCAGTATGCACACAACAGTGCACTTGAAAAATTATCCTTGCCCAACTGCTTTCAACAAAACAGAAAAATCCATTTTGTAATTAAAACAGAATTTTACAAATTGAAGCATTGCATTACAAATTGAAAAATTGCACTCACTCTATTTTACTGTACAGCACCATTCAAAATTAACCAGTGTGTCAATTTGTTGTCAATCAATTGTGTCAAGAAAAATCCATGAATAGATTAGACTTGTAACAATAATCTTTTATCAACAATTACTTTAAAAGCAAAATTGACATATCTGGTATCAACAAATTTTGAATCAATGCTCAAAAGGATAGTGGAAACAAATTCAATAACATTCAAAAGAAAAATTGGATAAATACTTGGGGAAACAAACTTAGAACTATAGGAAGAAAGCAGAGGAGTGGGATTAATTGGATAGCTCTACCAAACAGCTGAAATAGAAAAAAATGGACAAATGGCCTCCTTCCATGTTGTATGGTTCTATTTAATCATGAAACAGTCCAGAGAGCCATTTGACATTAGATAACTTTCAAAACTTATAACATGTTAGAATACCTTCAGTAAGAATTAGCGTGACAAGAAAATGTTTGCATTTTCAGTAAGCAAACTTAAGAATTCCAATGTGAAGAATGATTTGTCTCTCAGTAGGCCTTCAATTCCCTTCATCTTGTAATTTCATCATATATAGAATTCCAGCATATAAATATTGCATTGTATCAAGAAATGGGAATTTTAAGACATAGAAACTGCTCTTTGTAAAATGCATCATTTGGTGAGATAATTTTTGTCTTTCTTAAGGTGAAAGGTATTGAGAGGAATGCAACACTTACACGAGTTTTAGCTGATCTAATACTTGAACAAGATGATTATGGCAAATCAGTACTATGTGGAAACAGATGCTGCAATGAAAATATTTATTCATAATTCTTTGCAAAGCCCAAAATATCTGGTAACTCAGGTAGCTTAATTAAGTTATCATTGTATTCTAATCGCACAAATAATTTGAGTAAAGAAAGTAGTGAGAAATGCGTCATAAAATGTTATTACTACTAGGTGTTGACTCCTTCTTATACAGCCAGACATAACCACGTTCACAGGAATTATATTTAATTTAATCGCTGATAGATAGAGCAGCCAGCATGTGAGGTGCCTTTCAGGGATAATCATACCTGTGCGTTTACTTTCTCCTTCACAAAGTTGGCAATTTTCTTTCTTGGTCCAAGAGGGATCCCCATTTCCTTCAAGTCATCTACAGTACACATGAGCTAACAATGAGCAAAAAAAAATGCGTCAAGTCCAGAGCTAAAGAAGTGTGCCATTCAAAACATTAACCTTTCTTTCATTTCCAGAAGCTGTTTCATCTGCCACACAGCACTGATACAGGTCAGACTTAATTTCCTTCAGTAGAGAATAGTATAAAATGCAAAACTAAAGTGAGATGAGGTAGGGTTAAGAAAAATGGTTCGGATCTTCCACAAAGCAGCCGTTGGAGCCGTTCCACTCGAACATTTCCACACCTCGACATGTTCTGCATTTCTTGCTGGGTCATTAGAGCCCGGCTTCTCCAGAAATGCAGAGCGCAATGTCCCTCGAAGGACGCCATCGCAGTGTTATAGTGTTGGTAGGATGGTTGGAGGGTGGTGGTCGTCGTTTGGGGGGGGGGGGGGGGCCGGGGGTGTTGGCAGTTGTCGGATGGTTGGAAGAGCATGAGGGGTGCTGGTGGGGGTAGTCCAGTCAGGTCGGGTTGTAGTCGGGGGTCAGTATGAGTATTTGGGGGTTCAGTTGTGTAGTTATCCAGGAATCAGATAAGGTTTCAGACAGCCTATCATTGCCTGGGTAACAGAACTATCTGAAATCTCCAACTCCAGCTCAAAGTCAGAGACTTTCACGGTGGGTCCCAGGGGTCCCAATTGGATGTTCCCAGGCAATTCTCACGGAATGCTTCTTGGGTCGTACATCTGGTCTCCGACAATCAGGAGAATGAAGGTCTGGCCAATCTTGCATATAATTTATTCACTGAAAACAGCAATGAACTCTTTGAAGGGAATAGTGCAAATGATTCAGTCTCTAGGTATTACCACAAAGGTCAAGGTGTCAAAAATATGATATAAATAGTACATAACCACCTCCCCTCCAAAAAGGAATGTTCTAAAAGAGTCTCTGAAGAAGACTCTGAAGAGTCATAAGGACTCAAAACTTTAACTGTTTTGCTCTCCACAGATGCTGCCAGACCTGATGAGTTTTTCAATTCAGATTACTAGCAACTGCAGTATTTTGTTTTTATTCTAAAATAAGAAACTGATTAAAAACTGCACTATATTACTGATGAATAACCCTTTTAAGAGCACTGAATTGAAGCTGAAAGATCCTCACCAATGACTCCATGTCTATTTCTTCCTTTTCCAGAGTGCTGAGGTACTCAGAAAGACCAAGCGATTCCAATGCTTGCAGCAGTGTCAGGAATTCCTCTTGTTCATTCTTCAATTCCTCAAAATCGTCAGGATCTTGGCAATTCTGGTTCTCTATCTGAATTGCAAACAGGTACAAGTTCTTATTTAAATACACTGTTGATTTCAGCTAAATCAAAGGAAAAACTTTGCCTCTCCAAATTCAACATATAAAATTAAAACAACAAGCAAGGGAGAAATGCTTTCTTTCTTTGTTAAGTCTGTTACACAATGCACCTAATCATCAAGAGATCTTTGGAATTTTGAGAACTGTTTTGCACACTTATTTTTTGGACTCCAATAACAGAAAAATATTTCCATTCAGAGATAGGCGACATTACATATTTGACAGAGAAACTTCAGTCGGTTAAGATAGAAAGAAAAAAAGCATTGTTCCCTTAAACCACCTATAAGTAAACAAAATACATGTACTAATCAGAAAGGCACTAAAATTACATTTTCCCACTAGGGAGTCAGGATTTGATAATATCAGTCATAGTCTAAAGGTTCTATGTTTTGAAGTAGTAGATCAAACAATATTCTTGTATTTTGGAAAAAGTTAATTTCTCAAGCTGCCCACACCCTACCATGAGTTTCCACATGCACATATTTGCCATAAGATTTCCCGAATCCTACAAACATCGTCCTCACATCCCTCATGTCACTAATACTTAGAAACATAGAAGCTAGGAGCAGGAATAGGCCATTTGGCCCTTCAAGCCTGCTCTGCCTTTCAATATGATCACGGCTGATCCTTTATCTCAACACCACATTCCCACTTTCTCTCCATACCCCTTGATGCCCCTAATATCCAAAAATTTATCAATTTATTTCTTGCATATACTCAGTGACCTGGCCTCCACAGCCTTCGGTGGCAGAGAATTCCACAGGTTGATCAACCTTGGAGTGAAGAAATTTTTCCTCATCTCAGTCCTAAATGGCCATCGCATGATACTGTAGCCCCTGGTTCTAGACTCCCCAACCAGGGGAAACATTCTCCCTGCATCCAGTCTGTCTAGCCCTGTTAGAATTTTATATGTTTCAATCAGATTCCCTCTCACGCTTCTAAACTAGTGAATACAGGCCCAGTCGAGCCAATCTCTCCTCAAACAACAGTCCTGCCATCCTCGGTATCAGCCCATTTGAACCTTCACTGCACTGCCTCTATGGCAAGTATATCTTTTCTTAGGTTGGGAGACCAAAACTGCATGCAATACTCCAGGTGTGGTCTCACCAAGCCCTGTATAACTGCAGTAAGACATTCCTACTTCTGAACTCAAATCCTCTTGCAATGAAGGCCAACATACCATTTACCTTCCTAGTTGCTTGCTGCACCTGCCTATTTACTTTAATTGACTGGTGTACAAGGACACCCTTTGTACATCCACATTTCCCAATATACCACCATTTAAATAATACTCTACCTTTCTGTTTTTTTTACACCAAAACATATAACTTCACATTTATCCACATTACACTGCGTCTGCCATGTGTTTGCCCCCACACACGGCTTGTCTAAATCGCCCTGAAGCCTCCTTGCATCCTCCTCACAACCCCCGCCCAGTTTTGTGTCGTCAGCAAATTTGGAAATATTTCATTTGGTTTTCTCATTCAAGTCATTTATATATATCGTAAATACTGGGGCTGAAACACTGACTATGCCACTAGTCACTATCTGCCACCTAGAAAAAGACCCATTTATTCCCACTCTGTTTCCTCTGTCAACCAATTCTCAATCCATGCCAGTATATTACCCCCATTTTGCTTTAATTTTGCCCACTAGCCTCTAATGTGGGACCTTATCAAAAGCCTTCTCAAAATCCAAATATGCCACATCCATTGGTCCTCCCTTATCTATTCTACTAGTTACATCCTCAAAAAACTCTAATAGATTAGTTAAGCATGATTTCCCTTTTATAAACCCCCATAGTCTAATCCCGTTAATGCTTTCCAAGTGTTCTGTTACCACGTCTTTTATAATAGACTCTAGCATTTTCCCCGCTACTGATGTTAGGCTAACTGGTCTGTAATTTTCTGTTTCTTCTCTCTCTCTTTTTTAAGATAGTGGGGTTACATTTGCCACCCTTCAATCTGTAGGAACTGCTCCACAGTCTATAGAATTTTGGAAGATGACCACCAAAGCACCCAATATTTCCAGGGCCACTCTGTTGTCTCACCCCTGGCCTGCAGCATGACTCAATGCTCATCACTTCTACTATTAGCATGAGAAAATAAAAAACACTACTGAAAGGCAAGGCAATTCCAGTCTCCGTCAGTTCCATTGACCGGAACAAGGCTGATTGTAAGCACTGCTCCCACTCTTTCTCTCTCTGCGCAATGTGGCGGAACAATACTAAATCTCTCACAATTACTAGGTGAAATATGAAGTAGACATACTAGAAGTGCCCCCCCCACCACTCCCCCACCCATCCACCCACCCCTGACACTCCAAACAATATCTCTCAGTCACCAACAACCTTAGGACATTTCTCTTTTAAAAAAAAAACTTGGGTGCAGAAAGAGTGAAATATTTATTCAAATTTGATTATTTAAGAGAATAATAGCCACATGTGGTATTTTGGTTAAAATACTCGAGTATTTGAAATCAGGAGGAAGTCATTTTCCACATTAACATTAGTGAAAAACTAGATGTGAGTGTAAAGCAGGGAATACTGGAACATACCCCATGTATTAAATCTTTATTTAGTTGGTAGTTTGAACACTCATGGTTGGGAAGATGAGTGGTTGGGAAGATTAGATTCAGTGGTGTAACAGTAATTCATAAAGTTTGACCTGAATAAGAGCAGTGTCACAAATACTGCAAGACAACAGATCCCCTCAGCCCGTAATGAGGAGAAGTTTAGAACCAAAACAACTCAGTATAAAAAGTGAATTAGTAATCCAACATCAAACCAGGCATGGATTGTTCAGCATGGGAAAACAGAACTACCAGTAAGGCCTGGGATTCTTCCCAACAGGCTCCAGATAACTTCAAGAAATTGCCCGGAATACAAGGGTGCTACTAACTGGGCAAAGAAGAGGCCAACCTGTAGTCTACTGGGAAGCTGTGCAATTTTGGTGTGTTAAATTGCAGTAGGCCCTGCCAATCTGTGCCTGAACATTTATATAGAACCTTTACTGTAGCAAACATCTCAAAATGCTTAAGGAGGCATGGTTAAAAAAAAACTAAGCATAAGACAGGTGAGATGAGAAAGGGGGCAGCCAAAAGTTGATTAAATATATGGGTTTTAAAAAGGGTCATAAAGGAGGAGAATGTGGTGGAGACAGAGGGATTTTGAGGAGGGGATTCTTGAATACAGAGTTTAGTTAGAGGTTGTAGGGTTGCAGGAGGTAACAGCAATACAGAGAGAGAAGTTTATTAAATAATTTGAGTGTGAGGATGAGGCTCTTAAATTTGTGGTATTAGGGACTGGACAGAATTGAGAACACTGGTGGAAATGGGTTAAGGGATCAGAAGGTGACAAGACATGAGCTCAGAGAGAGTATGAGGGGAGATAAGGAAGAAAAAGATAGCTTGGAGAGAGGTTAAACAACTAGGATTTTTAAGAGATGCAAGAGATATAACGAAGTGAGGCGTCCAAAGGAGGAGAAAGTGACAATGGAGTAGAGGGAAGAGTCTGTAGTTTTGATTGAATGATGAGCCACAATGCCACTGTGGTGGTTTGAATATTGCAAGTGATGAAGTGGGCAGACTTTGGTCAGGGGTAAGGTGTCACCGTCCATGAGCTAAGGTTCAACTGAAGCCAGAAAGTCAATGTAATTAAGTGTAATGCAGCAAATGACTAGTAAAAACAGAAAATGCTGGAAATACTCAGCTGGTCTGAAAATACCTAGAATATAAGGCTGGGCGGGGAAGCAGGAGGCTTACCTGTACTCTACTGGGATGCTGTGTAATTTTGGCGTGTTAACTTGCAGTGGACCCTGCCAACCTACTAACTAATTCGGGTTTATTGCAAAAATGATCCTGTGTCATAATCAGGAAGAGACACGGGATGGAGTAACAGAGCTAATAGTTCAGACTGATGACCTTCCATCAAAACTGGTAAAAGGTCACAGACCTGAAACGCTAACTCTGCTTGTTTCTCCATAGATATCCCAGACCTGTTGGGTATTTCCAGAATTTTCAGCTTGTATTTCAGAATTCCAGCAACTTCATTACTTTGCTTTTGTTTTCATGAATGGCAAACCCTTGTTAGTGAGTGAACAGGGGAATACAAAGAAGCATAATGATTGTTAATCCATTGGAGAGCCCATGTCATGGAGGCAATGCGTCAAAAAGCAGGCCTTAAAAGTAAATTGTTACTAAATTCCAAAGAGACTTTTTGGTGAAGAGATTTATTATACTTTTAATTTAAATAACCAGTGAAACGATAAAAGGTTTTCAAACAATATAAATGTAGACAATGCCATTTATAAATACCAAGCAAGTCTCTAGACTCAGTAAGTGGGGTGGGTTAATGGACAAAAGGAAAGTTTGGAGGTGTTGATTTTTCAGTAGCTTCTTGGAGGATGTTAAACATGGAGTTTCCATACATGTTAACCAGTGGATAAAAAAAGTTATAAAGACTACTGAGAATTTACAAATTAAAAGCATTTAAAGATATATTCTAAAAACAAAATGCATCACAAATGGCCATTTATTTGAAAGGGAATGACAAACGTGACATTGCTTTTTCGCTTGGTTTTTAAAACCCAAAATTTTCACCTTTTAGCCATAAATTGGGTATAAAGTTTGATTCAATCACCTGGAATTGAAATATCTATCTCTTCCTTAGTTTAACTATAGCTTGGCTCACTAATAACTGTTGCGCCATGACAAAACATCCATACTATTTTCTCTAATTCACAATGCATGATAAATAAAGGCAAAATTTGTAAACAGCAAAGCCTACATTTTCTTCTAGAAAAGGTTTTATTACTTTATTACAGTGCTTAAGTTTCAATTTCAAAGCCAAAAAATTATATTTAACAAATATGGTCTCTGAAGTCAGTAACAACTATCGCTAACAGTTATTATCCAAAAAGAAATTATGAGACAGTCTGCCCTAAAGAGAGAACTTAGGTTTCCTCATCCTTGTGTGGTATTTTTCCTCCTCTTAGGAATGCTCTTTTCCCTTCTAACATGGAGAAGACTAAAAAGCCTTCCCCTGGGCATAACAGAAAGAAGGGAGCATCTTGATGTTAAGGAATGAAAGGTTGCCAATGATCATTGCCAATGGTCATTCCAAAAGCAGTTAAGACTGATATCGAAACAATGAAAACCCTCCAAAGGTGGTTGTCTTTCAAATAAACCCATGCAATCTCATTTTATTTCTTTTTAAAGCATGCATGCTAAGAATAAGATAATATACAACAGTTCAAAATTGCTAACTTGGGATTTTGACCCTATAAAAACTGTGTTCACAGATTTTACACATCTGCTCAATAATTGATCAATTCTTTGTATATTACTGTACCTGAGTCTCTTCTGGGATTATAGGATCTTTCACAGTCCCATTAGATGCTAATAGAGTGGGATCGCCAGGGGAAGAGCAGCCCGTCTGACTGGCCAACAAATCAAAAAGGATCAGAGAACCTAAGGACAAATTAAAAGTGATGTATATTTCTTTTTCAAAATATTCTTGGAGACACTTTCTTTTAGTGGAGAGTGAAGAATCTTGCCAAGTATATTTACAAGTGTAAATCAAGTAAAAATAGCTGATTTTAAGAACAGCTGCATCTATTATTTTGTGCTATACAAAGAACAATGCATTATTTATAGTCAGAGATACAGTGCTTTCTGTGCCAGCACCCCACTACGGTGGGAATTTTAACCTAATATCCAATTTCATGGCTCTAATGTCTAACCCAACAGCTTTAACATTACTCTTGGACTTTCTGCCCTCTGAACCATTCAACTGGATTATTCTTTCTATACATACTTTTTCCTTTATGTTTTGAGATCTGCTAGACTACAAGTGGAAAACCATATTCTCTGTTCATTAATATAAATGATTAACATTAAAACAAACAGAGTGTAAACAAAAGCAATGCTGCCATTTTGTCAACCAATTCTGTTTTTCAGATTTACACACAGGCAAAACTTTGTATTTGCCTCCTTGGAACTCAATATATCAAACAAATAAAAGTTTCCTCAGAAAGGTTGCAGCATAATCTTAGTATCCACACAACTGTAAAAGTATGCCCGGACTTGAAATACATCTCTTATTAGCTTTTAAAAGCATTTAAATAATGACATAAGTAGTATGCAAACAAAGCATAAACTGCTGTAGCAAACAAGTGCTTCAAAAAGCTAACTAAAACAGGAACACTAAATTAATCTGATTGCCTGTTACACCAATAGTCAATAGCTAAGGGTTGTATTTCCTTAGTATTCCCTAATCAGTTTCCATTACTTTGCCTTGAAAAATTCTCTAATTACATATAATTCAGAAGAATTATGCAGCTTAAAATATGGCACCAAGATGCATTTAATCGCTTGATTCCGAATATAAAATAGAAACATTCACTAAGAGGTTTCAGGCAACTTGCATAAGTATTTGCAAAGTATTTGTAAAGTGTTGGTCAATATCTGCTAATGAACAAGAACAAAGCTTGCCTGCTGAGGCAATGACTCAAGCTAGAAAATAAAATAAACTTCAAGATTAAGTTCAAATTAAAGCAAATTCTCAAAGATCTATGTACTTAATATCACATATGTACACCAAAATAAATACACCAAAATAAATTACTCTGACAAACAACATGGCCATAACAAATTACCAGCCCCTTCTTTAAGCCTTCTTTCATGAAAGCATTCCTTCTAATTAGCATTGTGTCCTATATGCAGACTCGATGGGCCGAATAGCCTAATTTCTGCTCCTATGTCTTTGCTGTACAATAGTCACTGTTATTTTATATGTCTTCAATTCAATAAAAGATAAGTAGTAAATCCCATGTTTCCAAGGCCTAAGAAGTACAGGCATAATCTACCCTTGGGATATGTTAGGTATTTATTAGCAGTGAGAGCTACTGTGGCAATGCCGAAGAACGACCCAATTTGCCTTGAACGCAAATTAATCCAGACACATTGCAGTACTTGACTTTCAACATTCTTTAGATGAGAACAGAAATAAAAAAAGAACAAAGAATTCAGCTACAAGAAAGAGATGCATGAAACTCCAGGTGGTAGGTGCAAAACAACAAAGGAACCAAGTACCTAGAATGGTAAAGTGCTCTACTACTTTATTAAAGTATTATCCAAAATAAAATTCTCTTTCTATTTGGCTATTATTGCATTTTCCCCCTCCACATTGTGAAGTTAATGGTTAAACTCTCACTATATTCACCTCAGCCAGTAATCCAATAACCACTTTGGTAGTGTGCATTCTGGTACCATTGGCATATCTGACATTACTCGCAATCGTCACCAACATTTATAATTATTACAGTAACCAACAATATATTGGGAATTTTCAGCAATCTTCTTTCAGAAGGTGCAGAGGCAAACCCTCTGTCCAACGTCAAAAAGAGAACAAAAAATTAACTTGCTGAAAGCCTGGCCCACAGTCATACAGAAACTAGAACAATGCATTTGTAATGAAAAAAATTATGGTATCTCAGTACCTTGTGGCAGATATTTCAGCAACTTGTATATTACTATCACAGCATGGTATCTGGAGTGATATATGAGACAGAGGTACGCATAAAGAGAGAGAGGGACAGAGACAGAGGTGTGCACAGAGGGAGAAATATATAGAGACAGAAATGCACGCAGAGAGAAAGACAAAGGCGCACGCAGAATGAGAGAGAGAGAGAGAGGCGCAGGCAAAGAGGATGACTGGTGGGGGTGTCAAAGAGTGGGAGGCCTGAGAAAGAGTGGGAGAGGCTAAGGGAGGAAGCAGGGGCAGCCAGAGGAGGCTGATGGGGGTGCCAGAGTGTGAAGGGCCTGAGAGAGTGGGGTCTGGCCAGAAGGAAGGGTGGCTGGTGTGCACCAGGGAGGACATGCAAGCATTGGAAGTGTGAAAAGAGGCACAAGGAAAATGAGAGTATAGCACAGACTTTGTTGCCACAAAGCAATTATTTTTCACGAGTCCCCAAAAATCCTCAGAATGCTCATGCAAAATGGGCACTTCCAAGACCCAGAAGCTACAACAATGGTGCCTGTCCCAAAATATTATATAGAAAGAAAAATGCCCACAAGCAGTGCCAGCGGTATCAATGCATCCTCAGCCCCACAAATGCCATCCCCAAGTTCTCCCAGTCATTACACCTACCTCAGTAGAAAAATTGAGCCCTGAAACACAGCATAATTTTCCTGATGAGAAGTATATTAGTGACATTTGCTCGATACAAATAACCTATTTTGCGCACCAAACTAGCTGAGAGCATTGCCATAAGCAATTGACTAGTCATTTAAATATCAGCACTTATTACCAAGACTGTGTCCTGCAAGGGAAACTCCTCCTTTGAAATTAGGGTTTCGACTCAAGAAGAGAGCATATAGTCGATTGATTTCTGCAACCACTTTATCCACAATAGTCTGACAGTATGCAGGGCTGTTGTAGAAGAATATGTCCAATAATGTCTCATTGGTAAAGTGACGCAAGCGGCCTATACTTGGTAATGTGATTTTCTTCATACGCCTGATATAACAATAGGAAAACAAGTCAATTGAAGCCACATGGGAAAAGGTTAATATTCCATAATATAGCTCTGAATCAATGATACTACTAGATCAAAACTGAAACCAGAATAAAGTTCTGCAGCAAAAATATACAAATTATGATCTAAGTTATTTTACATAGAATTTAATTGAATTTGCAGCACAGAAACAAGCCATTTGACAAATGTTATTGCTCTACACGAGCAACCTCTCTCTCTCTCTCTCTCTACTGCATCTCACTCCATTAATATAACCTTTTACTTCTTTCTCCTTCAAGTACTTAACAAAAGGCTTTTCAAAGTCCCTGGCCCAGATTTTGCAGTAAATCAGGCAGTCTCTTTCTGAACCCTAAATTTACAGTTAAACCCAGAAATCAGGATGTTGCTGCCCGAGTTGCATTGCAAGCTTCACTCCAACTGTGTGTAGTCAATGGCACTTAGCATTCAAATTCATGGAAGGGCATGAAATTGTTGTATTTAATTTTTTAATGGCATGATTGTTTTTAATCACTTGCAAACAACCTCTCTGGTACTGAAAGTTTATTTTTACCAGTGCAAAGTCTCAAGATTTTAACTATTGTTGGAGATCTAAAAAAAATGTTTATTTTTTCTGCTTCTTTTATCTCTCAATCTTAATTTTCTTTCTCTCTATATTTTCGCTTTCTATGCATGTTTTTACATTGAATTAACTATTCCAACTGACATTGCCTAGTTTAGACTTTAAAAGTCGCAGTAAGACTTCTTCAATCTGGTTGGTTGAAGAGATGCACAGTTGCTTATCCTGTTAACCTAGATCTTAGATCTCCTTTAGAAGATGCCACACTGATTTGGATTTCCAATTACAGCAAGTTCCAGTGTAAAAGCCCACAGAAAGTCTGTGCGGAAGCATAATGTACAGCTACCATTGTTTGTTGGTTACTGACTACAAATTCAGGCAATGTATATCACTGCATTATTCTGGCTTACTTTTTATGTTACTTCTTCAAATAATTCAATAAGGTTGATGGAGCATGACCGTACCTTCTGAAATCCATGTTGACTTGCTTAATATCATATTTTAATTTCTAAACGTTTTTCTATTTACACCTTTAAGTATAGGTCCCAATGTGTTCTTACCACAGATGTTAAGCTAACTTGGTCTATAGTCCATGAATCTGATCAGCATTCCTTTTCCAATCTAGGAATAGCAACATCGCTCCACCAGCCCTCTGGCACTATTCCCTTTTTAATGGGTTAAAACGTAAACCAGCTAACAGATCTAATCGTCTCTCAATGATTTGGGTGTATTGGGGTTTTATCGGTTTAAGTTGAGTGTGGTATTAGGTAAATTGAAGGAAAGAAAGAAAAGCAAGGAAAAAAGGACTTGCATTTATATAGCACCTTCTACAATCAGCCAACAAAATGCTTTTTTGAAGTGTAGTCACTGTAGCAATATAAGTGATGCAGCCAGTTTGCACACAGCAAGCTCCTACAGACAGCAATGTGATAATGACCAGAAAATGTTACAATTATGAGGTTCATAAGATTATGTTTTCGGACTATGTCTTTAAGATAAAAATTAAGGGGGTCATATGACCTATACCGAAGTTTGCCTGGCATCAAGCCTGGGTGGTTTGATGGTAGGAGATTAAAGGGGGCCCAGATTATTTTACTGGGAAGAAGGCGCAAGGTACACTTGGAAACAATGGCCACAACCTGTGTGCTGATAATCCATAGACTGAGAGTGTCCAAAGTACCAGAAAATTGTTGGGAATGTTGGGTTGTAAACAGTTGTGCTTTAAATTGTCCAATTGTTTCCAAGATTAAAAAAAAGAGTTGTGGTCTCGAAGATAGCTCATCAGTATTTCTACCTGAATACAAAGTCCTGTGATTCACATTGCCATGGAGATGGGCTTTGAGAGGGGAAGGATTTCAACTCAGAAACAAGTTAGTCTACAAGATACAGGATAGGGAGAGCAGCTATAGACAGCAAAATGCTGTGGTTCATCATGCAGGAATGAGGGGTTAAAACGAGACTTGAAGATTCGCCCAGCTTGTGCTAGAGGAAGAATCCCCGGAGGGAAACCTCACTGTGAAAGACAGTTCTGAGATTAAAAGTTCCCAGGCTGAGAAAGGAAAAGAACAGAAGTAAATCCTTGGGAGCCATGAATCACCTTGGACTGGTTCTGGGAGAATTGAATGTCTATTTAAAGGACAGTGTAAAATATATCTGTGAAATGTGTTTTTGACTGTGAGAAAAAAAAGGGAAGGTTCTGTTTTGTGGTTTAATGTACAAGTTTCCTACAAAGTTAGTGTTTTTAGTCTATTGTTACAGTAAAAGCCTTAAACTGTGAAATCTTATCATGTCATCCTTTCAGCTATCAATTGGAAGTTCAAATTTATTTGTTTTTTTAAAGTCATCAGTCTCTACGGGGATCGTAACAATACTCTGGTTTTGTCATGCTGATTGAAGGATAAATATTGATCAGGGTACTGGGGATAACTCCACTGCTCTTCTTCAAAAGAGTGTCATGGCATCTTTTACGTCCAGTAAAGATTGCAGACTGGGCCTCAGTCTAAGGTCTCATCTGAAAGACAGCACCTCTGACAGTGCGTCACTCCTTTAGTAATGCACTGCAGTACTGAATTTTTGTCCTCAAGTGGGGTTTGAACCCACAACCTTCTGATTCAGAGGTGAGAGTGCTACCAATTGAGCCATGGCTGACACAAATGAGAGGTGAAGTAGCACTGTGCAATTGAACCATTGAGATTTTTCTCACAATGAGAACAACTCTTGTAAACATTTACAAACATCAGAAGTACATGGACAGATAATTTGGAGAAATAAAATTCTTACGTAATTCTTAAACTACAAGTGACCAGATGCACTAGAATGAGGTTTAAAGGTTTAAATATGAGGAGCCAAGTTGTCTAACAGTCACTGAAACTGCTCATATGATAGCAGAAACTAGTAAGCTTTGTCCTCTTGGATGCTGAGCCCTACAAGTCAATGATATTCAAGTTTAGAGAGGTAGGCATTTCTACAAACTCACCCAGGACCTGCTGACATTCAAGATGCCAGTTATCAAATCATAGGGCATTATGAAACCTATCATCTAGGGAGATTAAATAGTACCTTTGAGAGTCGAGTTTACATGAATGAGCACATGGACTGAGGAAATAACTCATCCAATGTATTATATACAATAATTTTTTTAATCACAATTTTATGTTTAAATCTTTCATTGGATTGGTCTTTGATCTGAAAATTCCAAAGCTAAGAAAGATAAACTTCACTTAAGACTATGAGTTTGCTTAATTATTCTAAATATGCTCTTATACAAGATATACAAAGTGCAATTCAGTTTGTGGTGACAGCTTTAAAATTTAATCTATATACAAATATCTTCCCTAATAGAAATGAGAGAACATACCTGTCTACTCCAGTAGCATCTCCATGAAGAGCACTATGCCAATGCACAGGAAGGAATTCGACTCGTGTGATTTTTTTCTCATCTACTGCTTTTTTAAAGTGCGTGCGCAGTAATTTCAAAGAAACATTTCTGAAGTCATCGACTGCAAAACAGAGTACAACAGTAAGGCTATAAATAATTGCATCAATATTGTGCAATTAGCTTCAACAAAGGAAAGAAATATTCTAATGAAAAATCTTTTAAGGGCAAGACAATTATAGCTTACCTCAAAAAATGAGATTGGGAGGGGGAGAGAGGTGTGATTTATGGTTACAATATTTCACCTAGCATGGAAGTCTTTGATCAATGTTGTGTAAGAGCACACAATTCTTTCATAGAAATAATTCTCCACAGAACTACGTCGAGTGATTATGACATGGAAGAGGCCATTCAGCCTATTGAGTCCATACTAGCTCTCTATAGAGCAATCCAGCCAGTCCCATTGCCCTGCTCTATAACCATAGCCCTGAAATACCCTCAAATACCCATCCAAATTCCTTCTGAAATCATTGATAATTTCTGCTTCCACCACCTTCTTGGGCAGGTTGGGGGGGGAGGGGGTCTAAGTCATTTAACACTCACTGCATCAAAAAATTCTTCCTCGACTACCTGAATTGCTAGCCTAAAACCTAAAATCTCTGTCTCCTAGTCATTGTACCGCTAACTAATGGAAACAGATGGTGTACCTTATCTAGGCGTATCATAACCTTGTACATCTCTATCAAATCTCTCCCCAATCTCCTTTGCTTTTTGAAGAACAACTCCAAAATCTCCAGTCTGCCCCTGTAGCTAAAATCCTTCATCATTAAGTTTTAAAGATTGAGTAAACCTAAGTTCTAAAAGTAATTCAAAACTGGCATATAAACCATGTGCTTTAACTCAAATGCTTAAAAGTGGTCATGAGCTTTACTGGAAAGTAAAACACATTCATATAATTCAACTAATTTATTTTTCAATAAAGCACTCAGCTAAAGAAGAGAGAGAGAGAGACAGATGATATTTGGGACAATGCAAAAATAAATTATAAAATCATGACGGACTTGGTAATTCCCAATAGGAACCGAAAAAATTTCAAATTACGACTTGCACTGATAAAGCACTTCATTATGTCCTTTAGATACCCCAAAGTACTTTATCGTCAATAGATCAATTTATTAGGCGCAGTCACTGTGGTTAGTTGGACCAGGTACATCACAATCCTATGAGCAGCAACTGAGTGAATGAATGATCGAAGAATCTCTTTTTGATGCTTTTGATTGAGGAAGAATGTTGACTAGGACACTTCAAAAATAGTAGCATGGGATATTTTAAATCCATCCATGCTGTTGGATGGGGCTTCCATTTAATATCTCACCCAAAAGGCTATACTTGTGCCAATGCAGCATTCTCTTGATACTGCAATCAGATGTCATCTTAGGTTATGTGTAATGGGGCTTGAGCCAGGAGCCATTGACTCAGAGGCAAGTGTACTTACTATCGACAGAGCCTATCTGACGCTACCATTGAAAATATTATTTTTGATATCCAACAAATTGTCCATCCTTAACAATAATTTCTTGCACTATTTTATTTACCTTTTCCCTCAAAATTTTCATAATGTGTTCTTGCAATGGGCATTTGCAAATATGTGTGAAAGGTTTGTATGATGTGATCTTCTATATCATACTGCCACCAAATGGCCAAATATAATATTGCTGTGGTGTTTGGGTTTAGTTGTGAGAGTTCTGTACATAAAGTAAAGAAGTGGTGAACTAATAATTTGGGAAGCTGAAACTCTAAAATAAAAGGCAAGTTCAACTTTAGATAAGAAAAAGAGAAGACTTGTGCTAAAAGTAATAAATGGGAGGTCAAAATAAATATTTCGTATTCAAAGAGTTATTGTCACATATGGCTATGGAAGCAAGACAGTTACAGTTAAAAGGAATTAGGTTGCCTCTTCATTGCAATATTGTTACAGGTAATATATTAAATTAGATTAGAGCAGATAGCTCCAAAATGGAGATAGCAAATGCATGATAGACCAAAAGGTTGAGTTAAAATTTGAGTTGAAATATACAAGTTTTGATTACATTATACTTATATATTAAATGTTACCAAACATTAAGTTCAAAATTGTAATGCTATCCATCTCAAGAAACATTCATATTTTTATGAGCAACATTATAAATAAATGTCATACATGTCAAAGTGCCTAATGTCATTTTGTTGACCATAAACAAAATACAAGTGAAGAAACTATATTTATTTGACAATTAAGCAACTGAAAAACTTAAGTAGAAAATCCAGGAGCCCTGACTCTACTACTAAAATTCATCAAGGTGAATTAATTGCCTTGATTATGCCTCCTCCTTTCTTTGAATAAGAATTTCTTCAAATTGCAAATCTATCCCTAGTCCTCCATGCAAGTGACTTGAAGTAAGTGATGTCAAAGTTATTATCAACAAGTATAAAAGTAGTTAGCACATCTCAGGATCAGCTCATATCAACCTGCACAACAGCGCCTGGTTAGATAATATATCCAAATTCTGAAAAGATAATCTTTTAGAGCCTTGTGAATTGGATGGGAGGAAATATGGGTGTGTGGAGAATGTCTCATTCATAAAGAATGAGGTGGGTAGGTA
The DNA here is from genome assembly GCF_017639515.1 of Carcharodon carcharias. NCBI lineage: Eukaryota > Metazoa > Chordata > Chondrichthyes > Lamniformes > Lamnidae > Carcharodon > Carcharodon carcharias. The sequence goes on along the minus strand of NC_054483.1, from coordinate 75,253,973 downwards.
GGCTCATCTTTCTTTCATTTGTATTCTCCACATAGGGAGACTCTTAGGGAAGGGATGCAGGATACAATTTCAGTATCATCCCAGTGGGAGAACAGTGCTGACCTTATTTATTAAGATGACAACAATCACAATGATCATTGCAGCACTAATTACCACATAAATCTTCAACATTGATAGAGCAAAATTAAAAGTTTAATTTAATAGCAATGTATGTTATGCAACTTCAAACATTAAAAAACTGATATTAGTATAAATCTGATTAACCTAAAAGTAAAGTTCAATTATAAAGAGTATGATGACTGCCAAACTATTTTAAAAAAAAAGGTTGAAAGAGACTTCAATTAATAATCTTGAAATATAATTATTGGAATCATGCACCTAAAGGATAGGAGAAAGGATTTTAAATTAAATTACCTTTCTGTGTCTTCCTTCCATTAATTTGAGACAATTGGATACTGGAGCTCTATATATTCATGAAACATTCTCCCCACCCCCTGAACTATTTCTGCACCTGTCTGTTGAAAAATCCTTTCCCCTGGATAAACCTAAATATTTCTGGAACTAAAGGATTGAAATGGAGATCTACCACAAGTTGACTATACACTTTAAATGTAGGTTTTCTTCAAACATGTTTCAAGAATTAAATGACAAATTTGCAAAATACCAGGAAGGAAATTTCATTATCAAACAGACCTACCACATTCAACAATACTTCTGAAACGTAGGTCACATACAGGTCCAATTCCATGTGCCATGAACACCAGATGATTAACCGGTGGCAGCTCACCTAGGTTAATAAGAAAAATTTGCTAACCAAAATAGAAATTCTTAGCCTTTATCAAGATTGTGAGAAACTTCTTTAAAGCATTCATATAAAAAGTATTATTCGGAAATGCAATGATAGTTATGTAATCCCCGGTGTACAGCAAGATCCCACTAAGTATTTCTTCAACACATAGAGAACTTTAGGTGGTTAAAAAGTCAATTTTTGGAGAACCAGGAGCAATTGCTGTAAACGAACAATTTCTGAACAGTGGGATGGCCCCAAGACAGATCATTATTACGTATATTTAGTATTAAGAAAACACTGGGGAGACAGTTATTAGCTTTACAATGTAACAAAGTTACTTTGCTGAACTTTTCTTTGGCACTGACAAAGTTCAACTTTATTTATTCATACCAATTTGTTATCTGATGCCATTCATTCGTACAGGGTTGTGATCAGACTCATACCTTCAGGAATCTCATCATGGTCATCATCAATCCCACGTTTGACCACTCTGGGCCTAGTCTGTCCATCCGGTGTGGTTCCCCATTCATCTGGTTGTGAGGAAGCCTGGAACTGAACTATAACCTGGAAGCAATCATATTAGCTTGAATTATACCTTTTTTAAAATATATAATTACTGTGAAGGCTGGAAGGCATAAAATTAGGATTTAAAATAGAATCAATATAAAACAAGTGGAAGTTAAAGCAATTAGGAAACACCTCACACCTTTCATAATAGCAGGGTACAATTTTTTTCTTCTCTCCTGAAAAGAGTGACTTAAAGTTGTAGAATAACAGTTAGGTTCTTGCTTTAGCTAAAATCCCACCATGGCAAGTTGTGACATTGAACTCATTCCAGGTCGATGTAATGTGTATGTAAAAAACCTTGCATCTGCCTGCACTTCCCGTCAACCTATTTCATTATAAATATGTGTTCACATTTATGATGGAAACCGCCTATAGAAATCTGTAACTACTATGTACCTAATTGCCACTATAATTGTGGAGATAGAAATATATGATGGAAACCCAAGGGCAGAATGCATAACTTTAAAATAGGGATTAAACCATATCTGAACACCCTGGTTCAATTCTCCTGTCCTCTAAATCTGCCTCATCTGAAGACTATACTTGGTCTTGAACCTCTGTCTACAACAACAAAGGTCAACTACTAAATCTGGTCATTTGTCAACTACCACCCAGGGAAAAATAAACAAGAAAACTGTTCAACTATCAAAAAAATCCAATCTGAGGTCCTTCAAGGAAGCTATCTTTCACCCTCACCAAATTAGAGTTGACTCAGTTCCACACAACCTAGCTGGTTTTTAAATGGCCAAAGCAAGCCATCTAGTGGTAAAAATAATCATACGAAAAGGTCCACTAACCTATCAGGGGAACTGGAAATGGGATATAATTCAGCCTTGGTAGCATCACCCACATCCCGAGAACAGTTTCCCTAAAACTGGTATCACACCCAGAGGCCAGTTACTATATGTGCCTTGTTTGTTGGTATGGCAATAGGATTACACTTTGTCCAATCCTGTTCCTACCTGATGTTGAAAAGTACTTATGTCCAGACAAGGTATGCTAGACAGTAGCCACAAGTGAGAACTTGGATCTTTTTCCCCCAACCCCCACACAGAGGGCTATCGCACCCTCAACATTAACTTAACTGAGAATAGGTAATTCAGCACGTAGCACGATTGAAACTAAGATTTCAAATGATTCAATAAAGCTCATGGTACCTTTATCACTTAATCATCGAGAAAATCTCAAAATCAACATAAGGACTTTCACAGTTAAAAGGGGTCGTCTTCAGAAAGTATAAGTGGCCCTTGCAAGCTTATCCCAAGGGCATCACAGGCCGGATATGGATCTATGGCTCTTCCTTTGGAATGACTGAGCCTGTTGCAGCAAATGCAACAGTAATGCAGTAATGCAACATTACTGTCTAACATGGAACCTTGCTTTCCTGTACCAGGACAGCATCACTGAGAGCCGAATCAATTATTTCCCCTGACTGAATAGAAGCAAACTAACATCATTCAAAACTCATATGTTTATATCAATGATATTGCTTTAAAGGTCACAAATTGCTGTTCTTATGTAAACTGTACCTTTGGATTATGCATAACAATGGTCTCCCCACTAGAGAACTCGAGTCTTTTATGCCACTGGTTGGTAGTTACAGTTTTTTTATATTCTCCCTGAAAAATAGATAAATTAGAAGAGGCTGTCAGTATTTTCAATTTGCTTTCCTCAACAAATCAAAACTATTTTAAGGTTAAACTGAAAACGTCTGACTAGCTTTAGGCTTCATATACCAGTATTTAACAAAGTGCATATGTTCCAATAGCTTGAAATGCTAGTGTAATGACTGTAAATTAACAGATTCACAAATTACTTTCAAATGCCACATTGTACCCCTGCAGTAGAATTGTTCTCAATTGCCATTTATGCTATTTACACAGAGTCCCTTAGAAGATTAATACTTCCCAGTAAGTAAAATAAAATTACATAGGAAGGAATTCATTGAATTCAAATAACTTAATACGAGCAATTGATTTTTGCTCAAAAGTGCGATCTTTGGATTTCTAAAATTGTGAGGCAATATAAACCATACACAAATCATGAGCGAGGATCCTGCGGCACCCATGCCAAATTCCAGTATTGTCAGAAATCTTTTGACTGCTTCAGTCGTCAATCAGAACAATGGAATAATGCAACATTAGTGAACTGGCAAAGGGATCCATGGCTTTTGTGAAAGGCTGTGAGGTTGTCTCAGATAGATTGTGCCACTTGTTAAATACAACACAATGCCAGTGATGGACAGGGTGGTATAACGCTAGGAGTCAGTCGTTTCCACAGGTGATCTGCCAGATCTGTAATCAAGAGTATTGGCCTTCCAATTTTGGACTCCTCTCTTTTCTCTCCCCACCCCCATATCTCGAAGACAGATGATAAACAAAAAAAAAATAGCTGGTGAAACCAAATACGTTTCTTGTCAAATTGAAAAAGAACGTGAACAAGATGATGTTTACCCAACAGAACAATATTGGAAAGAAATACAATACACAATTGCAAAAATAAAGACAACTGCATTCATAAAATTCTACTATTAAAATAATTAATATCCATCTTTAGCATCGTACATGATGTGGGCAACTGAAGGTGGCTTCTGGGTGGCTACTGCTCACACATTATGGGCATGCATCACATCATAACTGCAATGTGCAAATTCTGATGATTCCAGGGTTTAGCCCCAATTTTAAGATTGGCATGCAGGAGGTAATTTTTAGGATTAATTTTTAAATCAGAATATTCAGTCCTGGGTTCAATAAAAGACTTTAGTTATTTTATCAAGGATTCACAGCATCCTTAACTTGGTTCACTCTGGCAGTCTTATAAATGTAATCAAAGTATATTATCAGTAACTATGTCATTTAAGGGCAAAATGTATTTTCTTCAAGTTTGATCAAGCATAGAAAAGGCAGTTTTGATTTTTCAAAATCTACTGCCAGGTTACTCATGGCAATGGACATGTTGGAAAGGGAACTGGAAAGGTCCAAGTATCTGATAACTTCACTATCCCACCACTTTCAAACACTGCTGGTTTTCTTCAATACAGGATTACCATGCACAAATCAAATCAGATTTGCCATTGCCATGCTGGTTACTTCACAGAAAGGCCAGACTTTGGCAGTAGGAGCAATCCATACAAAGTTTCTCTATGACCCTGGAAAGGTCATCAAAGTGTTCTAAACACTGCTTCGACTGAAAACACTATAAATTTTCCATAGGGTTACAGCCTGTCTTAAAATTCACAGATTTAATCACCAGGAAAGTACAGTCAAATCATTTTAATATCCCGGAGATCAGTTGATCTGAATTTTCTTTCATTAGGGCAACTGTAGGAGCCTTGTTGTTAACTCCTAGGATAAAGATGAGTTGTAGCTTAAGGCATGAATGTTTCAAGCCATGTCAACATAACCAATTCCTGTTGATTTTCTTTGTTTTATTCTGAGCCAAGATCCTTGCATTACCAGCTCAGGACTACTGGCAGCTACTAAACTGTTTCATTTAATTTTAAACGGCAGATGAGTATAGCTCTATGGGATGGTATACCTCCAGCTTCTCGCTGAATTCCTCAGAGTAAGGAATAAACCTGCTGTCCATGTCCCCCTTGTAAAACCATGTGCATCGTCTCACTTCAGATGGCTCCTCTTCCCAGTACACAGCATGCCGTGTGCGATCATACAATTGAATGTCATAGCGACCTCCATCAGTGGACACAATCACATTTTCAGGGTCTGGTTGTACTGAAAGTTTTAAATTAAGATGGGTTGCTTTACATTTTGTACTGAAAATTGTCAATAAATGCAAAAGTAGTACTATTAGTAACAGTTATATATTTGAGAAAAAAGCTGTGTGACAAAAAGGCAGTTTGACAAACCTGATTAAATGGCATTTGTCCTGTACTCACAAACATTTCAAGTCTGTAAAAATGATCAGGTTAGTAATCAAAGTGAAACCAAAAATAAGAATTCTACCTCATTATAAAAAAAATTCTTGTGCCTGTCATCAAGACCATGCCTGTTGAATGTCTTTTCCTTCTCAATGGTTAGCTTTTAGTTTATTTCCTCCCTTCTAACTGGTGAATAATGAAAGAAAATAAATTACTCAAAGCCTTTATGAGGAAAACCCCCCAAAAAAGTAGGATTTTCAACCTTAAAAGTATTAGAGAGGTGCTTTAAAGAAGGTAAATAGTGG